>NC_063336.1:12036668-12110251 GCF_021869965.1 Rhincodon typus | reverse complement strand
AGGGGGAGGGGAGATTTTGAAGCTTGTGAAATCCACAAACCTGAATGCCCTGGTCGACCCATTGTCTCCGCCTGCTCCTGCCCCACCGAACTGATCTCCAACTATCTCGACTCCATTTTCTCCCCCTTGGTCCAGGAACTCCCTACCTATGTCCGTGACACCACCCACGCCCTCCACCTCCTCCAGAACTTCCAATTCCCTGGTCCCCAACACCTCATTTTTACCATGGATGTCCAGTCCCTCTACACCTGCATTCCCCATACAGATGGCCTAAAGGCCCTCCACTTCTTCCTGTCCCGCAGGCCCGACCAGTCACCCTCCACTGACACCCTCATCTGCTTAGCCGAACTCGTCCTCACCCTCAACAACTTTTTTTTCAATTCCTCCCACTTCCTACAGACAAAGGGGGTGGCCATGGGTACCCACATGGGCCCAAGCTATGCCTGCCTCTTTGTAGGTTACGTGGAACAATCCCTCTTCCGGACCTACACTGGTCCTAAACCCCACCTCTTCCTCCGTTACATTGATGACTCTCTGGACTGACCTATCCCCTGCCTAACTCCCCACCTACACTCACCTTTACTGGCTCCATCCCCGCCTCTTCGACCTGTTTGTTTCCTCTCCATCTATCCTCTCCTCTATCCCTCTTCTATCCGCCTCCCACTCTCTCCCTATTTATTTCAGAACACCCTTCCCCTCCCCCATTTCTGATGAAGGGTCTAGGCCCGAAACATCAGCCTTTCTGCTCCTGTGATGCTGCTTGGCCTGCTGTGTTCATCCAGCCCTGCACCTTGTTGTCTCGGATTCTCCAGCATCTGCAGTTCCTACTATCCAAGATTCTACTGGTATACTGTTCCAATAAACACAAGTCCCACTTATATTAGCCCAAACAATAAGAAAACTAAATTAAAACTTCGGCTTTCAAAGTCCATACAGGGAGTGTCTTCTGGAATGTTCTGCCTTCTCCGCTGTCTCTCCAGTCATAAATGTCTTTCTTCCGCTGATCCATCTATCAGGGACATTTTCCTGTGAATTCTTCTGTGAGGACTTTTGGCTAGAAGTACCATAGTACCTTTTATGGATAGATGGTGCTTTCTCAGAGAGCTTAGTGAGAGTTAGGTGTTTATTCCTCAGATGGCTGTTTGCTCTCCCCCGATTTTCAAAAGCCCTCTTTTTACATACCTTGGATGACATATCAATTTTCTTATAATAGGATTGGTCCAAGATTGTCAAAATCATCAGATTTAAATTCAATTGGCTTTCAATCTCTAAGTGTTTGGTTGAAATTAATTGGCTGATCTTCAACCTAGTTGTAAAAACATCAAAACAAGCCTAAGTTTTCCAATCACACAGTCAATTGATACATGTTTCAATTTCAGAACTGTCTGTACCTACTCACAATTACAGACACATTTTTTGTGTCAATCTCCAAGCTTAGAAACGTACTCTACCTCTTAAAGGAACCTTGCACTCTTCCCCCTCTATCATTTCTACAAACAAATTCTCGCTTCCTGCCTTCCAATTCATGAGTGCTCTACGCAACTTTGTAGCAACAATGTGTTTGAGAGTTAGTTGCTCACTGAAATGGGCTATCAAGCTATTCAGAGATAGTAAGAACTGCAGATGCTGGAGTCAGAGATAACAAAATGTGGAGCTGGAGGAACACAGCAGGCCAGGCAGCTTCAGAGGAACAGGAAAGTTGACTTTTCAGGTCAGGACCCTTCTTCAAATGCTGTCTGGCCTGCTGTGTTCCTCCAGCTCCACACTTTATTATCAGCGATTCAGTTCAGTTAGGGGCTGGGCAACAAATGCTGGCCTCACCAGTGATGCACACATCACAATAAACAAAAGTCGTTGGACAGATTAAGCATTGAGTTTTTGACAAACATTAATTTTTTTTGTCAACTTTATCCGTACCTATGTCAACAGAGTTCATGTACTATACATGCTTTTAATCCGATAATGTCTCCTGGATAATGATTAAGCTTAAATGAGTTGGAACCCTTCAAAGTCTCTGACTTTAAGGGATTTTTTGGGTGATTCTAAATGGAGGGAATTACCTATTGTAAAATTCAATTTCTGGAGCAATTTCCACAGGATCAGCTACATTGGAGAGTGTGAATGGTCCCAACACACAATTCCAGTCTACGCTAAGCCAATAATTATCTGACCATTGGACTACTAGGATCATATTATGTTTCCTGGCCTCAGGATATTGCAAACTGCTTTAAAGTGAATTTAATACTTTTTGAAAGCATTGCTACTTTTCTAATGTGGAAAGTAGTGCAGCTTTATAGCTGTCAACTTTTTAAGAATAACGGTACGACGGTATTCATATCAACTGTTGCCTATTTTTTTCTTCCAATCTGCCAAACTTACACTTGAATTTATTATTTTAGCCCATTATTTAGCTCACTCTCATATTTATTCTAATTAATTCTGCAATTTTTAGGCACAGTGTTCCTCATTTCTCAAACTCTGCTGAGTTTGGTATTATTTGCAAATTTAAAAAAGAATTGACTGTCCCAAGAAGGGCCTGCACTGATATTGGAGGCTCCCATTGACTTCCTGTACCAGGAACTGTTGAGTGAAGTCTACCCTTGTTGACTTGCCTGAAGTCTGCTGCTAACTTTTGTGTCTGTGCTGACCGAAAAACAAGACAAGACAAGACATCAATGAAATGAACTCAATAATTTTGGCGACAACAAGGTGCAGGGCTGGATGAACACAGCAGGCCAAGCAGCATCATAGGAGCAGAGAGGCTGACGCTTCGGGGCCTATTTTTCTGATGAAGGGTCTAGGCCCGAAACGTCAGCCTCTCTGCTCCTATGATGCTGCCTGGCCTGCTGTGTTCATCCAGCCCTGCACCTTGTTGTCTCGGATTCTCCAGCATCTGCAGTTCCTACTATCTCAATAATTTTGGCTCTGTGGCAAAGCTCAGCAAAGCAAGGCAAGGCGATGCAAGACACCCATGCTTGAGCATCCAGGTAAGGTCAAAGTGAGAGAACAGCCTGGAGATAGGGCCTGGTCCAGGCCATGAGTTAGGTGTGTCCCGAGCACACAGCGTCCTTGCTGCAGGGTTACAATGACAATTACCAATGCAACCTGAGATGTTGCATTGGTGTGCAGAAGTGTCTTGTAAACGAATTTGAATTTGAATTAGCTTTATTGTCACACATACTCAGATGAATAGAGTGAGAAGTTTATACTTGGCCACTTACAGCACCATCTTAGATACAAAGATACCTAGGTACAGTTTCCTTCAGTTACAAGACCTGAGAAAGTAGGGAAATAAAAAGTCCAGACCGCACTGGCACGGAGCCTTCAGTCCGCGCCAGGCCTCGGCTCCAGCTCACGCCAGGTTTCACCTTGTGGTTCATCAGGCTGGGAGATCGCTGTGGAATCACACTGAGACTGGGAGACCACGCTGAGACCATGCCAGGCCAAGAGACCACCACATACCGCCATGCCGGGCCGAGAGGGTGGCATGGAGGGTCGCTAAGCCACGTTGGGAGGCCGACACACCAAGCCAGCAGGCCGACCATGGCAAACTGTTTCTCCAGGCTGAGAGGACCCCTCGTCAAATAGGCTGGGAGTCATCGGAGGCTGGGAGTCATCGGAGGCTGGGAGTTGTAGGAGGCTGGGAGTGGTCGGAGGCTGGGAGTCATCAGAGGCTGGGAGTTGTTGGAGGCTGGGGGTCGTTGGAGGCTGGGAGTCATTGGAGACTGGGAGCCGTCAGAGGCTGGGAGTTGTTGGAGGCTGGGAGTCATCGGAGGCCAGGAGTCATCAGAGGCTGGGAGTCATCGGAGGCTGGGAGTCATGAGAGGCTGGGAGTTATTGGAAGCTGTGGGAGAGATAGAAGGAACAAAAGCAAAGCGGAAAGAAAAACAGGTGAAAAAGAAAAAGAATGGATGGAGCGGATGAGCTCCAGCTGAAGTGTCCTACTTGCCCACCATCTTGGACCAGGGAATCAGAGATATTCTATGGCAGTTATAGAGGCTGGTGCATGTCGGATGCCAATGTCTGGAGATTGGGGATGCATGTGACTGGGGTCCTTGGCGCATGCCCTGAGATGTTGGTGCCCACTTCTAACCCAGTGGCAAGCTCAAAGCTCCAAGACATCGCTCTGGTTTCCATGTTGAGTTTTTCCGATGGCTAATTTGCTTGATGAGTTTGGTACGATCGCATCCGGAATATCAATGTGGCAAGATGGGCTTTTAACAAAGCATTTAAGAAGCAATAACAATTGGGAACCACTCACTGCCTAGCAAGAATCTCACTTTGCTGCTTGATAAAAGTATAAACAATGCAGCAAGACAGCCTTAATTCTCTGATAATCTTTGCCAAACACCTCCTCTGACTCTGCCACATATCTCACTATAGCCTACATCACTCAGACCCCCATAAGATTACACCCCAAGTCTTTGATGTTAATTAGAATTAATCATGGACTCAACACTGAGACACTTTACTTAGTAGAGTACAGGACATTTACCACTCAACATTTTCCCTCACATCAACATTAGCCTCCATAACCCATTGTTTTCAGTTAATTTTTCATTATTGACCAATCATTTTTCCCCTGAATGTCTAAACTGAATGATTTTTATCAAAAGCCTCTTGGAAGTATAAATACTCAATATTAAAGTATTAATCAAAGTTAACTTACACTATCAGATCCTGAAGAGTATCAGAAGAGCATCTAAAGCCATATTGATTTCTGTTACTTGGCAATTTTCCTAGAAAAGATAATCCAAAAGTTTACTCTGATCATTGGTTTCACTATTTAATGTGGAATTGAAGTATAACAACTTGAATTCACACACTGTTCTACAGTAAAAATTCTTCAAAGTACTTCACAGGAGCATTATCAGACATATTTGACAATGATGATGAGACATTAGGAGAGATACCGAGGAGTTTGTTTAAAGCAGTAACAAGTGGTGAAGAGGCAGGGACATTTAGAAAGGAAATTCCAAAGTTTAAGGCATCGCTAATTGAAAGCGTGGCGGTCATTTGAATAATTGGGGATTCACATTGGTCCACAAATGGAGGAATAGAGATACCTCAGAGATTCCGTAAGGTTAGTTAAGGTGTTATGCCATAGCTGGATCTATATGCAAACCTTTTGTCTTAACAAAGACCTGAAAAACAGGGGAGCAGTCTAAACAGCTGACATGTTGAGCTGTTGGTATTACATTAACTTGAAGGTTATACACTTTCAAAATATTTGCCATTCAGATTAGTCAATAACGGACAGGACATTTACCTGAAAAATAAAGCTATAAGAAAACAATATTTTCATTGTCAGAGCTCAGCCTTCAGTGTGTTATTTTCCTTTTTGTTCTGTTAGTAACTTATTGTACCCTTTATTTAGGGGATCTGTGTCTGGTCATCGGAGAATATGTCCTAAAAATCATTGCGTCCCCAACAGAGGGAAACGGTTAAAAAGCTAAGATTGTATGAATCTATGTATCAGACATTAGGTAAACATCCATCACTTTGACATGGGTTTCCTTGAGATCAGAAGGACTTGTCCATACATAGCCAGCTGCACGGAAGATGACATTACCCAGGAGTAAAAGGTCCATTGGATTGTATCTCTACAGATGGACGTTCAACCATCTGATCTCTCAGAGCTTGAGGCAACCTGTTCAACCACACCAGCAATTAAGGACAAGGTGCTAAGGAGTGGAGTCTAGTAAGACAGAACTTCTGCATTGCTGAGAAAAGACTGGTATTATCAAAGCTTTTGGTCAAGAGCTCATCAGGACATTTCACAAGAATACCAATTCAAGGCGAAAATCTACATAAATGCTCCATGAGAGGACAGCACTTATTGTTTGGCAGTTGGGTCCTGGTTGACAGAGGCATTGTCATGGAGAATGTAGTCATTAATGCTGGCTGACAGTTAACTGCTAGACTTTGTTCAATTTTAAACCAGGTGAGTTGATGCTGACTCGGTAGGATAGTGTCTCGAGAAATGAGCCAATGAATGGCTGACACCCACTCTGTTGAGTAATAACAGTGCAGTGTGCGTACATGTTCTTTCTGTCTGTATTAATGTAGCTTCCAATATGTGCAAGTGCACTACATTATGATCACAACTGATAATCCTATATTGGTTGTCAGCATATTTCCACACACATTCAGGATTATCCAGTAAATGATTTCCAATTATTGAATCATATGTAACATATCTAACAAATCAAAAACTGTGTTATGATTTTGAAAGCTCAAGCTGGTTAGCTAATATCAGTACTGTGCTTATGGAGAACAGCCAAAAGGACATAATCTTTGATACTATCACCAGTCTTTGGAATGCACAGCCTATATAACCAGTATCATACTGGCACATACTGAAATTCATATACCACAATACTCATTTGTTTATTAGGCAGAATGCCTTTCTGACCTTACTGCAACATTCTGTTTGATCTGATTTGAAAACACACCAAAAGTGAAATCACATGCAAGGCCAAACTCCTAGCTTTCAGATAGTACATTATCAGAGAGATTTATTACATGTTTAATGACACCATTAGTTGTGTTGCCAAACTACATCCACTGAAGAGAGCTTATGTTTCAGGCATGCTTTAAGCAGGCACTATTTATGGTGTGGTTATCTACTGAAGCAATACAATGCCATAACTGGAACAAATCAAATGATGAAAGAAATGTATGAAAGTTATTTTAACTTTTGCCTGAACTCTCTGCAATACAGACACATCTTCCTAACGTGGGACAGCCAGAACTGTACCAGCTGAGGTCTAACTGAGCGTCTTATATAGTTCATAATAACTTCCCTGCTCTTGCCTTATATGCTGCTATGAATGAAACCTCAAATAGAATCACAGAACCCCTGCAGTGTGGAAGCAGGCCATTTGGCCCATTGAGCCCATACTGACCCTCCGAAGAGCATCCCACCCAGAACCACCCTATCCCAGTAACCCTGCATTTCCCATGGCTCACCCACCTCGCCTACACAGCCCTAAACACTATGGGGCAATTTCCCATGGCCAATCCACCTAACCTGCCCATCTTTGGACTGTAGGAGGAAACTGGAGCACCCAGAGGAAACCCCCACAGACACAGGGAGAACATGCAAACTCCACACAGACAGTCACCCGAGGTTGGAATCAAACCCGGGTCCCTGGCGCTGTGAGGCAGCAATGCTAGCCACTGAGCCACTGTGTTGCCTAAAATATTGCACACTTAATTTCCAGCTATTCCACCTGTCCTGCCATGTTTAATGCCTTATGTACATTGCTGCCAAGTGCCTTTACAACTGTACTCTTTATTTTATACTGTCTCTCCATGCAAGATAACTATCTGGTCATTTGACCGTTGTCCCACGTCCTTTGGAAGGTCTACACTGGCCTAGTTACCATTCTCCCAAGTGTTGTATTGTCTACAACTTTGAAATCGTCCCCTCACACCAAGATGTTTGGGATTATTTTTGTCTGTTTCTGGGAGTAATCGTGAACAAGATTTTTTTAATGACAGTAGACAGTGTTTACATGATTGCCATAGGACTAGCTTTTTATTCCGGATGTTTACTGAATTCAAATTTCACCATCTACCATAATGCGATTTGAACCCATATCCTTCTGACATCAGTCTGGAACTATAGGTTACTCATCCAGTCATACTACCATGATACCACTGTCTTATAGTTGGTTGGCTCGCTGAGCTGGTTCGTTAGTTCACAGACGTTTCATTACCCTGCTGGGTAACATCATCAGTGCAGGCTCTGATGAAATGCCGTTGTGTTTTCCCGCCTGTTATTGGAGCTCTGGAGTCCATTGAGCTGGATTACTTCATTTCTGGTCTTCCTTCGCAGTGGAGTGTATATGGGGTTGAGCTCTATGTGTTTGTTGATGGCTTTCTTCGTGGACTACCAGGCTTCTAGGTATTCCCGTGCTTGTCTCTGCTTTACTTGTCCCAGGATTTTGGTGTTGTCCCAGTCAAATTGGGGCCAAAGCAGAGACTAGCAAGGAAAACCGGAAGTGAGGTAATCCAGCTCAATGGACTCCAGAGTTTAAAAACCAGGCAGGAAAACACAACGGCGCTTCATCAGAGGCTGCACTGATGATGTTACCCAGCAGGGTAATGAAACATCTGCGGAACAACAAAATAGCTCAGCGAGACAACTAACCACAACATCCACAACCCGAGCTACAAATCTACTCTAAAACCCTAGGTACCACTGTCTCTCTTAACTAATTAATTAATATATATATATTAGGAAAAGCAAGGGTCCCACTACCTTCTTCTGGGGACTCCATCAAAAACCTCACCCAATCGAAAAATATTCATTGACCATTTCTCTCCATTCCATATCATTCAGCACATTATTACCATTCCCTTTATTCCATGACCTATAACTTTCCTCAGAAGTATTGCGTGGCCCTGTATTGAACATTGATTGTACATCTGTGTACACCACATCAACAGGCTTGCCTTCATTTCTCTTCTCTCGTACTTCAAATAAAATCGCAGCAAGTTACAGGCTACGATCTCTTAACAAATCTATGCTGACTTTTCCAAATCCAGCCATATTTTTCCACATGACTATTAACTCTATTCCAAATAGTTATTCTGGATGTTACCCACCACTGATGTTAAACTGACTGGTCTGTAATTGCTGGGCTTATCGTTTCATCCTTATTGAACAAGGGCAATAATGTTGTGGTCCTCCAGTACCACCACCAAATCTGGGGAAGGTTGTAGACATAAGACATAAGACCATAAGACATAGGAGCAGAAATTAGGCCATTCCGCCCATCAAGACTGCTCCACCATTCAATCATGGCTGATAATTTCCTCAACCCCATTCTCCTGCTTTCTCGCCGTAACCCGTGATCCCCTTGATTATCAAGAACCTATCTATCTCAGTCTTAAATGTACTCAATGACCTGGGCTCCACAGCCTTCTGTGGCAGTGAATTCCATAGATTCACCACTCTCTGACTGAAGAAGCTTTTCCTTATCTCCATTACAAAAGGTCTTCCCTTCACCTTAAGGCTGTGCCCTCAGGTCCTAGTTTCTCCTATCAATGGAAGCATCTTCCCAACATCCACTTCGTCCAGGCCATTCAGTATTTTGAAAGTTTCAATTTATTGTCAGTGTGTCTGCAATTTCTACTCTCACATCCTTCAGTATCCATGAGTGCATCAGAAAGAGCCTGGTGTCTTTTAAATACTAAGTGCTGGTAGCTTTTCCAATATTATTTACACTACCATCATGGTCTAACATCAGCCTTGGAGGTAAAGAGAGATGCAAAGTGTTCATTTAAATTCTCAACCATGCCTTCATGTGTAAACCTCCTTTTACTGCCCTTAATTGGCCCGACTCCTTCTTTTACCACTCTATTACATTTGATGTGCTTATAGAAGACTTTGCGATTTTCCTTCATGTTAGCTATCAATCTTCTTTTTCATAATCCCTCTTTGTTTCTAATATTTGTTTTGTCACCTCCATTCTGAATGTTTTATATTGAGCTTTGTTCTCAATTGTCAGGCCAAGTTGCTGTCGTCTTACCAGACCATAGGGCTGCTCTCTCTTTAGAGAGAGATAGATGACTAGTCGTGATTTAACCTGACGGCCATAACACCTCAGGCGAGGGGAGAGGTTGAGGATAGTCCTTCATGGTAACCTCAGCTGGTGCAGGGATTGAACACACACTGTTGGCATCGCACTGCTTCACAAACCAACTGTCCAGCAAACTGAGCTAAACCAAAGCTCAAATGTACTTACTACCTGACTGCTCTCATAAGCACCTCTCATCATCGAACATCCCGCATAATAGTATTAAATCAACAACAATCCTAGAATACCAAACTGCGATCAATTCTATCTGTTGTTATTCATTCAACATTCAGTGTTGCTTTTTCCACTTCTCCTTCCTGGCCACAGATAATCAAAGCTCATTATCCAATTCATTTATGGTCTCATTTACTCTTTAACTATGAAGTGTTAAGGATATTTAGTTGGACTCTTAGTATGGCTCTTATTTCTGGCAGTGTCATCACACTGACTGTACTCTCTGTAATTAACAGTAATGACTATTCAATTGGTACAAAATAGTCATTCATCAAAATTCTGTGACAAGCAATGGGGCACGATAATGTTCATAGCCCAGTGCAGTTTCTGATAATACAGATTCAGCTTTAGCCCTCCAAGCAGCCTTTTTTTGAAGTGAACAATTCTCAAACATGCTATCAATCATAGGTAACAATGAGAGCTGGACTGTTGGAGAATGAGAAAATTAGAACCGAAGTGAAATGCACCAGCACGTTGCTTCATTCAACTCATTTGGCTGGAAAATGTTGGAGAGCACTTGGAGAAAATAACATCACACTGTCATTATTGTCAAGGATTATGCTGTGTCTTTGGTAATTGCAATGAAAGATTCTGCTGCCTTCGAGTTGCGATGATCTGGGCCCATAGGACACTAAGCTACACACAGGCATCTCACTTGCAAGCGCCCAGGGTCTGTCACAGGCATTTCTATTTTCACAGAGAAATAGTTGGAAATTAAAGGCAATGAGACACAGGAACAAACAGTCGAGGGAAAATTGAGGGAAAGATAAGCAAAGGGAAGGAGAGACACTGCGATTAAACTGAGCAGAATCTTTCTCAACCACTTCTGTCCAAATGGGAGAGGAGGTTATCTGAAATTGAGCAGCGGTGAGAGTCACTACTGTGCATGGGGAGGAGGTTATCTGAAATTGAGCAGCGGTGAGAGTCACTGCTGTGCATCGGGAGGGGGTTATCTGAAATTGAGCAGCGGTGAGAGTCACTGCTGTGCATTGGTAAGGTAGAGAATTCGGTGGACAGTATGATAAAGGAGGGGGTAGGGTTGTATCACAGTGTGAGGGGTGCAGGTAGATACGGAATGGGTGACTGTCATATATCTAATGCAACCTTTAACTTTATTTACTGGCCACGGTTGATTCACCTTTCCGTTTGGGTGTTTGCTCCATCAAGAAATGTGCATCGGTTGAAAACAGATGTGGTGTTTCTCTTAATGCTAGCTTAATCCTGTCCATTATCAAATCTTTAAGTGTACTTTCCCAATTACTTATAACCTCATTATTTCCTTTGCTGGCAGTCTACTTTCAGAATGCACTATGCTGCATCAAACTTCAAATCAAATTTGATTATATTGTGATCTTTGTTTTCCAAAGGCTCCTTTACAGCAAGCTTATTAAATAGCCGTTTCTCATTCCATAATGTTAAAATCCCGCAATGGTGTTAGATAGCTCCACCGTCTTTGCCGTTAGTCAATGCTCCATCTATGCTATTAGACAGCACACCCTCTATGCTGTATGCAAGAGCTTAGATTGAGCTCGTTCTGGAAGTAGATTGACAAATGTGAATTTCCAAGATAGGTACAAGTGTCACCACAGAGTGCACTGTCCTTAGGAAGCTAATCTCTTATTTTCAAGAACTATAGAACTGTCCCAGCTATTCACAAATCTTACTCACTCGATCCAATCATTCACCATTGTAAAACCTTTTATATCATTTCCTATTCATCTCTTCTGCTTGAATGAACACAGTATTGCTGTTGAGACTCACAGCTTCACAAAGGTCAAACTTCAGCCAATTCAATTCAGTCAAGGTGATATCAAAGAAACAGCTGAAATCACTGGATACTGCAAAGGCAATGGGCCCTGACAATATGCAGCAATAGTACTGAGAATGGAGCTGGAGGGACACAGCAGGCCAAGCAGCATCAGAGGAGCAGCAAAGTTGACATTTCGGGTCGGGACCCTTCTTCAGCTGAAACGTCAACTTTCCTGCTCCTCTGATACTGCCTGGCCTGTTGTGTTCCTCCAGCTCTACACTGCGTTGTCTGTGATTCCAGCATCAGCAGTTCTTGCTATCTCTCAATAGTACTGAGGATTTGTGATCTAGCATTAGCTCCAACTTTCGCCAAAATGATCCAGTACAGCTACAAAGGCATCTACCAACCATTTGGAGAATTACCCAGGTTTGTAATAGTCTACAAAAAGGAAGACAAGTCCAATCTTGTTAACTATTTTCCCATCAGTCTCCTTGCGGTCATCAGCAAAATGTGGGAAGACCTTGTCAACAGCGCGATCAAATGGCACTTACTCAGCAATAACCTGGCTACCAATGTTCCTTTTGGATTGCACCACAGTCACTCAGCTCCTGCCCTTTGAGTTGAATTCCAGAGGTGAGAGTGAAAATAAGTGTTCAATGCAGCTTTCGTCTGAGTATGAGATACCGGACCCTAGCAAAAGTGGAGTCCACAGGAATTGGTGAAAACTCCCCACCGGTTTGAGTCGGACCTGACACATAAGAAGATGGTTGTGATTATTGGAGATCAGTCATCTCAGCTCCAGGACATCTCTGCAGGAGTTCCTCAGGGCAGTGTCCTAGGTTCGACCATCTTCAGCTGCTTCATCAATGACCTTCCCTCCATCATAAGGTCAGAAGTGGGGAGTTTGATGAGGAGTCTGGGATCACTGTGTACTTGATGAAACCTAAGCTTGGACAATAGGCCTGTATTGACAAGTAATACAGTGGGAAATCTGCCTTGGATTCTATAACCCTGCCCCCATGCACTAGCTGAGAAAGGGCAAGAATGGAAGAGAAGGCACTGTGGCAAGTGTTGATTTGCAGACAGAGAAGATTCATATTTGAGAATTAGGTGGAATGAGAGAGGTAACCATAGCAACATCCATATAAAGAGAAGGCAAAGAAGTGATGCAGACTTATTTAAATCCTGTTACAGAGAAAAGAAAGTGACTTAAAATGGTTTGATAAATATCAAGCCACAGAATGACACAATAAATGAATGGAAAGCTGTGTTTACTGCGGCTAATAGATATCTCAATCATGGGAAGAGCCATCTATAACCAGCACAATACAACATTGCAACATGAAGGACTTTTAGTTTAGATCCTCAAACCATTCTTAGTCTGTCCTAAACACATGATGTCGGCAATTGATAGATATTCCGACTCCATATGCACAAGGTACAGAAAATTAATCCATAAATTACCAAGCCTTTTCATCCAATACTGTCTCAATTTTGGGAAATTACTGTACAATACTCTGACAGGGAACTACAATGGAGTTGTCAACCATCTTTCAGTAGACAAAGCCCTCAGTTCTGACTGAAAAGACTGTTGCTTCAAGTCCCACTCCTGTGATTTGAACAACAATAATCACGAGGCTGAAGCTGTTTGTAGCGCTGAGGGAGTGCTGCACTATCAGAAGTGTCACGTTTTCGATGAAATGTCCTCTCAAATCGACATAACAGTAATTGAAATCTGTGAACTGTTTTGGTCTCCTTATTTAAGGAAAGATATCATTTTATTGGAGGCAGTTCAGACTAGGATGATCCGGAGCTTGGAGGGATTGTCTTTTGAGCAAAGGCTAAACAGATTGGGACTCTGAGATAACAAGGTGTAGAGCTGGATGAACACAGCAGGCCAAGCAGCATCAGAGTAGCAGGAAGGCTGACATTTCGGGCCTAGACCCTTCTTCAGAAATGGGGGAGGGGAAGGGGGTTCTGAAATAAATGGGGAGAAAGTGGGAGGCGGATAGAAGATGGACAGAGGAGAAGATAGGTGGAGAGGAGACAGACAGATCAAAGAAGCGGGATGGAGCCAATAAAGGTGAGTGTAGGTGGGGGGTTAGGGAGGAGATAGGTCAGTCCAGGGAGGACGGACACGTCAAGGGGGCGGGATGAGGTTAGTAGGTCGGAAGTGGGGGTGCGGCTTGAGGTGGGAGGAGGGGATAGGTGGGAGGAAGAACAGGTTAGGGAGGCGGGGACGAGCTGGGCTGGTTTTGGGATGCAGTAGGGGGAGGGGAGATTTTGAAGCTTGTGAAATCCACATTGATACCACTGGGCTGCAGGGTTCCCAAGCGGAATATGAGTTGCTGTTCCTGCAACCTTCGGGTGGCATCGTTGTGGCACTGCAGGAGGTCCAGGATGGACATGTCGTCTGAGGAATGGGAGCGGGAGTTGAAGGTTCCCGACTGGGAGGTGCAGTTGTTTATTGCGAACCGAGCATGGGTGTTCTGCAAAGCGGTCCCCGAGCCTCCGCTTGGTTTCCCCGATGTAGAGGAAGCCACAACGGGTACAGCGGATGCAGTATACCACATTAGCAGATGCGCAGGTGAACATCTGCTTGATGTGGAAAGTCTTCTTGGGGCCTGGGATGGGGGTGAGGGAGGAGGTGTGGGGGCAGGTGTAGCACTTCCTGCGGTTGCAGGGAAAAGTGCCGGGTGTGGTGGGGCTGGAGGGGAGTGTGAAGCGGACAAGGGAGTCACGGAGGGAGTGGTCCCTCCGGAAAGCAGATAAGAGTGGGGAGGGAAAAATGTCTTTGGTGGTGGGGTCGGATTGCAGATGGCGGAAGTGTCGGAGGATGATGCGTTGGATCCGGATGTTGGTGGGGTGGTACGTGAGGACGAGGGGGATTCTTTTTTGGTTCTTATTGCGGGGACGGGGTGTGAGGGATGAGTTGCAGGAGCCATGGTCGAGGGCGTTCTCGACCACTGAGGGGGGGATGTTGCAGTCCTTAAAAAACGAGGACATCTGAGATGTACGGGAGTGGAATGCCTCATCCTGGGAGCAGATGCAGCGGAGGCAAAGGAATTTGGAATAGGGGATGGCATTTTTGCAGGAAGGTGGGTGGGAGGAGGTGTATTCTAGGTAGCTGTGGGAGTCGGTGGGCTTGAAATGGATATCGGTTTCTAGGTGGTTGCCCGAGATGGAGACAGAGAGGTCCGGGAAGGAGAGAGAGGTGTTAGAGATGGCCCAGGTGAACTTAAGGTTGGGGTGGAAGGTGTTGCTGAAGTGGATGAACTGTTCGAGCTCCTCGTGGGAGCACGAGGCGGCACCGATACAGTCATCAATGTAACGGAGGAAGAGGTGGGGTTTAGGGCCAGTGTAGGTACGGAAGAGGGATTGTTCCACGTAACCTACAAAGATGCAGGCATAGCTTGGGCCCATGCAGGTACCCATGGCCACCACCTTTGTCTGTAGGAAGTGGGAGGAATTGAAAGAAAAGTTGTTGAGGGTGAGGACGAGTTCTGGAGTTTAGAAGAATGAGATATGATCTCACTGAAACGTGTAAGATTCTTAAGGGGTAAATGCTGACAGGATGTTTCCCCTCATGAGAGCGTCTAGGACCAGAGGCTATAGCTTCAGAATAAAGGGGCACCAATTTAAAACTGAGATAAGGAGTAATTTCTTCTGTCAGAGAGTTGTGATTCTTTGGAACTCCTTGCTACAGAGAACTGTGGGGGCAGAATCTTTGTGTATATTTAAGGCTGAGATAGATTCTTGTTCAGTAGGGGAGTCATGGGTTATGGGGTAAAGGGCAGGAATATAGACCATGAGGAATGTCAGTTCAGTCATGATCCGATTGAATGGCGGAGCAGGCTTGAAGGGCCGAATGGCCGACTGCTGTTCCTATTTCTGATGGTCTTATTATCTTCTTGGTGTTCTGGTCAATATTTATCCCTCAGCAAATTAAACTGCCATCCTTACCTGGCCTGACCTACATGTGACTCCAGACCCACAGCAATGTGGTTGACTCTGGGCAAATAGGGATGGACAATAAATGCTGCCTAGCCAGTGACCTCCTCATTTAATGAATAATGACATTAATGAATAATGTTGTGGACTATTTAATCATTATCAGTTCATCACTGTTTGTGTGACCTGGCTAGATATCAACTGGTTGCTATGTTGTGAAGATGCAAACATACAAATTGAGTCCAAGAGAAGGCTGTTCTGCCCCTTGGGCCAGCTTTGACATTTCATACAATGAAAGCTGATCTGATTATGTCCTTAACTCCACTTTCCTGTCTGCATCTGATCATGTTTGATACCTTTGTTCGTCAAGAATCTATCTATGTCTGCCTTGGAAGTATTGCATAGCCCTGCCTTCTTGCTGTCTGGGGGAAAGATTTCTGAAGACCCTCTGAGAGATGAAAATTACCTACATCTCTGTGTTAAAGGGGAGATGCATTATTTTTTTCAGGTGAGGTCGGAAATTGTGGGTGGGTGCTTGGGGGGAGTGGAGTGATTGATTGATGTGGTGGAGATCTTGTTGCATTTCCTCCAACCTTGTCTGGGACAGAGGCCTCCTGCGCACTGAGGACCTTAAGTGACTGCTTGAACACCAGCAGTGGGTCGAGAAACCTGCCTCCCAGCAAAACCTGTCAGGTTTAACCTGCAGCCAGCTGGAGCAGGTGGGAAGGAGGCTTTGATCCCTCTGGGCCAGTTAAGGAATCTGGCATCAGGAAGGGGAGGACCTTGCTGTGAGTTGCTCCCAATACCCTTACTTACAAGACTTCCTTGACAGTGACCCCTTCTTTCCAACCTCATCCTGCCCACATTTACCTTTCTCCAGAAGCTGCCGAAAGTGGGGAATATGGTAGTCCTATTCCAGCCCCACCCACAACTCTTCCACTGATATATCAATGATATCATCGGTGCTGCTTCCCTCTCTTGTCTGGAATTAGAAAAATTAATCAATTTCGCTTCCAAATTCCACCCTGCCCTCACCTTCACATGGTCCATCTCTGACTCCTCCTTTCCCTTTCTCGACATTTCTGTTTCTATTTCTGAGGATAGACTGGCCACTAATATCCATTATCAACCCACTGACTCCCACAGCTACCTGGACTGTATTTCCTCACACCCTGCTTCCTATAAAGACTCCATCCCATTCTCTCAGTTCCTCCGTCTCTGTGACATATGTTCAGATGAGGCCAACTTCGACAAGGGAGCCTCCGAAATGTCCACCTTCTTCCTCATCCGAGGATTCCCCAGCTCCGTTGTTGCCAGAGCCATCAACTGGGTCCAACCCATCTTCCGCACTTCTGCCCTCACTCCTTGTCTTCCCTTCTGCAAGAGCAATAGGGTTCCCCTTGTCCTTACCTATCATCCCACCACATCCACATCCAAATCATCAGACGCCATTTCCGCCACCTCCAGCAAGATGCCACTGCCAGACACATATTCCCCTCCCCTCCCTTGTCTGTCTTCTGCAGGGACCGTTCCCTCCAGGACACCCTGGTCCACACTTCCCTCACCCCCAACGCCTCCCCACAGCCCTACGGCACCTTCCCCTGTAACTGGCGAAGGTGCAACACCTGCCCATTTACCTTGTCCCTCCCCAGTATCCAAGGGCCCAAACATATCTTCCAGGAGAAGCAATACTTCACCTGCACGTCCCAGAATCTAGTCTACTGCATTCGCTGCTCACAATGTGGTCTCGTCTACAGTGGGGAAACAAAGCGTAGGCTGGGTGACCGCTTCTTCGAACATTTACATTCTGCTCGCAAAAAAGACCCTGAGCTACCAGTTACCTGCCACTTTAACACACCACCCTGTTCCCTGGCCAACATCTCTGTCTCTGGCTTGCTGCAGTGTTCCAGTGAAGCTCGGTGCAAGTTGGAAGAACAACACCTCATTTTCCGCTTGGGGACCTTGCAGCCCTCCAGACTCTCCCATGTCCCAACACCCCACTCCACACACCAGGCCTTGTTATCAAAGCCTGCCATTACACACCCCCTGTTGTTAGTCACTAACAGTCCCCATTAACAACTATTCACCCTCCCAGCCTGATCGTTAGCAACTCCTTCGTCTATCCAACTGCTCTTCTTTGTCTTCAGGCTCTATCCTATCGTTTACTTCCTCCCCCATTCCCCTCCCTGTTATCTGCATATAAACTGACATTTTCCCAGCTACCATCAGTTCTGAGGGAGGGTCACTGGACCCAAAGTGTTAACTCTGATTTTTTTCTCCACAGATGCTTTTCCAACAACTTCTGTTTTTGTTCAAGGTATGAAGGGTCTAGGCCCGAAACGTCAGCCTTTCTGCTCCTATGATGCCGCTTAGCCTGCTGTGTTCATCCAGCTCTGCACCTTGTTGTCTGGCATTTTGTGATCCTTGCTCAGTCTGTGGCACAGATTGTTTGAGGTGCTTCACTGCCACTAAGCCTCCTCGATTTCTACTATCTTGAGGTCCTGTCTAACTATCACTGGCAGAGGGAAGTCAAGAGTGAGTCTAAGCAGAAGAGGCACCTGTCAAGACACCTCAGGATGTTATATGTTTCAATAAAGTCGTCCACTATTCTAGCAGATAGAAGGCTAGCCTACCCACAGGCCTACTCCCCCATCCCCATTCCAGGTGCTCGTCTGGTAAACACTGAGTGAACTACATCCACCACGTTTATATCCTTGCCTAAATAAGGTGACCAATACTGTGTTGATACTCCAAATATGTTCTCAGGAATGCTCTGTCTAACTAACGTATGATCTCCTGACTTTTGAATTCAATTCCCCTTGTGATAATAAAGAAATATTCGGTTAGATTTTTGAATTACGTGCTGTATCTAAATGTGAAGTTTTTGCAATTCCTGCACGGGCACACCCAGATCACTCTGCATCTTTCAGCTCTGCAATCAACAATAATTTTTTGTAAAAAATCTTCCAGTTAAAATGGACAATTTCATATTTTCCCATGTTGTACCCAATTAACCTCTCAATTAGTCAACCTATATCTTTTTGTAGCCTCCTTAAGTCCACACTAAAACTCATTTTCCTGCCTATCTATGTCTTATCAACAAATCTGAGTACTATAACTTCTGTCCTTCCATCTATGTCATTCATAGAAATTGTAAACAATTAAGGTCTCAACACTGCTCTGCATGACATACCACTCATTACATTCCACTGACCTGGTTATTCTCTGTTTCCTGTTATCCAGCCAATCTTCCATCCAGGCCAATATGCTACCCTCTACATCATTAACTTCTATTTTCCGTAATAATCTTTGATGTGTTCTTTTATCAAATCCCTTTTGGAAATCTAAGCACAGTGTTTACTAACATTTCCTTCATTCACAGAATGTGTTGCCTCCTCAAAAAACTCCAACAGATTGGTCAACCATAATTTCCTTTCACAAAACTATGTTGACTGCCTGATTAAATTGAGCTTATCCAAGTGGCCTGCTATAATTTCTTTAATTATACCTTCTAGCATTTCCCTTCTCATAGATGTTAAGCTAATTCATCTCTCGGTTCCTGCTTGTTGTTTCCCTCCCTGTTTTCTAAATAAAGGAGTTAAATTCACAGCATTTGAATCTAATAATGGGACCATTCCTGAATCAAGGGAGCTTTGGAAGATTAAAACCAATGCATCAACTATCTCCCTAGCCACTTCTTTTAAGAGTTTAGGATGAAAGTGATTGGGACCTGAACACCTGTCAGCCCACAGATCCAACAATTTTCTGTGGCGATTGTGATTTTTCTTGAAGTCTTTCTCCCTTCCATTTCCTGATTTATTGTTGCTTCTGGGATGCTACTTATATCCTCTACATTGAGGACTGATGCAAAATGCCTCCAAAGACTTGCAACTCCCTGAGAGTAGAAATTTTTCCA
Source organism: Rhincodon typus (assembly GCF_021869965.1). NCBI lineage: Eukaryota > Metazoa > Chordata > Chondrichthyes > Orectolobiformes > Rhincodontidae > Rhincodon > Rhincodon typus. The sequence goes on along the minus strand of NC_063336.1, from coordinate 12,090,810 downwards.
TATCTCAGTCTTAAATTGTCACCCCTTTATTCTGAAACTATGCCTTCTCATCCTCTTAGCATTTACTTTGACAAGCCTCTCAAGATTCTGTTTCAACGAGATCAACTCTCATTCTTCAAAGCTCTGGTGAGCAGAGTCCCAACCTGCTTAACATTTGCTCTTAAGACAATCCCTCTATGCCAGAAATCATCCTGGTGAACTTTCTCTGAAATGCCTCCAATTAAATAAAATTTTTCCTTAAATAAGGTGACCAAAACTACCCACAGCACTCCGGATGAAGTCTCACCATCACCTTGTACAGTTGCACTAAGACTTTCCTACTCCAATGCCTTGAAATAAGGACCAGCATTCCATTAGCCTTCCTGATTATTTGCTGCCCCTGCGTGTTAGCTTTCTGTGTTTCAACCCAAGTCCCTTTTGTGTTGCAGCTTTCTGCAACTTTTCTCCATTTAAATAATACTGTTCTTTTGATCTTCCTTCCAAAATAAACAACTCCATATTTTTCCACATTCACCAACTTTTTGCCTGTTTACTTGTAGAGCCTTCTTCTTTGTCCTGCCTGTGCTTCTGGTAGCTGGATGGATCATGACAACAGGATCCTTCCCCCCTCCTACTGTAAGTTCCTCACCAGCAATGAGTAGATGTCCTGAATCCTGGCAAGAATCAGGCTACACAACCGTCAGGACTTGAGCTCCTGATTGCAGAGAATGGTCTCTGTACTGTCCCCTACTAACACTACATTCCCTCCTACTCCCCAAGTCTTGAGTGGGATCCTATACCACTAGTGCCATGATCAGTTAACCGAGCTTGCAGAATAATTTTGAATCAATTTTTGATTGTTAAAGGTAAAGTTACCATAGCCCCAGATACCCATGGGTCTGCCATCTCAGTAAACAGTGAAAACCGGTGTTGAGTGTAGCTACACCTTATGTGAGGGGCAGGGTTGAGAAGGTAGGACCTTCATGGTAAACTCAGCCAGGACAGGAACCAAACCCATGGTTGATGGTGTCACTCTACACCACAAACAAGCTGTCTAGCCAACTTGATTTCTTTTCCCCTTTATTCACAGGCTGAGGGTGTCACTGGCTAGGCAGCATTTATTGTCTATCCCTAATTGCCCAGAGTCAACCACATTGCTGTGGGTCTGGAGTCACATGTAGGCCAGACCAGGTAAGGATGGCAGTTTCTTTCCCTAAAGGACATTAGTGAAACAGATGGGCTTTTCCCCCCAACAATCAATTCATGGTCATCATTAGATTCTTAATTCCAGACATTTAGTGAATTCACCCTCTGCTGTGGTGGAATTTGAACCCAGATCCCCAGACATTATCTGGTATAACAGGCCAGCGATAATACCACTGGGCCATCCTCTCTCCGATTGATAATAGATTGTGCTTGATATCAAACCCTTCAGATTCTTTTGTCCAGAAGGTTCTGCAAATAAGCCTCCGCCCACCACAAGAACTCCTCCGAAGAACATAAGAGGAAAAGAATTGAGAGCAGAAGTAGGCAATTCAGCGCCTTGAGCTTGCTCCACCATTCAATCCAATCGTGGCTGATCTCATCTCAACCTCAACTCCACTGTCCTGACGCTCTCCATAACCCTTCAACCTGTTACTGATTGCATGTCTGTCCATCTCTTCCTCACATTTACTCAATGAATGAAAGAATGATTTTTATTGTCACGTGAATTTTACAGTGAAAAATATAGTGAAAAGCTTTCTCTGTTGCCGTGATTCTGACGCCATTTTGAACAGTGAAAGATTAATTTTAAAACGAGATATACCTTAAAGAGAGTCCATCACCCTTCCATCACCACTTCGCTTCCACCAGTGCCAGACCCAACCAATGTCAAAGGTGCCATCTTTCATTGCTGGGCCTACCTCACTGAAGTCGCCTTCATTGATGTAGCAGTCAATATTGGATCCCATACTCGGCCCTTGGCCAGCCATCACCTCGCTGCCATCTGCAAGGGTCCTGCTCCAGGCTCACCAGTGGCCGCCATGTTCAGGACCCTGATGAAGCTACCTTTCCACCACCTTCCGCCTTCCTTGTCGATGCCACCACGACCGAGCTCTCCCCAGGAGGTAAGCAAAAGTAAAACTGAGAGAAAGAGAAAAAAGAACGAGAAAAGAAGGAAAGAAAGAAAAGAAAGAAAAGCGAGCGGAGTGGCACAGAAGCATGGATGCAGCCTACTCCGCTGCTGCCATCTTATCTATTGTCCTGGTATCAATGTCCTGGCATCCACCTGGAGTAGCAAATTCCACAGATTCACGACCCTTCGAATGAAGTCATTCCTCCTCATCTGTGTTTCAAATCTGCTTCCCTTGTTTCAAAATGGAGACAAAACTGGTTCAATCACAGCAATCCAGTGGGAAACATCAGACTGCGCTCCATCTCCAGATTTTTCTTCACAGATGCTGCCAGACCTGCTGAGATTTTCCAGCAACTCCTGTTTTTGTTCCTGATTTACAGCATTTGCAGTTCTGTCAGCTTTCATTCATTCAAATGGGTGGCACACTAGGCATCTGGAGTAAGAATGGAAGAGCGATGACTTCAGCCATGGACAGGAACTGGGAATGTCAATGAGAAATAGTCTGGAAGTTGATAGGAAAGTTCTAGGCCATGGAGCAGGTGTGAGGTAAAAACAAAATACTTCAATACTCTTCTCAAGACTACCTTTTCCAAAAAGAACTCAATTCCAGAGCAAGAGATAGTAAGAATTGCAGATGCTGGAGTCAGAGACAACACAGTGTGGAGCTGGAGGAACACAGCAGGCCAAGCAGCATCAGAGGAGCATGAAAGCTGACGTTTCTGAAAAAGTGTCCCGACCCAAAAGGTCAGCTTTCCTGCTCCTCTGATGCTGCCTGGCCTGCTGTGCTCTTCCAGCTCTACACTGTGTTATCTCAGTTCCAGAGCAATCCTTCCATAACTAATTGGATAGATGACCCCACAAGAGCATTCTGCGATCTCCAGTGCAATCATTTGGATATGGCCATGAGGAATCCAAGAAAAGAAACATAGGGGCATTTTTAGCAGTGTTTTAGTAGCTGCAAAATTGATAGGATTTAGATTCAGGTCTTGATTATATTGTCATGTGTACTCCAGTATAGGAATACATGAGTGCAGTGAAGAATGTACAAAGTTCCCATTCTGTAGTGCCATCTTGGTTACAATATCAGAGGTTTTGAAAAACAAAACAGCAGAAATAAAATAAAGCCAAAAGGTAAGAAAAACACCCAGATCTTATCTCCATGAAGAGGTCATGTGATGAGTCTTCCAGGACAATGCCCAGTCAAAATGATTACTGGAATGAGACCATGTTCGGATAATGGGATCACTGTATTTTTTTTGGAAATTGGACCATTCTTATTAGAAAATGCAAACGTTGCTGGGTGTTGGGTGGCATGGTGGCTCGGTGGTTAGCACTGCTGCCTCACAGCTCCAGGGACCCAGGTTCAATTCTACCCTTGGGCAACTGTCTGTGTGGAGTTTGCACATACTCCCAGTGTCTGGGTGCTTCGGTCTCCTCGCACAGTCCAAAGATGTGCATGTTAGGTGGATTGGCTGTGCTAAATTGCCCCATAGTGCGCAGGGATGTGTAGGCTAGGTGAGTTAGCCATGGGAAATGCAGGGTTACAGGGATAGGGTAGGGGGGTGGGTCTGGGTAGGATGCTGTTTGGAGGGTTGGTGTGGATTCATTGGACCAGGTGGTCTGTTTCCACACTGTAGGGATTTTTGTTCTATTCTACTTGGTATCATGGGTGGGGAATGCTACCATTGTTCAGGAATATAGCTGTTGTTCAGAATCACAGCCACTGTGGGATCATTGTTGAAATGTTGAAGAACTGTTTAAAGGGGAGTGAGTCCATTTTTACAGAGGAATGGGGCCATTACTGGTGAATGGGACTGTGGAGAATGTGATGATTGCTGCTCAGGATTGGGATATTTGAAGTTGGAGAATTTAACAATTGTTGGAGAACGAGAACGACATTGCAAAATGGGGCCATAGTCATGTTATTCCAGAAAGCAAGGCAACGAAAAACTGTATTTTGCCATAACCATGGGTCAGGACTCCAGAATACTTACAAATTGTGCTAATTTATAATTCCAAAAAAAAATGCAATTTTCTTGAAAGAGTGTCAATACAGACAAAAACAGCTGCAGGTGTAAATAAAGTGGCTATCTGGATAGAGAGAGAGAGAGAAAGTCAGTGAGAGAGAGAGAGAGAAAGAAAGTGAGAGAGAGAGAAAGAGAGAGTGAGAGAGAGACAGAGAGAGAGAAAGGGAGAGAGAGAAAGAGACAAAGAAAGAGGGAGTGAGAGAGAGAGAGTGAGAGAGAGACAGAGAGAGACAGAAAGAGAGAGACAGAGAAAGAGAGAAAAAGAGACAGTGAGAGAGAGACAGACAGAGAGAGAGAGAGAAAGTTGGAGAAAGAAAGGTTGTTAAGGTGATCCATTCCTGAGTTATGTGAGACTTGTTCTGAATATTGGCATCAGGGACAAAAGCAAAGTAGCTGGAAAAGCTCAGTAGGTCTGGCAGCATCTGTGAAGGAGAAAACAGAGTTAACATTTCGGGTCCGGTGACCCTTCCTCAGAACCGGTTCTGAGGAAGGGTCACTGTCACTGGACGCGAAACATTAACTCTGTTTTTTCCTTCACAGATGCTGCCAGACCTGCTGAGCTTTTCCAGCTACTTTGCTTTTGTCCCTGATTCACAGCATCTGCAGTTCTTTCATTTTTTTTATTGGCATCAGGGAGTTGGTTTCCCTGAAATCTCCTGACCAAAAGATGACATGACCAGAAGGGTATAGAGGCATGCAAATGGCAAAATCCAGTTTTTCAGCTACAACTTTGGTCTTACTTGTAAGGGGAATCAAAATGAAAGATAGGTTTCTAAAGTGTGTTCAATAGATAGCAGCCCATTTTAATTTTTCCCTTATGAATAATAATGATTCTGGAAGTATGTGCAGGTTAGTATTACTGGACCATGGACATGGTACATCAAAGCAAGTAAAACAAATCATTTTTATTGAAACATTGAATAAATTGCATTTGTTCTTGGGGTAAAGAGTCCCCATGGAATACTGTATGGGCTTAATTTATGAAGCATAATTCCTTGAATAATTCTTTGTCTCACTAATGGAATAAACCTACAGTCTACTTAAACCCATCAATCATCATCTATTAAACAATGATGGATAATTTTGGTAAAGTGGAAATGCATTATTATTTAACTTAGTTTATTCAGAAACTACTTAAAAAGAAAATTTTAAATTCAGTATAAGCAGTATATTCATGCAGAGAAAGAACTGATGCTGAAAGAAGACGTTGGTTAGATTAATGGGATGTTTCATTTTACTCATACAGTGTCCATACAGTCATCTCAGCTGTGTCTATGTAGTTCCACACTTACTTCTTGAGTCAGAAGGTTAAGTATTCTAGTGTTGCTCCAGATATATGAACATGATCTCGAATGGTGCCATGGGTAAGACTGAGGCAGTGTTGAGCCATCAGAAGTACCAAATTTCAGGTGAGATTAAACCAAGGTATTGTCACCTCTCTTAGGTGGGCTGTAAAGGTCCCAAGTGTTATGGACCAGACAAAACCCCTTCAAAATGTATTTAGAAGATAGTCTAGATCCTAACTTGTTCTTATTTCAAAAGTAAGTATAAAAGGTGTTGCATTTTTAGATGCAATTTGACTGGTCAAACTATTGATTTGAAGCAAAACACACTTCATTCATATACTTCAGTTAAAATACAACAAACAAAAGAAGAAATTGAAATAACTTGAATTAACTCTAATGGAAAACTTAACAGGATAATTGATTATTTTACTACTAAACAGTAACATCCCATAATATAGTAACATCCCAGAAACACACTCTTGGCAAAAGGCAAATTGAGGAAACAAATTGTCTCACATGCAACTCCAACAGTAGGAAGAGACCCCAGCTTTTAGCTGTAACTGAGAGAGGAAAAAATACCTTCCTTTCAAGGCACCAGCAGCAACTACGACTGAAGAACTAACAAAAAAAAATCCTGGTTCTTTGCGACCTTGCCCCATAGAGCTCATTTCAGCTGCTTCTAGTGTTCCAACGTTGAAAAAAGGCCTCCACACTCTGCTTGGCATCTCTGCTTAAAACCTCCCTTCAAAAAAACCTGGGACAAAATACACCTCTTAAAACCATGGCATCATTTCAAAGGAAAGCAGGAACTCTAACCATTACCCTGGCCAATATTTATCACTCAAACACCATCACTAAATCTGACCCACTTGTCTCATTGCTGCTGATGGGAGGTTGCTGTGTGAAAGGTGACCACATTATGTATCCTCCATTTTAAAAAAAGTGACTGCAAAACATAAAAGTCCTTCATTAATTGTGCTACGAGATAGTTTGAGGCAATGGAAAGCATTGTATAATTGCAGTATAATTTGTCCCAATGAAAGGTCATCAAACTCCTCCATTATGTATGCATTTTTCTCTCTACAGATGCTGCCTGACCAACTGAGTATTTTTAGTATTTTCTGTTCTTATTAAATTCATGAAGTGACTTTCTCAATTCTCATGTCCTAGAGCCAGCTGGATTTCTCTGGATATCCATAATCCAAGGCTGTCCCAACAATGGGGTATACTCAGATGTTCTTTATTAAAGCAAGAACCTATGTTATAGGAGCAGGAGTAAGCCATTCAGCTCCTTGAGTCTGCTATGCCATTTAATACAATCATGCTTGACCTCATCTCCACTTTCCTGCCCGTTCCCCACAACCTTTAAACCCATTGCTAATGAAAAGACTATTTGTTTCTTAAACCTACTTCCTGTCCCAGCATCGACCATGCTTTGGGGTAGTGGATTCCACAGTTACACAAAGAAATGCTGCAATGGTCATGATCGATCACAAGCTTACCCAGACAATGCTTAGGTCCGTAAGTGATCCAGTTTACATGGAATTGTCCGCACTTCAGACCGAAACACATCCCAACTTCTAGCTGCTGATCAGATGACTCCTGCTCCTGAGCTAGCTAGCTGTTGCTCTGAGGCACGTTCTCTTATATTCCTTCCCATGGCTACACACCGCATGATCAATCGTTGACAATGTCCAGTCTCCCGGGATTGATCAGTTGAGTGTGTCAACCATCACATGTGTGTCACGGTCTACCCTAATTACTTAAGCTTTCACTCATTTGGGCAGCTGCTTATCTTCTCTGGAGAGAGGCTTATCTCTTGGTTTGAATGAACTTCAGCCCAGCCTGCTCACACAGGCAATGTCATCCAATCAACCGTATAATGTTTACACAGCATAACCATGTGCTCAGCTGCATTTTCAAGATGGCGGTGGAGCAGCGGGACTGAGCCCAAGGCTCGTCCGCTCCACTCTGGTTTCTTTCTTTCTTTTTTCCTTTGCTCCTTTTTTTTTCTTTTTCATTTCTCTTTTTCTTCTTTCCTTCAAAGCCCTTTACAATGATTCAGTGACATCAGTATGGCAGCGAGAGATGGCCATGCGCGAAAGGGTGGCAGCCTCGCAGCAGGCAGTGGCCTCCTGGGCTTCTCTCGGCAATTGGAGGAAGCGACACCAACAACACAGCGCCTCCCAACATTTTGGGGACTGCGGGCGGCAAAGCTCCTCTCGATGATCGGAGGCAGCGGAAGCATCATCAGCAGCAACAAGAACGCTGCTCCACCCGGCAACTACCGCCAGGCCTAGACTAGGCCCGGGTTCCTGCATTGGTGACTGGGTGTTCCAAACACCTTCATGGAGATAAGACTTTTAAGACCTGGATGTTTTCTTACACTTTGACTCTTTATTTTGTCGTTGTTTTTCATAGAATCCCCTACAGTGTGGAAACAGGCCTTTCGGCCCAACAAGTCCACACTGGCCCTAGGAGCATCCCACCCAGACCCATTCCCCTATAACCCACCTAAGCTACACATCCCTGAACACTATGGGCTATTCAGCACAGCCAATCCACCGAGCCTGCACATCTTTGGGCTGTGGGAGGAAACCGGAACACCCGGAGGGAACGCACGCAGACACAAGAAGAATGTGCAAACTCCACACAGACAGTCACCCGAGGGTGGAATCGAACCCAGGTCCCTGGCGTTGTGAGGCGGCAGTGCTAACACTGTGCCACCATGCCACCCAGAATTTTGATTTTAAAATTCTGTTTCTGTAGCCAAGATGGCACTGGAGAATGGTGACTTGGTACATTTTTCACTGTACTCACATACTCCTATATTTGAATACACTTGACAATAAAACCCAACTCCAATTCCAGAAATAACAAGGTGTAGAGCTGGATGAACCCAGCAGGCCAAGCAGCATCAGAGGAGCAGGAAAGCTGACGCTTCAGAAATTTCTGAAGAAGGGTCCAGTCCTGAAACATCAACTTTCCTGCTCCTCTGATGCTGCTTGGCCTGCTGTGTTCATCCAGCTCTACATCTTGTTATCTCAGATTTTCCAGCATCGGCAGTTCCTACTATCTCTAATTCCAGAAGCATTTTTTTTAAAGACTAGAGGAAGGTACAAAAGAAAGATAACAAGAATCACCAGCGCCAGTGATGTGCCATTGAACTGATGCCAAAGTTTTATCCGGCACCATCTGTATTCTTGGATTATTGGTAAAGGAAGAAATCTTGCTCTTAGAAAGAATAATGAACTAACCTTCAGATGAAGGTGAGCAAGGGGGCAAGAGTCAGCCTGATTTCATATGGAGCTGTTCCAGAGTCAGGCTTTCACCGAAAGGACTCAGACAAGTAATTTTTGCCATGACTCCAATTTGCCATTGGAAGAATACTCAGACAGGCATATTTCACTGCAAACTCGAACAGGAAGCAAATGCCAACAGAGTTGTCCACTTGATGGAACACGTGCCTAGATGGAGTGGGAACAGGAGGAGCTGGAGTGGAGCAGGGCCAACGAAGGCGCAGTGAGGCCGGGGGTTGGGTGGGAAGGTGAGAGGATTGGATGGGGAGGGTGGGGTGGGTGGGCGGAGGGGGAGAGTTGCTAGGTGCCCATCTGCCCCACCTGGGCTTTAATCTAATAAAGAGGCATGATGTCAATGTAAGAAACACTCCATTCCAACAGAGGGTCAAGAACAAGATTTTGTGGCAACGCCCCAGTCCAAGTACTGGCACCTGATGGACTACATCATCGGATGAGCAGGGGACTACAAAGATGTTTGCATTATCCGCACCGTGACTGGGGATGATGAGTGCTGCTCTGACCAACGACTAACCTGTTCCACCATCTCTATCAACCTGGTCCCAACCCTCAGAGGCGGAAAAAAAAACATTCTGTCACAGGAGGCTCATTGTTGCTGGGGCTCAAAGACCCTGACCAGAAAGATTGCTGATTGGCAATAATTTGCAGCCAACCTGACGATGACCAATGTGCCAGAACCACTGAGTGCCCACAGCACCTGGTCCACCCTAAAAACCACCAGAGTGAGCACTTGCATGGAGAGGCAGCTTGACCAGGAAACACTTAAGACTGATACAACAAGAATGGTCAGGAGATCCAGGATCTCCTGGATCACAAACGCAAGGTACACGCAGATTCAGCAAAACTCAAGCAAAAGGAACAAGCCTATAGGCAACTGAAAGTCGAGGTGCAACTCATGACTTAAAAGAATAGATGGTAGGTGGAAAGAGCATAGAAGACTCAGTAATTCGCTGACAACCACATTGTGTGCACCTTCTTCGTAAGTCAAAGCCATTTATGGTCTGAGTACCCAGGAACCAACTCCACCAAGAGTCAAAAATAGAGAGTCACTCAAATGCTGGGAGGCAGTTAATGTTGACTAAGAGAGGGCGCTTTAAGAACCTCCTCAAACCAGGCACAGTCTTCAACGCAAGTGCTCTCAACACTATCCTGTGAAACACCACCCATCACCATCGCAGTGCACCTCCAACCTGTTGCGAAGTCAAACAAGCCGTTTCCCAGCTGAGAAACAACCAGACCCTCAGCGCAGATCGAATTCCCGCTGAAGTACTAAAATACAGTGGAGATGCAATCTTGGCACGAATCCACAAACTCATCGCCCTTGCCTGGAAGGAACAGAGCATGCTGGGAGACCTCAGAGATGCCACAATTGTGGCCATCTTTAAGAAAGGAGACGGATTTGACTGTCGAAATTACAGAGGGATTTCCCTACAGTCTGCCATGGGAAAGGTCCCTCCTCCAATACCTCTTCCCAATAGTTAACAAGCACCTCCCTGAATCTCAGTGCAGCTTCCACCCAGCAAGAGGCAGGGTGGAGATCATTTTCAGCATGTGACAGTTCCCACAAAAGTGCACCAACCTCTGTACAGGGGCCTCCTTCCATTTCACAGGACTTCGCCTCTGTGAACTGCAAAGTGCAATATCCTCCTCAAATTTGGCAACCTGCAGAAATTCAACCCCACTCTCTGCCTGTTTCACGATGACAGGCAAGCCACAATACTCACCGATGGATCCACCACAGACCCAATGCGAGTGCAAACTAGGCTCAAGCAGGTTCGTGTCACAGAGCCCAGTGCTCCTCTCCATCTCCCTTGCTGCAACACCCCACCTCGTCTCTATGATGCCCGCTGCTGGTATGGAGTGAACTGGAGGTCAAGCAGGAAACTGTTCAACCCCCAGGTCAAAACCAAGACCATCCCAACTTCAATCATCGAGCTGCAGATGATGCCTGTGTGCACACACTCAAAAGCCGTTGTGTGGGGCATTGGTGAGGCCTCTTCTGGTGTGCCGAATCTAATTCTGGATGCCCTGTTATAGGAAGGATATTGCTAAGCTGGAGAAGATCCAGAAAAGATTTACCAGGACGTTGCCGGGACTAGAGGGTTATAAGGAGAGGCTGGATAGGCTGAGACTTTTTCTACTGGAGCATAGGAGGAGTGACTTTGTAAAAGTTTATAAAATAATGAGGGGTACAGATAAGGTGAATGGCAGGTGCCTTTTCCCTAGGGTGGGGGATTCCAAGACGAGGCGGCATATTTTTAAAGTGGGAGGAGGAAGATTAAAAAAAAAACGACACGAGGGCAATTTTTTTACACAGAGAGTGGTTCGAGTGTGGAATGAACTTCTAGACGAAGTTGTGGATGAGGGTACAGTTACAATGTTTAGAAGACATTTAGATAAGTACATGAATAAGGAATGTTTGGAGGGATATGGGCCAAGCACAGGCAGGTGGGACGAGGTTAGTTTGGGATTATGGTTGGCATGGACCAGTTGGAGCAAAGGGTCTGTTTCTATGCTGTAAGTCTCTACAGCCCTACAATTGAACTGTAAGCCATCATTGACACATTCACTGAGGTGGATGAGAAAATGGGCCTCAGACTGAACATCAGGAAAACAAAGGTTCGTTATCAGTCAGCTCCTACCCCACAGCACTGTTTCCGGACTTTTAAAATCCAAAGATACCACAGAAGCCCCCCACCCCAATCAATAATCAGACTCGGTGATTTGGCTGAGGGATTGCTTTTACAAAATTCTCCAGCTCATGGTAAACAGTGCCACAACATCTTTGACATCCGTCTAAACTGACCTCTGTTTAACGTCTTAATCAAAGGAAGGGTTCAACAAATTAGAGGAAGAATCAAAGTGAGCAGGTGAAAACAAAAGAAAAACAGCAGCACTGAAAAAGTAACAAACACTGAGACACGAAACAGAAAGGATAAAACCTTACAAGATGTACCTGCGAGGTGATGTGAAGAAAAAAAAATTCTGTGCAGCACATCAACAGATCAGAAAAGAATTTTCATGATCTATTTTTGAGAAATGGTCACAGTTCTGATGTAACTGAGAACAGCAGCCAGTTCATGTTTAACACAATTCTATAACTGTATTCAGACAAGTGACGGCCTCATTTTGGAATTTGTACAATAGAGTAAAATTGGTGATAGTGAGCTAACTTCCAGTTTGACACTGAATCATCGAATCAGAAACCAGTTTAGCCCAAATGAAGGCCATTCAGCCCATTCAGTCTATGCCAGCTATATCAAGGATCAATGCAATCAGTCCAGTTCTCAGTTTTTTTTCCTACATGACCCCAAAGAAAGTTCCCAACAAGCATTATCTATTTGAAGATTACAATGAATCTGAATCCAACATCCATCAAATAGTACATTTCAAAACTGCAGAAAACAGATTTTCCTCGTGGCCTTCTGTTGTTGACTCTTCAGTCATTAAAACAGTTTATTTTATAAAGACGGTGCCTGATATTCTAACTGTCTAACAAAGTAAACTGGCATTCACAGTAAGTACTGTCTACAAATATGTTTATTATAGCAGTACTTGAGTATAGACTTCGCCTGATGAAGGAGCAGCGCTCCGAAAGCTTGTGATTTCAAATAAACCTGGTGTCGTGTGAATTCTGACTTGCCCACCCCAGTCCAACACCGGCACCTCCACATCAGGTAATGAGCTTGCAGAGAAGTTGGACCCGGGGTACGTACAAATGGTGATTCCGCTGGCATCAGGTAGCTGATTGGTCTGTGGACTAGTGACAAAATTGATGACAAAAGCCTTCTGCCTGCCAACAACTATGTGATTGGCTCTGTGATTTGGGATGCAGTGCAACAGTGGTCTATATCATTGGCCTGGTAGTCCAGATCCTCTAGTTACTTCTGGTGATCCTGGTTCAAATCCCACGACGGCAGGTTGAGAAACCTGAATTCAATTTTTTAAAAATCCTGGAGTAGAAAGTTAGCCAATGGTGACTAAGTAAACACCATTGTAAAAAAAAAGTTTCACGATTTCCCTTCAGGGAATGAATACTACCATCCTTACCTGGTCTGACCTATATGTGACTCTTGATCCACAAATGTTGGTGACTCTTAAGTTCTGGGCAATAAGTACTGGCTCATCAGTGATATCCATATACTGTGAATTTTTTTCTATAAAAAGTAACATCTTACGCAGTGAACAATATGGGAGAAACTATATGCTCTCCACCTCTTCCTATTCGATGCAACAAAAACCTGAACGAAACCATTTCATTATTTCTCACAGTGCTTGCTTAAGCTATGGCTGTTATTCAATAACTTAGCGACTTATAAGTCTTGTGCTATTTGCAAACTAGTAAAAGCATCCAGTGGAAGTAACATGCCGATCAGCACAAGAACCACCTCAGCAGCTGTGAATGTTGAAGTGTTTTCCCAGTTTTCCCTCCATCCATGACACCCTTTTTTTTATTGTCTCTGTGTGTGGATGTGCATGGGTAAGCTTATAAAGAAATCATAGTCTTAACTAGTAGAGTTATTTGCCAATGGTTCATAATTGTTTAGGTAGAGTCTAGTTAAATCCAATAATTAGTAATTCTTGTTAAATACACAAAACTGGGTCCACATTTTCTATCAACATGAATCTAAAAGGCAGATAAATTGGGGAATTTGGCATAGTTTTAAAAATCTATAACTTTTGTGATTAATCCAGGATTTGATTTTCAGTGCACTAGCCCAATGAGGTGTGACAATTTACTCGATCTAAAACATGCATGTTTTTAAATATCTCTATCAAATCGCCTTCTAACCTTTGCTGTCAGGAGAGTAGCTTCTCTTTCCATTCAAGTTTACTTGAGTTTATTCTATTCTACTCACACATAGCGGTGATTGGTTGTATGACAGTCGAGAGATGACAGCATGGTCAACAGGTTAGAAATATCTGGAAAACATTAGCAAATTAATACACTACGCACAGAAGCAATTGGCCAATAGATATGTCGAGGGCTGATCCTAATTGTACGTTACAATTAATGCATTACATCAGAACTTCCTCTGAAGTAGTTGCTTTCATTTGGTAAAACATCACACAATGCTATGAGAATATAGGGAGCAGGGACAAAATGAAGAAGGCTTAGGAAAGTGGTCAACGTACTGTGACAGTCAGTTTTGGAGAGACTGTGAAAGGTGAAGCCTTGTCGCAAAATTAGGAGATTTCTAGAAGAGTATCAGTCATACTGATAGGAGGCCCTGATATTGAAATGGATCAGAGCAAGAGAGGAATCTAGGCTCATGGAAACTGAACAGGTGAGTTGGAATGTCAAGCCAGTCGCAAGAAAGTATGGCAAAAGGGGAAGGAGGTGGAAGGACTTGAGATGAACACTTCTTGGGGAAATGGAAGCCAGTGAGGACTGGAGTTATGGCAAAACAAAACTCATTATGGGTCAGGACAACCTTTGGATGAATTGGGCTTTGTGTGTGTAACTATGCTCCTAATCTCACTCCTGTACAGTGGCCCAGTCCCATCGAGGGTGGAGATAATGTCACATTCATAAGACCAAGAGGGATGATGAGAGAGAGTCCACTTTGTTCAAATCTGAGGTCCTGATTTAATTGATTTGATTTATTGTTGTCATATGTACCCAAGTACAGTGAAAAGCTTTGTTGTGCGAGCAGTTCAGACAGATCATAACATAACTTGCAGATTGTAGGGTCTTTAGACAGAGCGAGGCCTACCAGGTTATGGCTGCACAGGAGGTGCACCAAAAGGAAGGGCAATATTAGATTGAAATTTGAGAGGTCCATTCAGCAATCTAATAACACATGCTATTCTTGAACCCGTTGGTACATGTGTTCAAGCTTCTGTATCTTCTGCTTGAAGGAAGAGATTAGAAGAGAGGTAGGAGGGTAGGAGGGGACTTTGATGATGTTGGCAGCCTTTCCACGGCAACAAGAAGTGTAAATGAAGTCCATGGATGGGAGGTTGGCTTCTGTGATGGTCTGGGCTGTGCATACAACCTTCTGTAGTTTTTCTGGGCAGAGCAATGCTGTGCCAGGCTATTATGCACCCAGATTCTATGGTGCATCTGTAAAAGGTTGTGAGGGTCCTTATGGAAATACTGAATCTTCCTAAGCAGTCTGAGGAAGAAGAGGTGTTGTTGTGCCTTCTTGACTGTTGCATCTACATGGGTGGTCCAGGGCAGACTATTGGGTATCGTCACTCCTCGGAACCTGACACTCTCAACCCCCTGCACCTCAGCTCTGTTGATGTAGATGGGGGCGTGTCCTTCTCCTTTCTTCCAGAAGTCAATGATCAGTTCTTTTGTTTCGCCGACATTGAGAGAGGTCTGAGGTATAATTTGATCTAAATGAATAATGGGATAGGTTCGAGGGGCTAAAGGTCCTACTGCTGTTCAATTCGAAAGCAGCTCTTGTTAGTGTGTCACATTGCAATCTCAAGGCAACCTGTGGTTGGGTTCGTAGCGAAGTGTAGGATATACCAAAACATGGGATTCACCTTCAAGCAAGTCTAACCAACTGGGAGTTAGGGAAAGTCAGTTCCTTTAAACAGGCTAACTATTCCCCATTCCCCTGTTTCAACAGACTTGATAAGCAAGTAGCAGGCACTTGGTATGGAAAGCAGAAAAGCTGCAGCTAACTGAGGATTTATCTTTCAAAGCTGCAAACTGATTGGCAACTCAGTGGCAGAATTTGCATATTATGTTAGAGGTCACTACATCATCTGTGAAGACGCTCAGAGACGCGTGACTTTATTTTAAATGCAGTGTGTTTCATCAGCTCAACCAACACACACAACAGAAGAGGACTTGACGGCTATAATACAGAGGAAATCAAAACTGCCGCGGTTAAAGAAATGGAAAGTGCGATACTCTGAGAGACACAGTGCCCAGAAAATGTCAGCCTCCGTTCAATGTGGACATGGTACAGCACTGATTCTCTGTACTACTGATGAGCGATTGCACACAGATGCTGATGTGTCAAAACGGATATGAGAGATACCAGTGTCAGTAAACCTTCGCATGCCAAACTCTGCATCGCTTTTCCTTCATTGCAGTTATTTGTTCTAATAGAGTGGAGATAGATGAACCTTTCTCATTCACACACAGCGATCTGTTTCTGAAAGAGGACTCAAAAACAAACACAAGTTATCAGGAGGTTGTTTTCGTTTCATTTCATTTCATTATACTGGTGGAGCTCTCCTTGATTTGAGAAGTCACTTTTACAAGTCACGCATGAGAATTCAAAATTCAGTTTCAGGGAGAGCAATTGAGAACTTAAACCAATGTCCCCAGTGATATAAATAAGGGGAATTACAGAGGGAATGAGGAAGAGCTGTCTAAAGCATTCTGGGAAAATAGACTTAAGGGCAAGTTAGTGGATGAGCAGTGGCAAACATTTAAGCATATATTTCATTAAGCTTGGCAAAAATGTACACTAGTCATAAAGAAGGGCTCAATGAACAGGTAAAACAATAAAATGTAAGAGCAGAAATAGGCCATTCAGCCCATTGAGTCTGCTCCACCATTCAATAAGATTATGGCTGATCTGATAATCCTCAACTCTAATTTCCTGCCTCTTCCCCGTGACCCTTGATTCCTCGACTGATTAAAGATCTGTCTATCTCAACCTTGAAATCTGTCTATCTCAACTATGGTTAACAAAGGCAGTCCAGTAGTATACTCAATTAAAGACTGAGGCTTGCAAAGTGGCGAAAACTAGTTGGCAGATCAGAGAACTGGGAATATCTTAGGAAACTGCAGCAAGTAACAAAATAAACTAACAAAGAAGGAGAAAATTGATTAAGAAAATAAATTACAAGAAATGGAAAAGCAATCAGGAAGCGCTTTTAGGTATAAATAGAAGGAGATAAAGCAGTTAAAGTAAGTACGAGACCGTGGAGGATGCAACTGGAGAATGAATAATGGGGAACAGGGAAATGATAGATAACAAACCAATATTTTATATTGGACTTCAACGTGGAGGCTGTTATAAACATCCCAAAAATAACAGATTAGCAGTGCAAATGAGAGGAAAGATCGCACGCATAATTTTATTTTGGTTACGAGTCAGTTACATCAAGTTTCATGGAAGGTTTCTCTCTGTGAGTTTTCCCACCATTTTGTACCAAATTTGCCTCATTAACGACCTGAACTGCCCTTGTAGCACCCCTGTCATTCGATTCTGGCCCCATTCTACCATTTTCCTGACACAGAAGAACTCTCCATTCTGAGGAATGGAGTTCTGAGGAAGGGTCACCGGACCCGAAACGTTAACTCTGTTTTCTCCTCCACAGATGCTGCCAGACCTACTGAACTTTTCCAGCAACTTTGTTTTTGTTCCTGATTTACAGCATCCGCAGTTCTTTTGTTTTTCTTGTTAAGAACTCTCCATTCGCTGGGTATCCCAAATTGTTCTGGCATCCCTGGCACCAGCGTCATTTTTAAAAGGCTGCTGTCTACTTGGACAAGCTCTGTTGGTCTGGAGCTACCCTGCACGATACTTGGTATTTGCTCCAAATGCGGCAGAGCAGAAAAAATTGGTGCCCACTTTGCGGGTAGGGATCTGGAAGTCTGGTGAACAGGGTAGTGCTCTCCTCTGTTTTGGAGGATATCAGCAATGGAGACAACTACGCCTGACCATGTCAGCCTTGTCCCAGGTTACCACCGGGGTCAGTGCACTCTCAGCCATCTAGTGGAATGTACAGCGACCTAGCAAGAAGGCCAATGACCTTGGCCACTCCGCCAATGTAAATGCCACCATCTTCTCTCTCTGATACCTCACACTCACTCTGTCTCTGCTACTCCACCCACCTCGCAACAGGCCTGGAGCTGGACCATTCTTATTATGGCCTGCAAACTCTTCCATCACTCACCCTCACCCTCGCTTGCCACCAGAAATATGGACACTGCGAGCCCTCTGCACTGGGTATTCACTCCCTTGGAATGGGTCACCAACTTTCCCCACCTGCACCAACATTGAAAGCTGTGCCAGCCACTTTATTCAGCTTTGACACCTTTTTTTTCTCATTTCAAGAGAGAAAGGGAGAGAAAGAGCCAATAGGTAGTTCAGCAGCCCAACATTTTGTTCCTCACCCCTTATAAGGTACAGACCTTGAACCTGACTGGTATTGGAAACTGCCTTTGACATACCGTGGCAGGACCTGCTTTCATTGGAGGTGTCTTCCTTGGCTTGACTGGGTACAAAAACCATGCCCATTTCGCTGGCTTGGCTCCTGCACAATACAGAAGTGCCCTGAGCCTGGCAGCTTTGCCCGAGGGGACAAAGTGCGGAGGGAAAAGCAGGGATACTGTGGATATCCTGTTAGGCTCAAACCAAGGGAGCAACCAGAGAACAAGTGATCAGACTGGAGATGCAGCCTGGTCCCAGCCTATGAGCTGGGTGCACAGTTCCCTGAGGGCACACTGTCCCTGCTGCAGCATTACAATTACCTGGATAGCCCAAGGTGCAGCATTGAAATGCACAAGTAGAATCATAAAATCCCTACAATGTGGAAGCAGGCTATTGGGCCTATCGAGTCCACACCGATCCTCTGAGCAGCATACAACCCAAATCCAGACCCAGCCCCTGCTCTAAATTTCCCACTTATCCTGCATGTCCCTGGTCACTGTGGGCAATTTAGCATGGCTAATCCATCTAACCTCCATCCTTGGACTGTGGGAGGAAACCAGAGACACTGGAGGAAACGGAAGTAGACACAGGGAGAATGTGCAAACTCCACACAGACAAGTCAGTCAGTCAGTCACCTTGGGCTGGAATTGAACCCAGGTCCCTGGCACAGTGAAACAGCAGTGCTCACCACTGAGCCACCGTGCTGGCCAACACTGAGCCTTCGTGCCACCCCAAGTAGATCAGACTAGTGCCATTCGGGTGCTTGGACACTGGCACGTGTCAGATACCAATGTCTAATGAGGTGGGGTGTGTATGTGGCTCATGCCCATGAAGCAGTTCCTGAGATGTTGGTGCCTGGTGTCAAACACAAAGGTTCTTTGGAGCAAATGATGAGGTTGCCAGGTACGTGCTCTGACTTCAATATCCAGGATTCTTGGTGTCTGCTTTGCACATGGTATATCAGAAAGTTACATGTTAATGAGGCAAATGTGCAGTTCACAAAGCTATAAAACAAGCAACAAACCCCCTGAACAGGCAATTTGCCACTGTCTTGTGGAATTTCACCTCCTCGTCCAGAACTTAATTTAAAGTTGCAGTGATGTATTCCCGACATTGAGATCTGTCTAAATGGACCTTCCATGTGATTCTGCCAGAACCTTTCACCACAGCCCATGGCATACAGGCGTCTCTGAAATTCTACTCTTCATTACAGGCTTTATCATGAGGGTCGAAGTATTTGACAAAATAATGAGATTAAAGACTAACTAGTTCTCAGGACCTAGAGATAATGGAGACATTGGCTCAAATATTCTAGATTTCAGGAGGTTTCAAGTGGTTTCCAAAACTGCTAAGGAGTGACTCGCATTCAGGAGAGGAGGAGACAGAAAGCAAGAAATGATAGACCAGACACCCTATCATCATTCTTGGGAAAATACTAGAGTCCATTATTAAGGAAGACATAGCAGGGTATTTAGAAAAGTGGGATGCAATCAAACAGGGTCAACACAGTTTGGTGAAGGTGAAATCATGTGTTGGTGAATTTGCTGGAGTTCTTTAAGGATGTAACAAGTTGAGTAGATAAAGGGAAACAGGTAGACTGAGTGCAGGTGGATTTCTAGAAGCCAGTCGATATAGTGCCAGGTAAAGGTTTATTGTAAAAACTAGGAGTTCATAGGTTGAGGGAGCATGTGTTTACTTGGACTGAGAATTGATTAACATGGAGAGATGGGATTAATGAGTCTTCTTCAGGTCAGAATGAAGTAACCAAGGGAATGCCACAAAGATCAGTCTAAGTGTCTCAATTATTTACTATCTATATTAATCACTTGAAGAAAGGGTCAAGGTATAATGTACCCTCATTTGTTGATGGCACAAAAAGAGGTAGAGGGCATGTTGTGATGAGGGCGTAAGGAATCTGAAAGGGGACGTAGATAGTTTGGCGTGAGTGGGGTAAACGTTGGCAGATGGAGTTTAATGCAGGGAAGTGTGACTCAGACTCAGACTGGAGCGAGAAATCAACAAAATGCAGTGCAGAGGATCTGGGTGTTCTTGTGCCTGGCACATCAAACATTAGCATGCATGCGCAGCGGGCAATTAAGAAAGCAAGTGGGATTTTGGCCTTTATTGCCAGGGGGCTAGAATTTAAAAACAGGGAGTTGTGTTACAACAGTACAGGACATTGGTGAGGGTACACCTGGAGCACAGTTTTGGTCTCTGTGTTGAAGAAAAGATGTACTGACATTGTTCTCAGTTTGGAAGATAGTCACTAGGCTAATTCCTGGGTTGAAGGGGTTGACTTATCATACAAGCCTATATGAGAGGGATGAGATGGGATAATTTATCACTGTCGCAGTCCCGTGGGACATCATTTCGAACTATGATATGGGCTGTTCCAGTGTGGCGGTAGAAGTGGAAGTCTGACTGAAATGTTGCAGAATGAGCAGTATTCAGTCCATCGTCACCTGGTCTGACTCTTTGAAAGAGCCTGGAAAAATTGCTTTACTCCCCAGCTCTTACCCCTGTATTTTGGCTTGCCTCTTTAAGTATATTCCCAATACCTTTTTTGAAGTTCCTATAGAATCTGCTTCCGTTCCCCCTTTTTTGGCAGTATTCCAGATCATAACAAGTAAACAAAAAAAAATTCTCCTCAGTTTCGCTTTGTGGGGGTTTTTTTGCCAATGATCTTAAATCTGTGTTCTCTGGTTCTGATCCTCACACTATAGATTTTCCACAAATTGAACCATCAAAACCCTTCAACTTTGAACATGTGCTAAATCTTTCCATAAACCTTCTTACTCTTAAGGGGATGGGAAAACCACCAGCTACAAGATGCCCTCCAAGCCACTCACCATCCTGAGTTGGGAATATATCGCCGTTCCTTCAGTGCCATTGGGTCAAAAACCTGGAATCCCATTCCTAATGGCATTGTGGGTCTACAGACAGCAGGTGGACTGCAGTGGTTCAGGAAGGCAGCTCACCACCACCTTCGCAAGGGTAACTAGGGATGGGCAATAAATTCTGGGCCCAGCCAGCAACACCCACATCCCACGGGTGAATTAAAGAAGAATCCAGCTTCTCCTGTCTCTCCTCATAACTGAAGCCTCCTCACCACCCCTCCGTTTTAAATCTCAGAGCCTAATTGTCGATTGTGCCAGTGTGCAAGCACGCCCGACCCTCTGCCAAACGTGAAAATCCATCCCTTTAAAAACTGAAAGCAGCTCTTTAGTTCTCCCCATTTTGCCTCAGGTGTCTGGTTAACCAGCAGGAGGACGATTTTGATTCTTTGAATTTGGATGATCCTTAGATAATGGGGCTATGGCAAATCATACAGCTGGCTCACAGGATCACTCGACTGTGAAATCCTTTGCTACATTAAATCTGTGAAGATGTTGCAATATATGAATACAGAACATGTACTAACTGAGAAGGTAACTGATTATAATCTGCTCGCAGCGTAATATCCTGGCAGTGACTAATTTACGAGTGGGTTATTATTGTCGCTATCACAGGAAAGATTAATATAACAAATCACTGAATTTATGAATTGCATCAGATATTGAATTAAATAATTCCAGGACAACAATACTCCACTGTGAGACCATCATGGCTAAAGAACAGATAGGCAAGGGAAAATGTGGCTCTGCTTCAGGTAATTGGTGATTTGGAATTGATGGATAGAATTTTAATTTTCTGGTGAGCATCAGGGTTTAGATGAGCCCATGAAGCGGGCATCAGGGAATTCGAGCTTCAGGCACTTACTTTGAGAGTTTAGACCTTTATTTGAGGGTTTAGAAGGAGGAGGACAAGCAGGATGAAAAATTACTGCTGGCAAATCTGAAAGTGCTGGAAACAGAGCGGGTGGAAGTGGGTGAACAGTGAATGGGCAGAAAGTTGTGTCCTTTTGGTGGAAGCTCAGCTAAAAACAGGAATAGCCTTCACAGTAGCTGCAAGTCCTTTTCTCATAGAACAGAATCCCTACAGTGTGGAAACAAGCCATTCAGCCCAACTCACCCTTCCAAAGAGCATCCCACCCAGACCCATTTTCCTCATGTCTAACCCACCTAACCTAAACATCCCTGGGCACTATGGGGCAATTTAGCATGGCCAATCCACCTAACCTGCACATCTTTGGACTGTGGGAGGAAACCTACACAGATATGTGGAGAATGTGCAAACTCCTGCCAGACAGTTGCCTGAGGGTGGACTTGAACCTGGGTCCCTACTGCTGTGAGGCAGCAGTGCTAATCACTGAACCACTGAACCACCATGCCACCTGCTTTCTGTAGCAAGTATTTGTTCAGAACTAAGAGCATATTGTTCATCTCATCCTCTCCTCCTGCTTAACTTCAGCAAAACTTGGGGTGACACAGTGGTTCAGTGGTTAGTACTACTACCTCATAGCACCAGCAACCTGGGTTCAATTCCAAACTTGGGTGACTGTCTGTATGGAATTTTCATGTTTCCCCCTGTCTACATGGGCCCCCTTTGGATGTTCCGGTTTCCTTCCACACTCCATAGATGTGCAGGTTAGGTGGATTGGTCATGCTAAATTGTCTTTAGTGTCCAGGGATGTGCAGGCAAAGTGAAATAGCCATGGGGAAACATAGGGTAGGGGTTGGGTCTGGTTGGGATGCTTTTCAGAGGGTCAGTGCAGACTTAATGGGCCAAATGGCCTGCTTCCACACTGTAGTAGTTCCATGATTCTATGAGCTGCTGGGTTAAGTTGGTCAAGCAACCACCCTTGAAGAACTGCTCTGTGAAGAAATATCATGAGTGAAATGTGCGGTTTCTAGTAGTCAATCTACCCTTTGGACCCCTTACTGGTGAGCTGGGTAAAAGGCTGCCCTGTATACATCTCAGTTCTGAAGGAGGGTCACTGGGCCTGAAAAGTTAACTCTGCTTTCTCTCCACAGATGCTGCCAGACTCGCTGAGTTTCACCAGCAATTTCTGTTATTGTTTCATTTGTAACTGACAGGGTGCTTCCCATGTGACCTCTGACTGGTTTTCCCCTTCCCCATACAGTTCCCCTTACTTACCTTTGTGGCTTTGATCTTGGCTTTACTTTCCCAGCATGTGACAGTTAACCCAATCTGACCCCTTGGTGACCTTTCATGGATACAGCCCCCAGCAAGCTTGGAATCGAGAGTCTTCATAACCATTTCATCCTCATGTCCTTAACTTTCAGACACACAGGTGCCCCGGAACAACTGAATGTGAAACAACGTTCACAAATTCCCCCAAACCCCACTACCCTCACACCATTAGCACCGTTGGTGATTCTTTGGTACCACTCTTGTCAAAGGATAACACATGATAGGGCACTGCACTGGTCAGTGCGTTGAGTATGGGAGGTGGGATGTCATGTTGTGGCTATAGAAAACATTGGTTAACCACTTTTGGAATACTGTGTTCAGTTTTGGTCTCCCTGCTGGAGGGAAGATTTAGTTAAACTTGAAGGTGTGCAGAAAAGATTGACAAGGATTTTGCCAGGGTTGACGGGTTTAAGTGATAGAAAGAGGCTGAATAGACTGGGGTTATTTCCCTGGACCATCGGAGGCTGAGGGGTGACCTTAAAAGAATTTATGAAATCATGAGGGGCATGTATAGGGTGAATAGCCAAAGTCTTTTTCCCAAGGTAGGGGAGTCCAAACCTAGAGGGCCTAGGTTTAAGGTGAGAGGGGAAAGATTTAAAAGGGACTTAAGGGGCAATGTTGTCACGCAGAATGTAGTGTGTGTATGGAATGAGCTGCCAGAGGAAATGGTAGAGGCTGGTACAATTATAACATTTAAAAGGCATCTGGATGGGTACATGAATAGGAAGGGTTTAGAGGGATATGGGCCAAATGCTAGCAAGTGGGGGTTGATTAATGTAGAATATCTGGCCAGCATGGACGAAGGGTCTGTTTCCGTGCTATATAACTCAATGACTGTATGACTCTATGATATGGTTGTGATGTTGGTGCTTGGTGCCATAAAATTTTATTCACCTTTATTCCTGAATGAGCACTCCCTTTCAGTCACTTGCACAGCTGTACTTTGCCATTTGTGTTTCGATTCCCTCAGCTGACTCTCTCTGAGCTGTGCAGCATTACATGCGTCAGGTCTCAGGTGCTTCTCATTTTAAAAACTGATTCTGAAAAGGAAAGGTCATATATCCTTCCTTTAATTCCCTCTTCCCTATTTCGAGTGGACTTCCTTGAGTCCTTAACTGTGGATGGCCAACTCCATCCCTCTTGTGTCCCCTTTGTTCCTCCTTCCATCTCCTCCTATGACTATTGGCCCTTTCAGTGCCTCTGCTGCTCTTCCCCAAACCCATTCCCATTCAAACCCCTATGCAGAGCCTCACCCTCACACCACACTCATACAGTTCACCAGCTTGTTCTCCTGCCCCAGAGCACCAAATTACCCCATTGGGTTCCCCACTCTAAACTCCCACAATTCTTTGTTCCCACTGTCATTCTGCCCATTAGTAAGGCAGTTTCCTCAGTCCATGCCCCAGAGTCTTTAGAAGCCCCTAAAAATCACACTTTTGAAGTTCCAATCTCAACCATTCAGTGAAGCTTTTCTATAAATCCCTCTTTTCTGTAAGTCTCTCTTTTCTCTAGATCCCTCTTTTCATGGCATTCCCTTATTCATTTGAACCCTGTCAAATTTACTGATGTGCAACAATGAGGCCATACCTATTGGACAGATTAATGGGTTCGGCCTATCTTTAGCCCATACACTGTGAGCACTTGACTGTAATTAGCAAGGCCACATTGGACTGGGGCTTCTCATGAGCTCGTCCACTCGGTGAGGCTTCACCCCTTGTATTTAAGACTTCCGAGTATGACTGCAAAAGATTGAGACTCTTCATATGCTGCTTGACATGTAGAGGCTCCAGCTTTTACATTGTAAGTGTTTATGCGAAGAAACAGCTTGCAGTTTGTAATTTGAAGAAATTTGCACTCTCTGAAACTGGGAGGATGCAATGTACCACACCAGGTCCACACCTCACACACAAAGTTGGATTTGTGAACACATGTGTTTTTGCTGAATAACATTGTGCCGGTGAGCGTGATTCTAGTGGACTGGGTGGTAATGGGAGGCTAAGGAGTACAAAAGAGATTCAATCAACTCACCTGACATTTGTAAGAACTTGAAGATAGCAAGAACTGCCGATGCTGGAGTCAGCGTCAAAACAGTGTGGAGCTGGAGGAACACAGCAGGTCAGGCAGCATCAGAGGAGCAGGAGCGTCGATGTTTTGTGCCTAGACCCTTCATCAGGACTGGGGAGGGGGAAGGGAGCTGGGAAATAAATAGAGGGAGGATGGGTGGGGCTCGGGGGAAGAGAGGTGGGATGGCGATAGGTGGATGTAGGTAGAGGGTAGTGGGGATCGGTCAATGGGAAGGGTGGAGTGGAGAGGTGGGGAAGGAGATGGACAGGTTGTGTCAGGTCAAGGAGGTATGGATGAGAGAGAGGGTTAGGCATGGGATGAGGCTGGGAGTGTGGGGAGATTTTAAAACTGGTGAATTCCATGTTTAGGCCATCGGGCTGGCTGTAGGCTCCCGAGTCAGATGATGAGGTGTTGCTCCTCCAGTTTGCAGGTGGTATCACTGTGACACTGGAGGAGTGTTGTCAGGAAACGGAACTTTTGCATCCTGCCGATTTAAGGACCCCCACCTTTTTAAAAGGTTCAGGCATGGTCAGATGGTTTGAGCCGACCTTTCGGTCAATGTCCTTTCATCAGAACCCCCAGGTTCATCACATGTTTGGTTATCGACTGGGTGTCTCTCCCAATGGGACTGTGCAAGGGGAATAGCATTGGTTGACGGAGTATTATTGGCCGGATCAAGGGGCCAGTTCCCTAACTCTTCCTCGGATGGAATCCCGGGGATTTACTTTCACCTGAGAGCAGGGTGCCTTCGGCCTAATGGGTCAAAGAAAACAAACAACTCGAGCAGTGGAACGTTCACTGCCCTTCATCCCCTCACTGTCCCCACATCCCCTCACTGCCCTCCATCTCCTCATTGTCCCCTCATTCCATGGAGCAGCACATTGGCTCAGTGGTTAGCACTGCTGCCTCACAGCACCAGAGACCTAGGTTCGATTCCATCCTTGGGCGACTGTCTACATGGAATTTACACATTCTCCCTGTGTCTGTGTGGGTTTCCTCCAGGTGCTCTGGTTTCCTCCCACAGTCCAAAGATGTGCAGTCTAGGTGGATTGGCCATGCTAAATTGACCATAGTGTTCAAAGATGTGCAGGGTTGTGGATTAGCCAATGGAAATGCAGGCATAGGATAGGGGGATGGATTTAGGTGGGATGTTCTTCAGAAGATTGGGCTGAATGGCCTGCTTCCGCACTGTGGGGACTCTATGATTCCCTCACTGTGTCTTCACCCATTCACTGTCTCCCCATCCCCTCACACACTTGTCATCCCTTCATATCTCCTCATTTTCCCCTCAACTCGTCCATGTCCCTCAACCCCTCAGTACCCCCTCATTCCCTCACTGTCTCTCATCCCCTCATTGTCTTCTCATTCTTTCAGTGTCTCCACATCCCCTCTTTGGCCCCTCTTTCTCTAACAGACACACATCCCCTCACTGTCACCTCAACTCGTCACTGTCTCTTTGTCCCTTCCATCTCCTCATCCCCCCACTGTCTCCTCTTGTCCTCTCATCTCCACACTCTTCTGTAAAGAAGGTTATGGAACTTCGACTGTAGGAAGATGACTCCAGTCAAGATCTTTGTGATAACCTTTAGCAGGAATATATCTTATTGACACCTCTCCCCATCACTCTTCAATTTAGTCTGCTGCAATATTCCAGCAAGTAATCCTTAAGGGGTTGCCAACTCGACTGTTGACAGAAAGGATCTTACAACAGGAGATTATTTGGCCCATCATGAGGATCTCAGCTCTTCGAAGCAGCTATCCCATTAGTTCCACTGTCTTATTCTCTCCCATAACACCTTAAGTCTTTCCTGCCCCATCTCCAAGAACAATTTGATCAGTCCTCCTGAACTCATATGATGGATGAGGATGTCTCTGGTTAAAGCCACTGGATTCCCATAACTAAAAAAACCATGGGTTTGAATGAATTTGTGAAGACCATGTCTACAAGGACTGTTCATAATGGGCCAATGAGTGCATTGAAGCAAATGATAGCAAGTGTGACTACAGGGACTATTAAGGAGATAGGCTGTTAAGTTCTTCTGGACAGAAAACTTCACCATTTTGAAGAGATAGTAAGAACTGCCGATGCTGGAGTCTGAGACAACACAGTGTGGATCTGGAGGAACACAGCAGGTCAGTCAGCATCAGAGGAGCAGGAAAGCTGATGTTTCGGGTCGGGGCCCTTCTTCTGAAGAAGGATCCCAACCTGAAACATCAGCTTTCCTGCTCCTCTGATGCTGCCTGACCTGCTATGGTCCTCCAGCTTCACCATTTTGAAAATGCTATCATTTAAAATCATCCTCATGGCTTCTCTTTCCTGGCATCATCCTATTGATATTATATTAAAATGGAAAGC
The DNA here is from genome assembly GCF_021869965.1 of Rhincodon typus. Taxonomy (NCBI): domain Eukaryota; kingdom Metazoa; phylum Chordata; class Chondrichthyes; order Orectolobiformes; family Rhincodontidae; genus Rhincodon; species Rhincodon typus. The sequence goes on along the minus strand of NC_063336.1, from coordinate 12,063,440 downwards.
TGCACTGGAATTTTCCATAATGCTAATTATTGGTATTTATGTAATAATGCCCCACAAATAATAAATCTGTGATTGAGCCAAAGTATTGAACTATTGCAATCTGCTGAGTTCTGATAGTATTATACTTGCTTTCTCTTAATTGATGTAATTAAGCCAATGCTGCATTAATAAGAATATGTACATTGCATCCACTGCAATGCAGGCTCCATTCTTTTCCTGGAATTTTGCTGTGAGAGGAGACTGTTGCAATGCACTTGCATTACCACACTATCTGGACTGTTTATTTGGAAATAACAAGTTAAATTAGGCCAGTGCAAAGTCTTTGATTTTTGTGTCTCTCCAAACAACTGTGTTCCCCGTGAACTAGCATTCGATGTAGTTAGAGTGACTTTCAAGTCTTGGCTCTCCATTAGAGCTCAGTGGGCTGTGGTGAGATTGGATCAGATGAAATTGACCATCCAGAGATGGATCAAGCTCCTTGCCAAATACAAAGCACTGAGTTCTAAAGTGTGCGAGGACTGAAAAATACTTGCGTTTATACAGTGCTCTATTCCAATATCTGATCATCTCAAAGAACATCACAGCCAAGGGATTATTGAAAGGTGTTAGTTGCTGTCAAGGGAGCAAAAACATTAACCGATGTACCCACAACAGAGCCAATGAATGACAAGAAGCCTCAGTGATTAATGATGCTTTTGACTGAGGAGGGAATGTTGGCTGGGACACATGTGTGACAGGTTCATTTGCTGTTGTCTAAGGGAAGAATTAGTTCCAATGTCATTAGTTCCAATGTAAACAATGACCTCCCTTTGAGAATATTCTGCAACCTCTGCAAGATATCCTTGATCCTGGCACCAGGGAGGCAACGCACCATTCTGATGTCTCGTTGTCAGCCACAGAAATGTCTGTGTGTACCTCTGACTAGAGATTCCCCTACCACAATCAATCGTTTGGAACCTGGCGTGCCCCTTGTTATATTAGAGCCAGTCTCAGTACCAGAAACTTGGCTTTCAGTGCTACATTCCCCTGGGAATCCACCACCCCATACATTTTCCAAAACAGCATACTTGTTTGAGATGGGGATAGCCACAGGAGACTCCTGCATGACCTGCCTCCCTCTCCTATCTTTCCTGGAGATAATCCATCTACCTGACAATATCTGCGGTTTTTCTCCCTTACTCCAACTGCCATCCACCAAACCCCCTAGCTCCTGCAAATTCCTCTCTGCCTCTAACTGTCGCTCCAACTGATCCATGTGATTCAATAGGATTCACAACTAAACACACTTCCTGCAGACATAATTATCAGTAACATGGAAACTCTCCCTCATCTCCCACATCCACCATGAAGAGCACATCACTCTACTATCTTTCCACTTCAACAAGCTACAGACCCAGAAAATAGCGTAGTCTTACGGCTCTAAAGACAGTGCTCCAAGCTAACTTAGTACCTATGTTTTATATTTTTAAAGTTTAACCAAGAGACAGATCTCAATAAAACATATTATCAAAAAGAACCCACTCTACTCACTATCGTAGATTTACAAAATAAAAACACCTGCCCCCTTACTGCAAGATCTCCCACATAGGTTTCTCTAAGGTCAGCTGTGAATTTCGCTGTTTGTTCATTTTCCTTAGAACAAATTCCGATGTCCAGAGATACTTGAAATAAAACAGTAGACTAGTCAGCTGTGCATATTCACTGCTGGGTCAGACATGCAGTGCAGGTTCATTTCTCTGTCCATGTGGTCACTGCCTTTGTCTGTCTTCCTCCTTTTTAAAGTGCTGTTGTTTTGATTTCTTCCCCCAAAGCTCTAAAACAATACAACAGCTTATGAAACAGTAATTACTGCTCCTAGAATTAAAGGAAGTCAGCTCCAACACTGAAAATACCTCAAAAAAGGAACAGCTCTTAAAGCCACAAATTTTTCCTGTCCTCCATCTCGGATTACCCAGAATCCAAGAGGATGCTGACAAAATATTGGGAGAAATGGGGGTGCTAAAGGTGGTGGATGAGCTATTGATAGGCACAGTGAACTGGAAAGGCTACCTGTGCCATGGATAGATGAGTCCTCTGGCTCAGATGATTTCCATCCCAGTTTACTCAGGGAAGTTAACTTGGAGATAGCCAATGGGCTTGTTGTAATCTTTGATCTTCTCCAGACATTGTGGAGGACACAAAGGATCGGAGGGTAGTAAACGTAAGAGCATCATTCCAGAAAGGATACAAGGAAATTGCAAGAAACTACGGGCTGGTCAATTTCCAATCAGCAATGAGTGAGTCTTTCGAAACAATAATCAGAGAACAAAAATAAATATTAACAGGCACTGGCGCTTGAGACAAAAAAAATTGCAGACAAACAGAAGGTTGGAAGCACACAGCAGGCCAGGCAGCATTTGGAGGAAAGGAGCAGTCAACGTTTCGGGTATTACCCTTCTTCAGGGCTGCACCTTTCCTCCAGATGCTGCCTGGTGAGGTTTGAGTTAGTTGAGAACAACTAGCACAGATTTGGAAAAGGCTCGATTCCTTCATGATTAAGTAAAAGAGAGGAAGTTGAAAAGATTGTGGTTGCTGCTGTTTATGCAGTTTTGAAGATAGCATTTTGCAAGATATTACACAAAATTCTGGATAATAAAATTGAGCTCATGAAATAAAAAAGTCAGTGTTAGTTTGCATGTATAGTGGCAAGTAACATTTGCATCAGACATGTTCCAGGCAATCTCCATCTCTGATAAGAGAGGTTCTAACTTTTTTTCATTAACGGGATGAGGATGTCACAGGCCAGGCAGCATTTATTGGCCAACCCTGATTGCCCAGAGGGCAGTTCAGAGTCAACCACATTTCATAGAATTTCATAGAATCCCTACAGTGTGGAAACAGGCCCTTCGGCCCAACAAGTCAACATCGACCCTTACAGCATCCCACTCAGACCTGTCCCCCTATAACCTACCTAATCTACACATCCCTGAACACTTCAGGCAATTTAGCATGGCCAATCCACCTAGTCTGCACATCTTTGGACTATGGGAGGAAACCGGAGCACCCGGAGGAAACCCACACAGACATGGGGAGAATGTGCAAACTCCACACAGACAGTCTCATGAGGGTGGAATCGAACCTGGGTCCCTGGCGCTGTGAGGCAGCAGTGCTGACCACTGAGCCTCTGTGCTGCCCCTAAAGACTTTAAAGCCCCTAAACATTGCTGTGAGTCTGGAGTCAAATATAGGCCTGACAATCGACAATGGATTCATGGTCATCATTAGATTCTTACTTCCAGATATTTTTTACTGAATTCACATCCCACCATCTGCTGCGGCAGGATTCAAACCCGGGTCTCCAGAATGCTATCCGGGTCTCTGGATTTATAGTCCAGCAATAATACCACTAGGCCATTGCCTCCCCTATAATATCGCTTCTTGGTATTCAATGGCATCACCATTACTTATTCCTTCACTATCAACATCATGGGAGTTAGCATTGACCAGAAATTTGGCCAGCCATATAAATACAGTGCATACAAGGGGCTTGGAATCCTGCAGCAAGTAACTTCCCTCTTGACTCCCCAAAGCCTGGGGACTATCTACAAGTCAGGAGTGTGATAGAATATCACACCCCTCCACCCCCATTCGCCTGGATGAGTGCAGTTCCAACAATATTCATGAAACACCTTCCAAACCTATTGCCTCTAGATGAGCAAGGACAGCAGATGCAAGGGAAAACCACCACCTGAAAGTTTACCTCCAAGCCACACACCATCCTGAATTGGAAATATATTGCCGATCCTTCAGAGTCACAGAATCAGAATTCTGAAATTCCCTCTCTAACAGTATTGCGGGTTTACATACACCAAATGCAGCTCACCACCACCTTCTAAAGGGCAATAAATTCTGGCCTAGCTTGTAGTACCCAATCATATCAAAAAAGAAATTGAATTAAGGGCAGAAAGCAGCAAGTCATAGTAGATAGGTCTTTTCTGAGAGCGGAGAATGGTAGTCAGCGGTGTTCCCTGTGGTCAGTGTAAGGATTACCTCTCTTTTCAACCTATATAAATGACTTGGATATTGGAAATGAAAATGTGGAAGTGTAGCAATCAATGAAAATGATACCCAGTGGTTGAAAGAGGTAATCGAGTGGTTGATGGAATGTAAGACAGAGAGGAGCAATGTGATGCAGTTTGACAGACTGTAGGAGGCGATAGTAAGGGGGGGGGAATGGCACAATGGCAGATTTCTAAAGAGTATGTAGGGATGTGAGTTTAATGCATATTGGGCCTTGAAGATGGCAGCACATATCGAGAAAGTAGCCTCATCCGTGCCTCCTTGACCTGTCCGTCTTCCCTCCCAGCTACCTGCCCCTCCCTCCTCACTGACGAACCCCTATCCCAAATCCCTACCTACACTCACCTTTACTGGCTCCATCTCCACCTCCTTGACCTGTCTGTCTTCTATCCAACTATCTGCTCTTTTATCCACCTTCCATCATCGTCTCTCCCTCTCTCTATTTATTTCAGAGGCCCCTTCCCCTCCCCTATTTCTGAAGAAGGGTCCAGACCCTAAACATCAGCTTTCCTGCTCCTCTGATGCTGCCGGGCCTGCTGTGTTCATCCAGCTCTACACCTTGTTATCACAGACTCCAGCATCGGCAATTCCTATTATCTTTAAGAAAGTGGTTAGCAAAGAATGTGGGATCCTGCACATCTTAAATAGAATGTGAGGTTCCAAAAAGTCAGAAACGGTCTCTTTCAAATTCAAGACAAAATGGTCATAGCATCCATTAGTTCTGGTCCATGGCAACCCAAAGTAGCTTAGTTGCTGTAGGGACAAGGAGGCTCAGGGAAAGTCTTATTTGAAATCAGTGCCAGATTTAATAGCTGAACACAAAGGGGGAGGCAGCTATTCCTGCTGCCTGCGGAGGTATAGCTTTCTCAGTCATTCAGATTGAAGACCGTGATAGTCAGAACGATGCAGCTGAGTCAGGGGAACATGGAGGCCAGCTATTCTCACAGGTGCAGAATGCTGGTGACACTGGATTCTCTAATCCGATGAAGCGGACTTTGCACAGATTTAAAAAAAACAGAGAAGGTTCTGTTTCTACAATTTGATTCATGGGATATGAGCATCGTACAGCTGTTAGGAGTCAAATGTATTGCTGTGGGTCTGGAGTCACATGTCGATCAGACCAGGTAAGGATGGCAGATTTCCTTCTCTTAAGAATATGACCAAATCAGATGGACCCTTTTTACAACAATCACCACACGTTTGCCATTAGACTCCTTTTTTCAAAACAAAACTTCAGATTTCATTGAACACAAATCTGATTTGCTGTCCTTACATATCTAATGACTGTACCATTACACCACCCACCTCTGTATTCATAAAATCCCTACAGTGTGGAAGGAGGCCATTTGCTCCATTAAGTTTCTGAAGAGCACCTCACCCAGACCCAACCCCTACCCTACATACCCAAGGTTAATCCACCGAAACTGCGCATCTTTAGACTGTGCGGTGAAACCGGAACACCCAGAGGAAACCCATGCCAATGTAGAGAGAATGTGCAAACTCCACACAGACAGTGACCCAAGAGTGGAATTGAATCTGGGTCCCTGGCACTGTGTGGCAGCAATGCTAAACACTAAGCCACCATGCCACCCCATTGTTAGGCAACCTTCAAATTCAGGAGGAGTAAGTAAAGGAACTTTCAAAAGGACTCTGAAAAACCTGAAGGGAGAAGAGTCTTTTAAAACGCCAGCAGGGATTTGGAATTTTAGAAAGAAGATAACATTCTTGCTGAGATTGCAGTGCAATGTATGAACATAACATGGCGTTATGTTAAGAAACTGATGGTGAATGACTATTCTGTGGCTCACAGTATATTTTCGCCCACTAAGTAGCAGTTATTTGATGTTGATTTTACTCTAAAGATCTTAAAAAGTGGAAATCTCGTTGAGATACTTAGTCATAAATAACATTTATTTGATGTTGATTTCAGTCTTTTATTCCTAATAAAGATCTCTAAAACTGGAAATCTCATTGAGATATTTAGTCATGATTTTACATACAAGTTAGCAGCCTTCACAAGGATTGTAATAAGGATATTGAGAACAAAAGCAGGGACATTATCCTGAGCCTTTACAAAGCCCTAGTTAGGCCACAACTACATTATTATGTTGCGTTCAGGCTGCCCTGCTTTAGGGTAGATGTGATGGTCCTTGAGATGACACGGAGCAGATTTACCAGAACGCATCCGAAGAAGCGGAAACTTACCCACAACATTTGACTCGAGAAACAGAGCTTGTTCTGTGTGCAACAAAGACGATTGATGACTGGTTTCTGGAGGTGTCGGAGATTTCGATAGAATCATGGAAATCCTACAGTGTGGAAGCAGGCCATTCGGCCATCGAGCTCACACCAAACTTCCAAAGAGCATTCCACCTCGACTCACCCGATCCCTGTAACCCTGCAATTTCCCAAGGCTAATCCACCTGGACTGCACATCCCTGGACACTATGGAACAATTGAACATGGCCAATCCACTCAACCTGCACATCTTTGGACTGTAGGAGGAAGCCAATGACCTTCAAGAAAATTTATCAGCTGTAAAAGCTCTGAAAGATTGAAATAACTTGAAATAGACTCCGCAATCCTCTTTACTCCCTGACATTTTTTCTCACTTTGTCTGTACATCGCCCCCACCCCCCCCATTTCTTCTCCCTTACCTTATTTCTTCAATCTATTTGCTCCCACCGTTTATTGCTTTGTCTCCCACCTTCTCATTCCCTTCACTAAACCCATGATTACCACATTAGCAGCATTAGTTTGTTATTCTTCTAACAATGCATTATTCAGTGGCAGGAATGTAAATTCACATCTCACTCTGTCTCAGCTGCCATCCCGCAACAAAACAAAATCCATTCCTCCTGATTATTCAGCCACTACGCAGTGATTCATAATTGCTGGAGAGAATTCAATTTCTTATCGTTTCAATTGGAACTGGGGAAGTCAGAGCTGTATCCTGTCTAGCGGTCTCGTTACAGTCGTGATCTTCATTCTGAGTGGTCTGTCAGTGAAGCGCGAATGATCTCTATTCCCTTTTCTGAGCAGAACCTTAGCAATAACGGCAGGGCTTGCATAGGCCAGAGGCTCCTGGCATTCCTGCTTAGCGACTGTTCCCTCATTGGTCATGGCCTCATCAGGCAAGTGTGTCTCGTAAAATGACTTATTCCAACTCAGATGTTTCCTCGCCTCATTGCCTGCATTAGATATTCTCTGTGCGTTTGAAACTGAAGCAGAGACTTTAACCTTTTGCCCCAGGCTTGTATCAATTAATGCCAGGAGGTTCTCCTTTAGTGATCAGTCCTACTGAAGACTGAGCAGCAATATGGCTTGATCCAAGTCCTTCAGTTGGTCCATGCTTGCCTTTGTTGCTCAGACATTTGAGTATTGAAGCTGGGACATCCTGTTGAGGTTGTACAGGATGTTGGTGAGACCTCTTCTGGATATTGTGTCTAGTGTCGGTCAGCCTGTTATAAGAAGGATATTATCAAGCTGGACAGGGTTCAGAAAAGATTTACCAGGGAATGGAAGGTTTGATTTATAAGGAGAGGCTGGATAGGAAGGGATTTTTTTCACTGGAGCTTTGAGGAGTGACCTCATAGAAGTTTACAAAATCAAGAGGAATGTAGATAAGGTGAATGGCAGGTATCTTTTCCCTAGAGTGGGGGGATTTCAAGACTGGAGGCATTTTTTAAGGTGAGAGGCGAAAGCTTTTAAAAAAGAGGCAGTTATTTTTATGCACAGAGTGGTTCGTGAATGGAAAGAACTTCCAGACGAAGTAATGGATGTGGGTACAGTTACAATGTTTAAAAGACTTTTGGATAAGTACGTGAATAAGAAATGTTGGAAGGGGTATGGGCCAAATGCAGGCAGGTGGGACTAGTTTAGTTTGAAATTGTGGTCAGCCTGGTCTGGTTGGACCGAAGGGTCTGTTTTCGTGCTGTATGACTCTGTGATTCTATAAGATACCAATTTGGCTGAATGACAAACAAACTGCTGCAATGGAGAACAAACAGTTGGTTTTCAATCTGGAACATGGTTAGTGCTGGCGTTCTCCAGGAATCACAGCTAGGACCCAGGAAATACAGAGCAGTCAGTTTAACTTTGGTGGGAGTTAACTTTTAGAAATTGTTAGGTACACAAGAAATTAGCTAAATAGCTCATGTGATACCTTATTCAGAAGAGTCAGAATGTACTTATCAAGGAAAAATTGCGCCTGACTAACTCAGAGTCATGGAAGGCTCTCAACGTCGGCAAAACTAAAGAACTGATCATTGACTTCAGAAAGAAAAGGAGAGAACACGGCCTCATCTACATCAACAGAACTGAAGTTGAGAGAGTGAAGAGCATCAAGTTCCTTGGAGTGATGATAACCAACAACCTGTCCTGGACTTCCCATGTAAATGCGACAGTCAAGAAGGCACAACAACGCCTCTTCTTCCTCAAGCGGCTCAGGAAATTTGGCACGTTCATAAGGTCCCCCACCAAATTCTACAGATGCACCATTGAAAACATACTGTCCAGGTGCATAATGGCCTGGTATGGCAACTGCTCTGCCCAGGACCCTAAGAAACTACAGAAGGTTGTGTGCGCAGGCCAGACCATCACGGAAGCGAACATTCCATCCCATGGACTCTACTTACACGGCTTGCTGACATGGAAAGGCTGCTAACATAATCAAAGACCCATTGCATCCTGGTAATGCTCTCCTACAACCTCTTCCATCAGGCAGAAGATACAGAAGCCTGAACACACGCACCAGGAGCTTCTTTCCAGCCATTATCAGACTGTTGAATGGACTCTAGCCTCAAATAATGTAACCTGCAATGTAACCTGTATGCCTCTAAGTCTTTCCAATCTGTACATCCTTTACTTGCTGTGATCTGCCTGTACTGCTTATAAACAAAGCTTTTCACTATATTTCGGTACACGTGACAATAACTCAATTAATCAATGAAGTCTAGCATAGAGAAAGACCCTGTGACCCATTGAGTCCAACCTGTTGGAGTTTATTGAAGAGGTAGCAGAGAAGGTCGGTAAGGGCAAGGCTGTTAATATAGTGTACATGGCCTTCCAAAAGGCATGCTGTACAATATCAAATGACAGGCTTGTAAAGAAGGGTTTAGATCATAGAATAAACAGGCAGTTGCAATGTGGATACAAAACTAACTGAGTGACAGGAAGAAGAAAGCTACGTGTATTGTTCAGGCCAGACAGAGGTTTGCAATGGATTTCTCCAGGGATAGGTATTGAGACCCTTGCTTTTCCTGATATATGTAGATATAATCTATATCTGGTTGTGCAGGCGACAATTTCAAAATCTGCAGATAACTCAAAATTTGGGAGTATTATAAACAGAGAGAAGGACAGAGTAAAACTTTGAAAGGATATTAATATATTGATGGAGTAGATGGTGGCAGCTGAATTTATTGCTGAGGAGATTGAGGGAGTACATTTTGGTGCAAGTGCACAGATAGTATAAAATAAGGGTCCAATTCTAAAGAGGTAAAAGAGTATGGATATCTGGGTGTATATGCTCATAAGTCACTAGGGGTGGCAGGACAGGTAGAGAGATCTGTTGATAAAGCAAACAGTATTCGAGAAGCTACATTAATAGAATGATAGAGCACAGGAACGTGGAGGTTTTATTACACATACATAGGACATGAGTTAGATTTCAGCTCGCGTGCTGAACACAACTCTGTGTGGCACATTATAGGAAGGATGTGAATGCACTGGAGAGCGTGCAGAAGAAGTTTATAAGAACAGTCCCAGAGATGAGACACTTTAGTTATGAGGATCGATTGGAGAATTTGGGACTTATTCCTTTGGAGAGAAGGCTAAGAGGAGATTTGATAGAAGTTTTCAAAATCATCAGCAGGCTGGATAGAACAAATAGGATGAACCTATTCCTGCTGGTTTTGCAAAATTAGTAAATGGGAAGTGAGATTTTTTTTTAATCACACAGTGTGTTGTTAGTGAATGGAGTGCACTGCCTTGAAGTGTAAAAGAGACGTGTTCAGTTAAGTGATTAATGAGGGAATTAGATGATGATTTCAAATTAAAACAATGTGCAAGGCTGCGGATAAAAGGGAGGAGATTAGCTTTAAGCTAAAATGCTCGGAAAGCCAGTACAGACACAATGGATTGAATGTCATTCACCTGCACTTTCACAATTCTGCAATTCCATGATTTCCATAACCACTGCACTTCCTGAAACATATTAATAAAATAAACATGGGTGCACAGGGTGTAATTTCAAAATTTCTGGACGATTCAAAACTTGGGAGTACTTTGATCTGTGAGGAGGACAGTACAGAACTTCAAAAGGACGGTTGGTGGAATGAGCAGGCACATAGCAGAGTAAACTTAATGCAGGGCATTGTGCGAGGGTATCCTGACAATAGAAATAAAATGATACAATTCTGAAGGGGTTCAGGAGTGGGTAGGGGAGTGCGGATTTTGGTGTATATATGAACAGATCACTGATGGTGGCAGGATATGTTAAGAGGGCTGTTAATCATGTCCTGCGCTTCATAAATTGGTTACAACGGCAAGAATTAGAGCTGCAAAAAGAAAGCTGCCAAAGATTTTAATTGTCGCACTTATCAAGATGCCAAATTTTAAAGGGAGCAACAATTTATGACAAATGTGAAAAGAATACTGATTGGTTAGCAATTGACTCTGAATGGTTAAAGAGTTGCCATGGAGGATGCACTGCAACGTTGATAAATTCATAAAAGACTTAAGGCCAGGGCATGTTCCCTTTTCCTGCAGAAGACCAGCCCCTGTGCATGAATATCTGTAGATTCTAGCAAAATATAAATGAGCCACTTTGATCTTAAATTGTTTGTATTAATTCAATCAACAAGGAAAATCTCAGGACATCAATTATAGATTCTCAAAGGCAAATTCTGATGTTGCACATTTTGGTCTTGAAGAAGGCATTTAGCACAAACCACTTCTGGAAAGTTGTGCCTGAGATATAACGTCATAGTGTCATATAGCACAGAACAGGCCCTTTGGCCAATCCAGTCTGTGTTGACCTACATACGCTAACCCCACTTTCCAGCACTTGACCCATAGTCTTGAATATTATGACAACTCAAGTGCTCATCCACTCTTTAAAGGGTGTGAAATTTCCTGCCCCTACTGCTATCCCAAGCAGTGCATTCCAGATTCCCACCACCCTCTGGCTGAAAGGAATTTCCCTCAAACTTCCTCTAAACCTCCTGCCCTTCACTTTAAAATTGTTAGTGACCGTTCAATAGGAGGGACTCAGCTGCTCTCTATTCACCCTGTTCATATATACACTAAAATCCACACTCCCCTCCCCACTCCTGAACCCCTTCAGAATTGTATTATTTTATTTCTATTGTCCATGCCTCTCAAAATCTTGCAAACCTCTATCAGATGCTCCCTTCAACCTTCTCTGCTCCAAAGAAAACAACCCGACCATAACCAACCTCTCTTCTTAGCTAAGATGTTCCATCCCAGGGAACATTCCTGGTGAATCTCCTCTGCAACCCCTCTAGTGCAATCACATCATTCCCAAGGCTCTCATGTGATGCAGAGACTGAGATATATTATGATGTGATGGATATGTACATTACAGGACGCATGCTACTATCAATCACAAACCTCTCACCAGAGTGTCAGGTCAAAGGCTCATAACTTATATTCCTGATTTGGCAGTGAATATTAGGAATCAGGCATCTACATTTTGCTTCCGCGGTATTACTTGTACATCGTCTTATCTTCAAGTACAGCATCCCCATTATTTTACCAATCCCTGTTATATGATTGGTATGTCTATATCAAATCAGAGAACATAACAAGACACAGTTGATGCAGGATCCCCACTTCCTCCACCTCACAATGTGTCAGTGCTCAATGTTATCCCTGGAGACTGAGAACCCTTCGCTTAGATGGCTCAATCATCCAAACTGCCAAAGAGCCTGGTTTCTCACCATTACTGGGTAATAATTTCCTTGGCACCTCAGAGACCTAGATTTTAAGGGGAACATCTCAGTGAATGAAGTTCCTCGGCATGGTACTCTTTCACAATATTGATACCGGGCTAAATGTCAAAATTCCAAGCATGTATTGGATAGACTAGGCTTCTATTCCCTTGAGGTTAGAATATAAAGGGATGATTAAAGCAGTTTAATCATTGGGGAGGCAATGACCCAGTGGTATTATCGCTGGATTATTAATCTACAGACTCAGATAATGTTCTGGGGACCTGGGTTCGAATTCCACCATAAATCCTCATAAAGTGCTGTTACAAGGAAGTTGAACAACATCTTTATGTCTTTCATGATTTAAAATTAGAGCTAGGCTATTCAAGGTTCATGTTAGAAAGGATTAGGTTCACTCAAAATTAAGTCCAATGATATATGGCTGAGATAACAAGGTGTAGAGCTGGATGAACACAGCAGGCCAAGCAGCATCAGAGGAGCAGGAAGGCTGACGTTTCAGGCCTAGACCCTTCTTCAGAAATGGGGGAGGGGAAGGGGGTTCTGAAATAAATAGGGAGAGAGGGGGAGGCGGATAGAAGATGGATAAAGGAGAAGATAGGTGGAGAGGAGACAGACAGGTCAAAGAGGCGGAGCTGGAGCCAGTAAATGTGAGTGTAGGTGGGGAATTAGGTAGGAGATAGGTCAGTCCAGGGAGGACGGACAGGTCAAGGGGGCGGGATGAAGTTAGTAGGTTGGAGATGGGGGTGGGGCTTAAGGTGGGAGGAGGGGATAGGTGGGAGGAAGGACAGGTTAGGGAGGCAGGGACGAGCTGGGCTGGTTTTGGGATGCGGTGGGGGAGGGGAGATTTTGAAGCTTGTGAAGTCCACATTGATACCATTGGGCTGCAGGGTTCCCAAGTAGAATATGAGTTGCTGTTCCTGCAACCTTCGGGTAGCATCGTTGTGGCACTGCAGGAGGCCCAGGATGGACATGTCGTCTGCACAATGGGAGGGGGAGTTGAAATGGTTCACGACTGGGAGATGCATATTCCGTCTGTCTCCTCTCCACCTATCTTCTCCTCTATCCACCTTCTATCCGCCTCCCCCTCTCTCCCTATTTATTTCAGAACGCCCTTCCCCTCCCCCATTTCTGAAGAAGGGTCTAGGCCCAAAACGTCAGCCTTCCTGCTCCTCTGATGCTGTTTGGCCTGCTGTGTTCATCCAGCTCTACACCTTGTTGTCTCAGATTCTCCAGCATCTGCAGTTCCTACTATCTCTGAACCAATGATACATGGCCTGTCTTGTGAGGAGAGGTTGAGTGGTTTAGGCCAACACTCACTAGAGTTTAGAAGAATGAGTGAGGATGAATTGAGGTTCATAAAATGTTACGGGAGATTGACAAAGTAGACATAGAGAGGATGTTTCCTCATGTGTAGCAATTTAGATTGAGAGTCCATAGTTTTAGGATAAAGGATGGTGAGGAGAAATTACTTTTCTCAATGAGCCATGAATTTGTAGAATTCACTACCCCAGAGTGCAGTTGAATGCTGGGACATTGAGTACATTTAAGGAAGAGACAGACAGATTTTTAATGGGTTGAAGGGTTATGAAGGAGCAGGCAGGAAAGTGGAGCTGAGGCCAGGATGAGATCAGCCATGATTGAATTTAATGGCTGGGAGACTCAAGGGGCTGAATTGCTGACTCCTGCTCCTAGTTCTAAGTTCTTCTGACTGCTTCACAGCGAAGGTAACATCTGGATTCTGTGGCAAAAGAAGTTGCTGAAATTTGAAGAGAATTCAAAGTTTTAAGCTGAAACCCACGGACTTAATGTTGCTAATCATAGAATCCCAACAGTGTGGAAGCAAGTGACTTGGCCCATTGAGTCCACATCAACTCTCTAAAGATCATCCCACCCTATAACTCTGCATTTCCCATGGCTAAACCATACATCCCTGGACACTATGGGCAGTTTTGCAGGGCCGATCTGCCTAACCTTCACATCTTCGGATTGTGGGAGGAACTGGAGCACCTGGAGAAAACACACAGAAACATGGGGAGAATGCGCAAACTCCACCCAAGGCGGGAGGTGAACCCAGCTCCCTAGCACTGTGAGGCTAACCACTGAACCACTGAGGCTAACCACTGAGGAAAGTTGACGTTTCGAGTCGGGACCCTTCTTTAGAAATTTCTGAAGGAGGGTCCTGACCTGAAATGTCAACTTTCCTGCTCCTCTGATGCTGCCTGGCCTGCTGTGTTCCTCCAGCTCCACACTGTGTTATCTCTGACTCCAGCATCAGCAGTTCTTATTATCTTTGTCGCATTTGGAGCAGTGAGATTGTTACATTATTGAGTTCGAGCGGCTCCAGGAGCTTTGGAATTAAGGGAAAGCTGCCTGCTGAGAGTCTTCAGATAGGCCGAACTGTAGATTAGTGAAGTTGGAACATCCAGGGCTTTCTTCTTTCTCTCTGTGAGAGTGAGAAAAGAATGAAGAAACTAAAAGAAAGAGTTTTCTTGCAAGAAATGGTCCACCTGATCAAGTATTAAATCAAAGAATGTCAATTGCTCCACAGACAACAGCATCTCGCCATTTGGGATGTTGTGTTGAGATTGTACAGGATGTTGCTGAGGCTTCTTCTGGAGTACTGTGTGCAGCTCTGGTTACCCTGTCAGAGGAAGTATATTATTAAACTAGAATGGGTTCAGGAAAAATTTACCAGGATTTTGCTGGGAATGGAAGGCTTTTGAGTTCTAAAAATAGGCTGGAAAGGCTGGGACCTTTTTTTCACCGTGGAACATAGGAGGTTGCGGGGTGACCCTATAGAGGTTTATAAGATCACGAGGAGTATAGATAAGGTGAATAGCAAGGGTCTTTTCCCTAGGGTGGGGGAGCTTAACACGAGGGGACATACTTTTAAGGTGAGAGGGGAAAGTTTTGAAAAGGTTATGAGGGGCAATGTTTTTACACAGAGGGTGGTCAGTGTGTGAACTGAACTACCAGAGGAAGTGGTGGATACAGGTACAGCTACAACATTTAAAAGACGTTTGGACAACTACATGAATAAGTAAGGTTTGGAGGATATGGGGCAAACACAAGCAAGTGGGACTAGTTTAGTTTGGGAACATGGTCGGTATGGACGAGTTGGGCAGAAGGATTTGTTTCCATGCTGCATGACTGTGAGATATAACTCCCCACCTGGACTTCTGATCTTTAGAATTTGTTTTCCTTGTCTATATTTAATAATAATAATTGGGTCAAACCATCTGTCTCTTGTTTGTCTCATTTGTGAATGAATAAGTGTCTTTGGGGTTTTAAAGGGGTACATTTTAAGTCGTGTGATAGTAGATTAGTAGTCCTTACTTTTTCTTTGCCATTTGTTAAAGAATAAGATTGTTTATAATCAGTAACTATTTCCCTGTTAATGATGAAACCTGGCGTGAATTGTTTTTGCCCTGAATAACAGTGAAGCAGATAAATTGATCATCTTGAAAGTTTAACCATTAATTACACATTTGTGGCAGTTTATATAGTGGGGCTTGATTATTTCCAGTTAAATCAAAACAATATTCTGGGTAAGGGCTGTGTCTAAGTCAGATCCCTGTGTCTTGAGAAGTTTTCAATCTTTTATATTCATTTACGTGTTCATGTCTTCAGAAAGCAAACGGAATATTGTCCTTCATTGCTAGAGGGTTGGAGTTTAAAAACCGAGGGGTTCTGCCTGCAGCTGTACAGTGTGTTGGTGACACCACATTTGGAGTATCATACACAGTTTCTCTTTACTTGAGAAAGGATGTACTGGCACTGGAGGGGACACAGAGGAGTTTCAATAGGTTGATTCCAGAGTTGAGAGGATTGGTTTATGAGGAGAGATTGAGTAGATTGGGACTATGCTCATTGGAATTTAGAAGAATGAGGGTGAGATCTTAAAGAAACATATAAAATTATGAAGGGAATGGATAAGATAGAAGCAGGGAGGTTGTTTCCACTGGTGGGTGAAACTAGATCTCGGGGGCATAACCTCAAAATAAGGGGGACCAGATTTGGGACTGAGTTGAGGAGGAACTTCTTCACCCAGAGGGTTGTGAATCTGTGGAATTCCCTGCCCAGTGAAGCAGTTGAGGCTATCTTGTTGAATATTTTTAAGGCAAAGGCAGATAGATTTTTTGATAGATTTTAGAATTAAGGGCTATGGTGAGTGGGTGGGTAAGTGGAGCTGAATCCATGAAAAGATCAGCCATGATCTTACTGAATGGTGGAGCAGGCTCAACAGGCCAGATGGTCTACTCCTGCTCCAATTTCTTACGTTCTGAACTGAAGTATTTCTTTGTGTTGTGTCTACTTCCTGCCATGCAGTGAGTTTTCGTTCTTTTGTGAGCATTAACATGTGAATTCTGGCAAATTCAAAAGAAGCCTCCTTCCAGTGGAACGTATGAATGGCCGAATATTATGTCGGCATTTTCCTCCGTCCATACTTTGAACCACACCTAACCCTGCTTCACTCTGACTTTGCATTGCTGGAGGGGATGCTTATTAATCTTCCTCTTCTTTCACAGCCATCCAGTTATACCTTCACCATGGCTGTTCCTTTATTGGTGGCTTGGGATACATTTTATGTTTTCATCGTGTAGTAATTCTGCAGCCATTCTCTGTTCTAGGCTGTAAAATTTAACAACACTGGGCTATCAGCAGCTCTCTCATTAGATTGTGGACCCAGCACAATCTTATCATCTATCTCAGCAGGACTTCTTCAGCTCCGGCTCAGCTCTCTCTCTCTCTCGCTCTCATTTCACATATTTCTATAGGTGAATCACAGATTTGTTACCGTGCAAAAGTGGGCATTTCACCCATTGTCCTTGACCAGCTCTTCTAATGAGCCTCAGTACGGAGTACTAATCTCCTGCTTATACCTCATATCCTTGCACACCATTTCTACCCAAATAATCAGCCAACACCCTCTTGAATGCTTCATTTGAACCTGCTTCCGCCAGAATTGCAGGCAGTGTGTTCCATACCCTTGTGTTAAAAAGGGTTGCCTTACATCAACCACATGTTCTTTGTGCCCTTATCTGTGTTGTAGTTACTGACTGTTTACCAGCTCCTTTCTGTGTCAGTATCAAACCCTGCCTGTTGCTTTTCTCCTGCTGTTCCCATCTCTTTTCTTTCAGATTACGATTATATACTTTGTCCTCTTTAATTGATTCATGGAATGTGGGTATTGCTGGCTAGGCCAGCATCTTTAGCCCATCCCTAATAGCCCCAGGAGGGAGGGGGCAAGAGTCAAACACAAAGCTGTGAGTCGGCAGTCCAGACCAGGTAAAAGATGGGCATTAGGCTTCCTTCCCCTGACAATGGTTTCATGGTCATCATTAGACTCTTAATTCCAGAGAAAAATCAAATTGAACCACACTGGGATTTGAACCCAGGTCTCCAGCACTTTATCTGGGTCTCCGGGTTACAGCTCTGGCAGCACTACCACAAGGCCATCACCTTCTCCCAAGTTGTAGGGGTATCCTTTTCCCTTCAGGCTGGAAGTCTGCGTTTCAGCCAACTGCAGGCCTGCATATTTTTGCATTCTCATGCATTAGTGCAAGAGGATATGGTTTGTCTAAGTGACTGGTGGGACAGCTTTAAGGGGTCTTTGTTTGATCTCCTCCTTTGAATGATCTCTTCTTCAGAAGAAAAGTCAGACTTGTCTCAAAACATTAACTCTGGTTCTCTCTTCACAGACGCTGCCTGATTTGCAGAGTATTTATCATCGAATCCCGACAGTGTGGAAGCAGGCCATTCAGCCCATTGAGCCTATGCCAACCTTTCAAAGAGCATTCCACCCAGACCCAACCCTCCCTACCCTATAATCCTGCATTTCCCATGGCTAATCCACCGAGCATGCACATCCTTAGACAATATGGGTAATTCAGCATGGTCAAATCCATGTAACCTGCACATCTTTGGACAGTGGGAGGAAACCAGAACACCTGGAGGAAACCCACGCAGACGCGGGGATAATGCGCAAACGCCACACAGACAGACAACCGAGGGTGGAATGGAAGTACCGTGTTAACCACTGAGCCACTTTGCTGTCCTGAGTTCATTAGCATTCTCTGTTTGCTTCAGAATTCCAGTGTCCATGGCATCTTGCCTTTACTTGACCATAAAAACACACATTTGACCATGGAACCTGATCTTCTGTTGACTACGATCTGTATTCCATGAGTGGCCAAAACAATGCTCTATAAAGTTGCAATAAGATTTTACAAGACTTCCCTGCTCCGATATTCTATGTCTCAGCTAATGAAGGCAAGCATCCTGTTTGCCTTTGTCACCCCACTGTCTGACACATTTCAGGAATCTGTAGATTTGGACATAAAGGTCTGTTTGTTCCTCAGTACTACTTAGCGACCCATCATTCATTGTGTAAATCCTTGCCTTATTAGACATCCCAACATGCATCATCTCGCACTTATCAGGAATAAATTCCATCTGTCATTGATCTGCCTACTTTAACAGCTGATTAATAGCAGACTATAACCTGAGACCCATCCTCCTCACTATCAACACCACCAGTTTTCCTGTCATCTGCAAACTTACTAATTATACCTTCTACATTCACTTCCAAGTCATTAGTATACATAACAAATAGCAATTGTACCCACAATGAACACTATGGTGCACGATAGGTCACAGGCTTCCAATGGGTTAGGGGTTAATGGGTTATGTGTTTTTGCATATTTTGTCTGGCTTTCAGGAATTAAAGTTTAATGATAGAAAATGAGATAAATGCAATTGAAGCACATGGACATTATTTTGTGCTTTTGCTGAACTGTGAAAGATTTTAAAATGCATTTACTTCACCAAATCAAAGAAGAAATAATAAGTGAGGGATATTTAACCATAATAGTTTGGTGAAGGACAGTGCAGGACAGGCTACATTGTGCTGGGGTGTGGTGGAGTTTAAGAAGGTTCTCTTATTTCAGTTTATCGGTGTGCTTGTCAGGAGAAGTCAATTGCAGCTTAGAAGATGTGAAAGTGCTGAAGCAGGAGTGTTGTTAGCAGGCTACAGGCAGCTTGATGTAACGTAGCTCGGAGAATTTTCTCCCGACCACTTACAGCAAGGTTGAAACTCTTACACGCTCATCTATTTTTTTCTAAATTAATTCTGTTCCTATTTTATAATTTGGTCACTGAGAATGGAAAGGAATGTCCAATTCTGTCAGATTCTTTCATTTCCACAGCAGCACGAAGCGAAAACTTCACAGCCATTTTGACTCATCCAAAGTGTTGCTGTTGTTTTCCTGCACTTTTTCATGGTTGTTCTTTCCAGGAGCTGGCTTCCTGACAGATCTGAAAACGCACATGTTTTCAGCTGCATCATTCCTTTCTGCTTGTTTCAAACGATGGATGCCAATAGCTGCCACAGCCTGCACACAATGGACTTTACAGAAGAGGTAGATGTCACATGACTATGGCAAGCCAGCCAGGACACTAAGTGCAACTGCATTTCTCTGAAAATAAGAGGAATCAGTGGTGAAATGGACCAGATCCAAAGAAGAGTCTTCGGACTTGAAACGTTGGCTCGATTTTTCTGATCTGCTTAGTTTCTCCAGCAGTTCCTCACAGCACCAGGGGCCTGGTTTCGATTCCACCCTTGGGCAACTGTCTGTGTGAAGTTTGCACGTCCTCCCCGTGTCTGCGTGGGTTTCCTCTGGGTGCTCTGGTTTCCTCCCACAGTCCAAAGATGTGCAGGCTAGGTGGATTGGCCATGCTACATTGCCCCATAGTGTTCAGGCATGTGTACATTAGGTGGGTTATAGGGGGATGGGTCTGGGTGGCATGCTGTGAGAGTCAGTGTGAACTTGTTGGGCCGAAGGTCTAAGCCTAAGAAAGAGACCTTCACTAGGCCATTTGTGCCAATATCTTAAAATCAAGGCTAATGACTGAGTATCTGGTCACAAAAGGCAATCCTTGAGCATTACGATTGATGTTAATGCCCAGAAAACTTTGATCCCTGTTGCTTTGATATGAGATCAATTTAGAAACAAAGCTAATGGAGAAACGTCCAACACCAGCCTTACTTCCAATGGACCAGTCACAGGTATGGCATCAAAGCCAAGACCACCATAGGGCATTGATCGACCCAGAATGTTAGGTTAAGTCACAGATTGCAATTCTGGTATTTTGCAATCTATCTGCTGATGTGATGACTACAGAACTGAACTAGTAATCTGGAGAATATGATTATTGCACCTTGGGAATTTGAATTCATTGTTAAATCTTTGGAAATAAAATGTTGGTGCCGGTAAATATGAGTAATAAGCAGCCAGATTGTCACAAAAACGCAACTAATTCATTGAAGTTGTGCCATCCTTCACTCAGATTAAATGTGGCTTCTGTACCACAAGGACACAATTGATTCTTAAAAATATGAACAGGCCATGGGGTGGTAATGGCCTGACTGGTATTTTCACTAGACTATTAATCCAGGGGCCTGGGTTTGAATCCCACCATGGCAGATGGTGCAATTTGAGTTCAATTTTTTATAAAATTGAAGCTGTTATCAGTTGCCAGAAAAAGCCCACTTTAGTGAAAGATGCTGCCAGCTTTTACCTGGTCTGGCCTCCATGTGACACCAGATTCACAACAATGTGGTTGACTCTTAACTGTCCTCTGAAAAGGCCTAACATCCACACATTTACACCCACATCTTGAGCCTTGGAAAGGAAGCAAACTGTTTATGATGTTCACCACCTCAACTCCTTCTTCAAGCTTTGAGACACTACCTTGAGTGCTTTCCCTAAATATCTCTGACTCTCTGCCTCTTTCTATCTATTGGCTCTTAAAAAACTGACCTCTCTGCCAAGCACTTAGGCACCTGTCCTGAAGTGGCTCAATGTCAAATTTAGTCTGATGGCTCTCCAATGGAGGGTCTACTGTGTTCAAGGTGACATGTTAATGCCAGTTGTTGGCATCAGATAGGACTGTTAGGTGGCATTTACCTCGTTATTAACTTTGTGAAGTATTGCATTTCGGCAATATAAAACAAGGACAGGGCTTATACAATTAAAATTAGGGCAGAACAGAGAAACCCAAGGGTTCAGGTACATAATTCTTTGAAGCTTGCATCAGATATAGACGGGATGGTTAAGGAGGCATTTAGCATGCTTGCTTTCATTGCTCAGACCTTTGAGTATAGGAGTTGGGACGTCATATTGAGGTTGTACAGGACGTTGGTGAGGCCTCTTCTGGAGTACTGTGTGCAGTTCTGGTTGCCCAGTTGTAAGAAGGATTTTATTAAACTGGAGGATGTTCAGAAAAGATTTACCTGGATGTTGCCATGAGTGGAGGCTTTGAGTTGCAAGGAGGAGCTGGATTAGCTGGGACTTTTTTCACTGGAGTGTAGGAGATTGAGGGTGACCTTGTAGAGGTTTATAAAATGATGAGGGGCACATATAAGGTAAATAGCAAAAGTGTTTTCTCTAGGGTGGAATATTTCGAAACTAGGGGGCATATGTTCAAGGTGAGAGGAGAAAGGTTTAAAAAAGGACATGAGAGGCAATTTTTTTTTCACATGTTGAGTGGCTCGTGTGGAACGAACTGCCAAATATGGACCAAACGCATGCAGGTGGGGCTAGTCTAGTTTGGGAACATGGTCGGCATGGGCTAGTTGGACCAAAGGGCTTGCCTTCTTGCTGTATGAATCTATGACTACAACTACAATTCACATAGAGTTGTTTAAACACACAGGCATTTTACCGCACGTGTAGGTCTGGGAATCGAAATTCAAATTGCTCCATAACTATGAGCACACATATAATCGAAAAAGGTTTTGAATCATGTTGCACAGCACAACCATTATCCCCCAGCATCTCTCTATTGTTCTGTCTCCATGGAAACTAAACAGGTTCCTGAAGTAAATCTCACCTTGTACATTGAAGGGGCCTTGCTAGCTGAGGGATTTGATGTTCAGGGCTACATGGCAAAGCAACAGGGGGACCAAGGCACTGCGCCAGTCGGAGGTAACAAAGTATGGAGCTGGAGGAACACAGCAGACCAGGCAGCATCAGAAGAAGGGTCCCAACCCGAAATGTCAACTTTCCTGCTCCTCTGATGCTGCCTGACCTGCTCTGCTCCTTCAGCTCCACGCTTAGTTATCTATTATTCTATGTTCATTTCTTTTGCATAATAATCTGCTATTTTGTTGGTGAACCTGAATCTACAGCATTGTTTGTTTGTGTTTCAGTGACAGACTACCTTTCTAAAACCAAATAAGTCCAAAACATGATTAGCAAGTCAGATTTCAGTTTGGGGTTTGATCTAGGATCATAACAGTGGAACCATTGTACAAATGTTGGTTCAATTGGTAATTTTTGTCTGCTCTACTCTACCACTAATTTGGAGAATGGAAACTACTTTCAACTCCTTATTCAACTTATATACATCTTTACCGTCTAGATACATATCCCTTTAAATACGATATTGCTTCTCTCTCCTGCTCAGACTCACCTGTACATGCCACGCTGCCAACCATGGTTAAATGACTGAGCGGTTTGCATTAACGTGTTACTCCAAACAAGGACCCGATTCCCCTCTTGGATTGGTGTGAAAATACCATGGCACAATTTCAAAGAAGAACAGAGGAATTCCTTTTTGGTGCGCAGGTCAACACTGATCCTTCAAATATAGAAACATCGAAAATAATGCAGGTGTAGGCCAATCAGCCCTTCAAGCCTGCACCACCATTCAATATGACCATGGTTGATCATGCGATCTCAGTATCCCACTCCCGCTTTCTCTCCATAACCCTTGATCCTTTCAGCTGCTCCCTCTTGAATATATCTAATGAACTGGCCCCAACATCTCTCTGTGGGAGAGAATTCCACAGGGTCACAACTCTCTGAGTGAAGAAATTCTCCCTCATCTCAATCTTGAATGACTTACCCCTTATTCTTAGACTGTGACCCCTAGTTCTGGGCTTCCCCAACACCAGGGACATTCTACCCACATCTAGCCTGTCCAGTCCCATCGGGATTTTATATGTTTCTACAAGATCCCCCCTCATTCTTCTAAATTCCAGCAAGTAATAGACCATGGAAACTAAACAGGTTTCTGAAGTAAATCTCACCTTGTACATTGAAGGGGCCTTGCTAGCTGAGGGATTTGATGTTCAGGGCTACATGGCAAAGCAACAGGGGGACCAAGGCACTGTGCCAGTCGGAGGTAACAAAGTCGATCCAGCCTTTCCTCATATGTTAGTCCTGCCATCCCGGGAATCGGTCTGGTGAACCTTTGTTGGACTCCCTCAATAGTAAGAATGTCCTTCTTCAGACGAGGAGACCAAAACTGCACACAATACTCAAGGCGTAGCCTCACCAAGGCCCTGTATAACTACAGCAAGATATCCTTACTCCTATACTCAAATTCTCTCGCTATGTAGGCCAGCATGTCATTAGGCTTCCCTCGCCACCTGCTGCACCTGCATGCCAACCTTCAGTAACTGTTCCACCATGATACCCAGGTCTCATTGCACTTCACCTTTTCCTAAACTGCCACCTTCCCGTTTTTGCCATCAAAGTAGATAACCTCACATTAAATATTGCATTTGCCAATTATTTGCCAACTCAGCCAGTCTGTCCAAGTCACCCTGCAGCACACACTACCACCCAGCTTAGTGTCATCTGCAAATTTGTCAATATGGCATTCAATTCCTCCATCCAAATCAGTAATATATATTGTGAACAGCTGAGGTCTAAGCAATGAATCCTGTAGCACCTCACTCATCACTGCCTGCAACTCTGAAAAGGACCCATTTATTCCAACTCTCTGCCTCCTGTCTGCCAACCAGTTCTCTATCCATGTCAATACATTACCTCCAATGCCACAAGCTTTAATTTTCCTTACTAATCTCTTGTGTGGAGCCCTGTCAAAAGCCTTTTGAAAGTCCAGATACACAACATCTGCTGATTCACCCTTGTCCATGCTATTGGTCACATCATCAAAAAATTCCAGAAGATTTGTCAAGCATGATTTCCATTTAGTGGATCCATGCTGACTAGGACCAATTCTGGCACTGCTTTCCAAATGCTCAGTTATTACATCCTTAATGACTGACTCCAGCATTTTCCCCACCACTGATGTCAGGCTAACTGGCTTATAATTCCCTGTTTTCTCTCTCCCTCCTTTTTTAAAAAGTGAGGTTACATTAGCTACCCTCCAGTCCATTGGCACTCTTCTAGAGTCTATGGAATGCTGGAAAATAATTATCAATGTGTCCGGTATTTCCAGGGCCACTTCCTCAAGTATTCTGGGATGCAGAGCATCAGGCTCCGTGGATCTGACTAATACCACTTCCTGATTAATAAGGGTTTCCTTCAGTTCCTCCTTCATGTTTGACCCTCTCTCTTCTTAATAAAGGCAGATCCAAAATATTTGTTCAATTGGTGTGCCATCTCTTTGTTGTCCATTAAGAATTCATCTGATTCTAATTGCAAGGGACCTACAATTGTCTTCACCAGTGCTTTTCTCTTTACATATCTATAGAAGCTTTTGCAGTCAGTTTTTATGTTTTCTGCAAGCTTATTCTCATATTCTACTTTCCCCTTCCAAATTAAACACTTTGTCCTTCTCTGCTGAATTTTAAATTTCTCCCGGTCCTCAGGTTTGCTGCTTTTTCCGGCAAATTCATACGCCCCTCTTTGGCTTGTACGCTATCTTTGATTTCCTTTGTTAGCCATGGTTGAGCCACCTTCCCTGTTTTCCTTTTATGCCAGACAGGGATGTACAATTGTTGAAGTTCATCCATGTGTTCTTTAAATATCTGCCATTACCTATCCACCATCAACCCCTTAAGTATCCTTGGCCAGGTTATCCTAGCCAATGCATGCCTCATACCATCAAAGTTAGCCTTCTTTAAGTTCAGGATCCTAGTCTCAGATTTAACTGTGTCACTGTCTACCTTAATGAAGAATTCGACCATATTATGGCCACTCTTCCCCAAAGGACCTCACACCACAATGTTGCTAATTAATCCTCTGCCAACACACAATACCCAGTCTGGGATGGCTTGCTCTCTAGTTGGTTCCTCGAGCATGGTGGCTCAGTGGTTAGCACTGCTGCCTCACAGCGTCAGGGACCTGGGTTTGATTCCACCCTTTGGTGATTGTCTGTGTGGAGTTCGCACGTTCTCTCCATGTCTGCGTGGGTTTCCTTCGGGTGGTCCGGTTTCCTCCCACAGTCCAAAGATGTGCAGGCTAGGTAGATTGGCCGTGCGAAATTGCCCATAGTGTCCAGGGATGTTTAGGCTAGGTAGGTTAGACATGGGGAAATGCAGGGGTAGGGGAATGAGTCGGGGTCGGATGCTCTTCGGAGGGGCAGTGTGGACTTGTTGGGCTGAATGGCCTGTTTCCACACTGTAGGGATTCTATGATATTGTTCAAGGAAACCATCCCTCATACATTCCAAGAACTCCTCCTCCAACGCAATGCTACCAGTTTGGTTAGTCCAATCAAATTGTAGATCAAAGTTACCCATAATAACTGCTGTACCCTTACTGCACGCAAGTCTAATTTCCTGTTTGATACAGTCTCAACCAACTACTGTTTGGTGGTCTGTACCCAACTCCCACTAACGTCTTTTCTTTTCCCTTCGGTGTTTGAACCTTCTTGTTTAAACAGTCATTATAAGGGACTTGCTGCGAGAAAGTTGTCTGCGGTGCTCCTCTGCAATACGTCAGAGATAGTACATCAAAAATTACAATATTTGCTGATTAAACATTCTGCAGCAATTTGTGTTCACAAAAGGCACTGCAGATATGTGCATTATTTTGTACCGATAATTGGAATTGGTCTATAACTTCTCATTTCACTGTTTTCGGAATTATGAAAGTAATTAATAGGTGCAATGCACTCTGAAGGCTGTGGTAGGTGTTGTATAAATTCTTTCCTCTTGTTCCTGATTTATAATGAGTTTGCCAATATCAGAGATCCACAATAGCCTTCTCCTCCACCCCCACCATTAGACCACCTCTCCATTCAAGACTATAGGGTTTCAGTGTGACCCCAGATTCCAATTTCCATTCAATTCCACAGCAATTTTGCTCCCCCATGTTAGTCCGTACTGAATGTGAATGTCACTACAGGACTAATCAGGGGATGCATGCTGAGAAAGGGATTATGTATTTAAGCATCTTCCTTAATTTAACATTCGTACTTTTAACTGGGTGTTCTCAAGGGAGCATTTGGCATGTCAGGACACTGTGTCTGGACTTAGATTAGATTAAGTAAAAAGCAATCCTGAGTAGCCTTCCATTCAAAATGTAATCCATCTATTTCAGCATCATCACCTTCTGATCCGACTTATTCACTCTAGGCATTGGCCTGAAGACATTGTAGTCATTAACTATAGACAGACTTGCACTTATGTGGAACTGTGCCCACGACCTTGCAATATGCTCAACAGCCAAAAAACAAAGTACGTTTTAAAGGCTAATCACTTCCCATAATGTCACTGGACTGGTAATCCTGAGGCTTAAGATAATACTTTGTGGGCATGCGTTCAAAAATAATAGCTTGTACAGTTTGAATTCAAAGAATAAAATGAGGAATTAAAATACTAGACTTGGTATTGGTAACCACAAAATCATCATCAACCACAAAAGCGCATCTGATTCCCTGAAAGATAGTAAGAATTGCCGATGCTGGAATCAGAGATAACACAGTGTGGAGCTGAAGGAACACAGCAGGCCAGGCAGCATCAGAGGAACAGAAAAG
>NC_063336.1:12002278-12036268 GCF_021869965.1 Rhincodon typus | reverse complement strand
ATCAGCTTTCCTGCTCCACTGATGCTGCCTGGCCTGCTGTGTTCCTCCAGCTCCACACTGTGTTATCTCTGATTCCCTAAAGTTCTTTAGAGAAGGAAATCTACCATCCTTATCTGGTCTGCTCTTCATGTGATTCCAGACTCACAGCGATGCAGTTGACTCTTAAATGCCCACTCAGTTCAACAGCATTTAGGAATGTGAAAGAAATGATGACTTGTCCACATCACTCATGAGTGAATACTGAAAAAAAAAGACTACATTTGTGAGCAGCACAATCCCACACAGAGTATTGAAATAAGTGACCAGTGTTTGAATAAGTATTGGAAATGATAAAGGGAATATCTGCTTTGCTCGGAATCAGAACTGTTGGAAGTGTAGAACCGGGCTTGGGTTAATGTCTCATTTGAAAAACAGGACAACTAGCTGTGTACTAGTTCCCTCATTTCGGGTTCCAGTTTTTGAAGTCTGCCTCAGAGCCACACCTCACTAAGTCTTGGAAGACAATTTTTCACACGGTTTCTTTTGTGTTGTTCTTTTACAGACAGTTAGACTTTCATCCCAGGTAAAATTCGTGATGGGCAAATAATTCTAGATTTATTGGCAATACTGGTGTCCCATGATCAAAGTAAAGAAAAAATAAATAATGTCACAATTGTGTAGTTATCACAATTGGGTGGCTCAGTGGTTAGCACTGCTGTCTCACAGCGCCAGGGACCCAGGTTCAATTCCAGCCTCAGGCAACTTTCTGTGTGGAGTTTGCACATTCTCCCCGTGTCTGTGTGGGTTTCCTCCGGGCGCTCCTATTTCCTCCCACAGTCCAAAGATATGCAGGTTAGGTGGATTGGCCATGCTAAATTGACCACAGTGACCAGGAATATGCAGATGGATTGGCCATGGGAAATGCAGGGTGACAGGGATAGGATGTGTGGGTGTGGGTAGGATGCCCTGCGGAGGGTAGAATCAATAGGCTGATTGGCCTGCTTCCTTACAGTAATGATTTTATGAAATCTCATAGAGTTGTACAGCATAGAAACAGACCCTTCAGGCCAACTCGTCCATGCCAACCAGCTATCCTAATTTAATCCAGTGTCATTTGCCAGTATTTGGCCCATATCTCTCCAAACCCTTCCTATTTGTGTACCTATCCAGATGCCTTTTAAATGTTATGATTGTACCAGCCTCCACCACTTCCTCTGGCAGCTCATTCCATACACGCACCACCCTCTGTGTGAAAAAGTTGCTGTTTAGGTCCCTTTTAAGTCTTTCCACGAAGTACACAATGGGAGAACAAACAATATTATTGATTTTTCCCAATAAGGAAAGTTCTGTTCACCCCACACTTCCAGCAGGTTAAACAGTCTTTATGTTTTAATTCACTCGTGGGAGCTAGGTACCAGTGGCTATGCCAGTAGTTATTGTCCATCCCTTGTCATTGAGTCATAGAGATGTACAACATATAAACAGACCCTTTGGTCCAGCTCATCCGTGCCGATCAGATATCCTAAATGAATCTAGTCCTCTTTGCTGGCATTTGGCCCGTATTCCTCTGAACCCTTCCTATTCATATACCCATCCATATGCCTTCTAAATGTTATAATCTTACCAGCCTCCACCACTTCCTCTGGCAGTTCATTCCATACGCGCACTACCCTCTGTATGAAAACATTGTCCCTTAGGTCACTTCTAAATCTTTTCCCTCTCACCTTCAACCTATGCCCTCGAGTTTTGGATATTCCTACCCTGGGAAAAAAATGTTGGCAATTCAGCCTATCCATGACCCTCATGATTTTATAAACTTCTATAATGTCACTCTCAGCCTTCAATATTCCAGGGAAAAAGCCCGAGCCTATTTAACGCCTCCCTATATCTTAAATCCTCCACCCCTGGCAATATCCTTGTAAATTTTTTTTGAACCCTTTCAAGTTTAAGAACATCTTTCCTACAGCAGAGAGACCAGAATTGAATGAAATATTCCAAAAGTGGCCAAACCAATGTCCTGTATAACACAATATGACCTCTCAATTCCTATACTTAATGCACTGACCAATAAAGGCAAGCGTACCAAACACCTTCTTCACTATCTTGTCTACCTGCGACTCCACCTTCAAGGAGCTATGAACCTGAATCCCAAGGTCTCTTTGTTTGGCAACACTACCCAGGACCTTACCATTAAGTATATAAGTCCTGCCCTGATCTGCCTTTCCAAATTGAACACCTCACATTTATCTAAATTAAACTCCATCTGCCGCTCCTCAGACCATTGGCCCATCTGATCACGGTCCCATTGTACTTTGAGGTAACCTTCTTCACTGTCCACAACACCCCGAATTTTGGTGTCATCTACAAACTTACTAATCATTCTCTACTAACCATACTGACCATCTGACCACATATATTTTGTAAAGTCGGTTTAATCTGTTCTTTCAACATGTCTTTACAAATTGTCTTATACAAAATGACTCCCAGAGGTCTTGTGACTGTCTTTGCTTATTTACAATCAGTCAAAAGGCAGACAGACCAGTGTCTTAACAATTGAACATACAAAGATATGAATATCTATTGTGCATAGATCACTGAAAGTTGCCACCCAGGTTGATAGCATTGTTAAGAAGGCGTACAGTATGTTAGGTTTTATTGGTAGAGGGATTGAGTTTCGGAGCCATGAGGTCATGTTGCAGCTGTACAAAACTCTGGTGCGGCCGCACTTGGAGTATTGCGTACAGTTCTGGTCACCGCATTATAGGAAGGATGTGGAAGCATTGGAAAGGGTGCAGAGGAGATTTACCAGGATGTTGCCTGGTATGGAGGGAAGGTCTTATGAGGAAAGGCTGAGGGTCTTGAGGCTGTTTTCGTTGGAGAGAAGAAGGTTAAGAGATGACTTGATAGAGACATACAAGATGATGAGAGGATTAGATAGGGTGGACAGTGGGAGCCTTTTTCCTCGGATGGTGATGGCTAGCACGAGGGGACATAGCTTTAAATTGAGGGGTGATAGATATAGGACAGATGTCAGAGGTAGGTTCTTTAGTCAGAGAGTAGTAAGGGCATGGAATGCCCTGCCTGCAAAAATAGTAGACTCGCCCACTTTAAGGGCATTTAAATGGTCATTGGATACACATATGGATGATAATGGAATAGTTTAGGTTAGATGGGCTTCAGATTGGTTTCACAGGTCGGCTCAACATCGAGGGCCGAAGGGCCTGTACTGCGCTGGAATGTTCTATGTTCTATGAATTAGGTACAGGAGTAGGGCACTCAGTTGTTTGACCTTACTCCATTCAATAAGATCGTAGCTGATCTGATTACTCCATATTGACTCTCACGCCAATAAGCATTTAATCTCTTGTATTTGTAGAACTTAACTACCTCTGCCTTTAAGGACTCTGCGACCGCTGCCTTTCGAGGAAGAGAGCTCTAAAAACTAACTAACTCTCCCTGAGGAAAAAAATTCTTATCTCTGCCTTAAATGCATGACCTATTATTTTAAAACAGTGACACCTAGTTGTAGATTCTCCCACAAGAGCAACAATCCTCTTCACACCAACCCTGTCAGGACTGCTCAGGATCTTATATGTTTCAAACAAGTGACTCCCTTACTATCTGGAGCATACAGGCCTGGGTCATCCAACATGTCCTCATAAGGCAATCTGCTCATTACAGGCTCCGTCTGGTAAGCCTTTTCTGAACTGCCTCCAATGTAATTCCATCTTTCTTTAAATTAGATACAGAATACTCCAGATGTGGTCTCACCAATGTCTCATATAATGGAAACATAACCATTCTACCTTTGCACTCAATTCCTCTCAAAATAAATGATCACATTATCTTAGCTTTCCAAATTATATCACAGAATCCCTACGGTGTAGAAGCAGGCCATTTAGCCCACACTAACCCTCTGAAAAGCGTCCTACCCAGGCCCACCCGGGACAATTTAGCACGGACAATCCACCCAACCTGCACATCTTTGGACTGTGGGAAGATACTGGAGCACCTGGAGGAAACCCACACAGACACGGGGAGAATGTGCAAACTCCACACAGACAGTCACCCGAGGGTGGAATCAAACCTGTGTCCCTGGTGCCATGAGGCAGCAGTGCTAACCACTGAGCCACTTCAGTTTCTGTATTGGAGCCCTTTGCGATACATGCCATAGAACATTCACATCTATCTGAACCCCAGAGCTCTGATTTCTCTCACCATTTAGATAATCTGCTTTTTTTTGACCAAACTTTCACATTTCTCACATTGTAATCAATTTTGCCACATCTTTGCCATTCACTTAGTCTATCTTTATTCCTTTACAACCTATATAAGTCACCTTCCCAAAGTAATATCTCAATTACTGAGGGAGACAATTGCACAACACAATGGCTCGTTCTAAAGAATTCAAAGTTTCTGAGAAAAATAAAAGACTGGAAGGATAGCTTTAAGTCCCAGGGTAACTGATGTTACTTTGTTGCCCATGACTCAGGGCAGCTGTCAGCGAGTCGAATAATCTGTATAAGAACTCAGTGAATGCTGTGCTTTCAGACTCGATGAGCAAGATTCTGAGAGACACTCTCAGACAGACAGAAACAGAGCACTCTCAGCCAAAGTAAGCACAACGTAAAAGATTTTTTTTAGAAAAATGAACTGAGGTTCAGTTGAAAGAGTCCAGATAATCAGCAAATGCTGTAAAACACAAACAGCAGAGGAATAAGAAATCTTTCACTCCCCTAAAACCTGCTGACAGACTTAGGAGCTGACTTAGGCCATTCAGCCCATTAAGTCTGATCCACCATTCAATGAGATTGCAGCTGATCTGATAATCCTCAACTCCACTTTCATGCCTTTCCTGATAATCCTCGATTCCCTTACTGATTAGCAATCTGTCTTGCTCAGCCTTAAACCCAATTGTTGTGCAGGCACTGACCTGGAGTTCCTGATGGAAAGGGTGACACGGACACAGAGTGTCCTCCTCCTCCAGGATCAACAGTGGAGAACACAACACTAGGTCGTGCCAGTCAGGCCCCAGGTTGTCACCAGGGTCAGTGCAGATTCAGTCATCTGGAGGAATGCCCAGCAATGTAGGAACAAGATCAATGTCCTTCTTATGGAATACTGAGAGACGTGGAGGAGATGTTTTCACCAGTAGGAGAGACTGGGGCCTGAGGGCTCAGCAAGGGATGACCCTTTAGAACTGAGATGAGGAGGAACTTCTTCAGGCAAAGGGTGGTGAATCTGTGGAACTCATTGGCATAGAGGCTGTGGAGACCAAGTCATTGAGTGCCTTAAGACAGAGATAGATAGGTTCTTGATTGGTAAGGGGATCAAAGGTTATGGGGAGAAGACAGGAGGATACATTTGAGAATCAAATCAGCCATGATTGAATGGTGGATCAGACCCGATGGGCCAAATGGCTTATTTGCTCCTATGCCTTATGGTTTTATGATCTTCTCCACTCTGCCAGTGTGAGTGTCACCATCTTCTCTCTGATGCCTCACACTCACTCTGTCTCTGCTACTGCACACTCCTCCCAGCAAGGCTCACACTCTACCATTCTCATTACATCTCCCATCACTCTTTCTCACTCCTCCCCGACCTCTAACATTACGAACTCTGTACGTCCTCAGTGGTCCTACCCACTTGCTTCATTTTAATCTCCCTTGCTTGTTTCTCTCTCATCCCAGGAGGAAAGGAGACCACAGTGGTGCAGAAAGATTCAATACAGACTGCCTGGCATTGACTTCGATAACCTTATGTGGAGAGGATCCTAACTCTGAGAGCCCTGCATGCTGACTGACCTTGTCCAAGCTCCTGGACTGGTGTTGAAGGCTGCCCTTGACTTACTGTGCTAGAAACCCCTGACTGAAGGCTATTTCGCTTGATGTCATTGATCCCTACTGACAACAATAGCAAGCTTCCTGCCTGATGAAGGTCAAGGCTCAGAAAGACAAAGCAAAACAGGGATGCTGTGCCTATTCAGGCACACTCAAAAGGAGTAAGAGCTCAGAGGGCAAGCAAATAACCCAGAGCCTGGTCCATTACATGAGCTGGATGCATCCCTCCAACCACATGTCAGGCAGCATTGCAATGTCAATGTACTCCAAGGTGCAGGTGGAAGAGCAGCAGTGTCCAATAAGTAGATCAAAAATGGGCCATGAGGTTTCATAGAGGCTGGCACATGTCGGATGCCAATAGACATGGACGTGGGGTGGATGTGGCCTACATCCGTGGAACGTTTCAGGAGAGGTTGGTACCTGGTATCCAACATGGAGGTCCGTTGGTGCAAGTGTTGAGCTGAAACTGCCAAGCACCCACTCAGATTTCCATCTCGAGAATTCTCAGAGTCTAACTAATTTGCATTGGATGATTGAATAGGAAGCTGCAAATTAATGAGGTGAAATCTGGAGTTAATAATGTCTTTAACAAGCAATAATTCCCCTTGACAGGCAAGAATCTCACTCTGATGCTCAGAAATTAGTGAAATGATGTAACAAGTTGCTACTAACATTGAGATCAGCCTCACTGCACTTCAGTTATGATTCTGCCACATTTCTTGCCAGACCCAATGTTATTCAGGCCATTATAAGATTCCACCCTCTGTCTTCTATTCATTAGTCAATTCTCTAACCACACTAACATAGTACCTCCAACACCAGGGGCTCTTATTTTTTTCAGTAGTCTTCTGTGTTGTACCTTATTGAACACTTCTTGGAAATCCAAATGTATTACATCTATAGATTTCCCTTTATCTATGCTGCTTGTAGCTTCTGCAAAGAATTCTAATGAGTTAGTCAATCATGATTTCCCCTTCATGAAGCCATGCTGACTCTGGTTAATTCGATTAAGGGTTTCTAGAATTTAACAATTTTCCGGGTCCATTTGCCCCCTCGCTTTTACAATAAGGGTATTAAATTAGCAGATTTCTAGTCCTCTGGGTCTTTTCGATGATCTTCAATTCTTAAAAGATTACGACCACTGCACTACTATCTCTGTAGCTACGTTGTAGAATATCTTTGGATGCATCCCATCAAGTCCAGGGGACTTATTGGCCTTTGTCCCCATTATCTTCCCTACTATTTTTTCTCTACTGATAGCTATTGGATTTATTTCCTCCTCACCTACTCCCCCTTAATTATTTAACTTTTGATTTAATGCTATTTGTGTCTTTTAATATGCAAACTTATGAAAAGTATTTATTCAATTCATCTACCATTTCCAGGTTCCCAATAATTATTTCGCTAGCCTCATTCTCTAAGGGGTTTATATTCACTTCACTTTGGCCTCTCTATTGCTTTTCTACATATTTAAAGAAACTCTTGCCATCCTGTTTTTATATGACTTGCAAGTTTACCTACAAACTTCTATTTTCTCCATCTTTATTTTTTTTTTCTTGTCATCTTTTCTAGTTTTTTTTCTTAAACTTTTCCAATCCTTTGACTTGCCACTAATCATTGCCACATTGTCTGATTTTTCTTTCAATTTGATGCTATCCTTAACTCCCCTCGTTAACCATGGTTGACTAATCCCTTCCCTTCTTTCTAACTGGAAAATATCTTTGCTGTGACCCACAAACTATTTTCTTAAATGTCTGCCATTGTTCTTCAAATATCTTTCTATGAAACTCCTTTGCTAATCCTCTCCCTTCAGCTCTGAGCTCATTTGTTCGCAATTACTTAAATTTTGCACAACTGTTTCTGACCCAGGTTTCTCACTCTCAAACTGAATGCAAAATTCTACCTTGTTATGGTCACTGTTTCCTGATGGATCTTTTATTCTGAGATAATTTATTAAACATTCTTTTATCCACTTCTGTAATTCTCTCAGATGCCTATAATAGCTGGACTCTGAAATTACCATGTACAAAGGAATGCAAACTTAATCTACTCAATCTGCCCTCACAGCTTAATCACGAGTCTCAAATGGCACATGACTTGTACAAACTGCAACTAAACCACATTATGTCTTATCCAGGTAAAGAAGCAAAGGACACTTGATCCATCAAACTCATTATTTGCCATCAGCTGCTGCACTAGCCAACCTTCTACTGAATGCACTGTTTTATAATGGAATAGAAAAGTGAATGGAGACTAAAATGGGAATAAGAAAGGATGGAGCTCACATACTTATTATAATGTAAGCCTGGAGGAATGGAATGATAAACTTACAAATGCACTCACAATGAAATGATGTCTTAGTAACCCAAGATCCACAGAGAGCACTGTGGGATTGCATGCTCATTGGCTGAGACAGATAATCAATAGCTGCATCTCAGTTGACCAACACATATTGAATTTGAGATAACAAGGTGTAGAGCTAGATGAACACAGCAGGCCAAGCAGCATCATAGGAGCAGGAAGGCTGATGTTTCGGGCTTAGACCCTTCATCAGAAAAGGGGGAGGGGAAGGGGGTTCTGAAATAAATAGGGAGAGAGGGGGAGGCGGATAGAAGATGGATAGAGGAGAGGATAGGTGGAGAGAAAACAAACAGGTCAAAGAGGCGGGGATGGAGCCAGTAAAGGTGAGTGTAGGTGGGGAGGTAGGGAGGAGATAGGTCAGTCCAGGGAGGACGGACAGGTCAAGGGGGCGGGATGAGGTTAATAGGTAGGAGATGGGGGTGGGGCTTGAGGTGGGAGGAGGGGATGGGTGGGAGGAAGAACAGGTTAGGGAGGCGGGGATGAGCTGGGCTGGTTTTGGGATGCGATAGGGGGAGGGGAGATTTTGAAGCTTGTGAAGTCCACATTGATACCATTGGGCTGCAGTGTTCCCAAGCGGAATATGAGGTGCTGTTCCTGCAACCTTTGGGTAGCGTCGTTGTGGTACTGCAGGAGGCCCAGGATGGACATGTCATCTGAGGAATGGGAGGGGGAGTTGAAATGGTTCGTGACTGGGAGGTGCAGTTGTTTATAGCGAACCGAGCGTAGGTGTTCTGCAAAGCGCTTCCCGAGCCTCCGCTTGGTTTCCCCGATGTAGAGGAGGCCACAACGGGAACAGCGGATGCAGTATACCACATTAGCAGATGTGCAGGTGAACATCTGCTTGACGTGGAAAGTCTTCTTGGGGCCTGGGACGGGGGTGAGGGGGGAGGTGTAGAGGCAGGTGTAGCACTTCCTGCGGTTGCAGGGAAAAGTGCCGGGTGAGGTGGGGCTGGAGGGGAGTGTGGAGCGGACAAGGGAGTCACGGAGAGACTGGTCCCTCCGGAAAGCCGATAAGGGTGGGGAGGGAAACATGTCTTTGGTGGTGGGGTCGGATTGCAGACGGCGGAAGTGTCGGAGGATTATGCATTGGATCCGGAGGTTGGTGGGGTGGTACGTGAGGATGAGGGGGATTCTGTTTTGGTTGTTATTGTGGGGAGGGGGTGTGAGGGATGAGTTGCGGGAAATGCGGGAGACACGGTCGAGGGCTTTCTCGACCACTGAGGGGGGAAGTTGCGGTCCTTAAAAAACGAGGACATCTGAGATGTACGGGAGTGGAATGCCTCATCCTGGGAGCAGATGCGGTGGAGGCGAAGGAATTGGGAATAGGGGATCGCATTTTTGCAGGAAGGTGGGTGGGAGGAGGTGTATTCTCGGTAGCTGTGGGAGTCGGTGGGCTTGAAATGGATATCGGTTTCTAGGTGGTTGCCCGAGATGGAGACAGAGAGGTCCAGGAAGGAGAGAGAGGTATTAGAGATGGTCCAGGTGAACTTAAGGTTGGGGTGGAAGGTGTTGGTGAAGGGGATGAACTGTTCGAGCTCCTCGTGGGAGCACGAGGCAGCGCCGATACAGTCATCAATGTAACGGAGCAGGAGGTGGGGTTTAGGGCCAGTGTAGGTACGGAAGAGGGATTGTTCCACGTAACCTACAAAGAGGCAGGCATAGCTTGGGCCCATGTGGGTACCCATGGCTACCCCCTTTGTCTGTAGGAAGTGGGAGGAATTGAAAGAGAAGTTGTTGAGAGTGAGGACGAGTTCGGCGAAGCGGATGAGGGTGTCAGTGGAGGGGGACTGGTCGGGCCTGCGGGATAGGAAGAAGCGGAGGGCCTTTAGGCCATCTGTATGGGGAATGCAGGTGTATAGGGACTGGACATCCATGGTAAAGATGAGGTGTTGGGGACTGGGGAATTGGAAGTTCTGGAGGAGGTGGAGGTCATGGGTGGTGTCACGGACGTAGGTAGGGAGTTCCTGGACCAAGGGGGAGAAAATGGAGTCGAGATAGGTGGAGATAAGTTCGGTGAGGCAGGAGCAGGCGGAGACAATGGGTCAACCAGGGCAGTCAGGTTTGTGGATTTTGGGAAGGAGATAGAAGCGGGCGGTGCGGGGTTGGGGAACGATGAGGTTGGAGGCCGTGGGTGGGAGGTCACCTGAAGTGATCAGGTTGTGGATGGTTTGGGAGATGATGGCTTGGTGGGTCGGGGGTGGGGTCATGATCAAGGGGGCGGTAGGAGGAGGTGTCGGAGAGTTGGCGCCTGGCCTCGGTGATGTAGAGGTCAGTGCGCCATGCTACAACTGCGCCTCCCTTGTCCGCGGGTTTTATGGTGAGGTTGGGATTCTGTTGAAGTCCCTGTTAAAAGCCGTTTGGGAAACTCTGTCACTTTCAATTCCATCTGTGCTATTTAATCTCTCGGCAAAGACGAAGTTTAATTTAAGTCACCATTTGTAATTTCAAATAGTGAATAAAAGCAATTGGGGGCCTTCAGTTTCTGTTCTGTTGTTGAAATAGCGTTTCCTCCCTGCAGTGTTCTGTGCCATTCATGCTTTCGCTCACTCTGGTTTCTTTGACCACAAATTAAATCATGTTGGAATAGATTGGTGGTGTTGTCTGTACTTCCTTTTCTCCACTAACCTGGAAAGTCATCAAATCTCTACAATGTGGAAGCAGGCCATTCGACCCATTGAGTCCGCACCAACCCAGGAAGAGCATCCCACCCAGACTCACCATCCCCATGTCTACCCTGTAACCCCACATCCCTGGACACTAAGGGCAATTTAGCCTGGCCAATCCATCAAGCCTATGCATCTTTGGACCATGGGAGGAAGCTGGAGCACCTGAAGGAAACCCACGCAGACAGAGGGAGAACGTACAAACTCCACACAGACAGTGGCCCAGACTGGAATCAAACCTGGGTCCCTGGTGCTGTGAGGCATCAGTGCTAACCACGGAGCCACTGTGCCACCCCACCTCCCAAGATGGAACAAGCTGAGATTAGTCCATGGTCATCATTGGACTCATTTTTTTTATCCCAGATTTTTACTGAATTCAAATTTCACTAT
This sequence comes from Rhincodon typus, assembly GCF_021869965.1. NCBI lineage: Eukaryota > Metazoa > Chordata > Chondrichthyes > Orectolobiformes > Rhincodontidae > Rhincodon > Rhincodon typus. Next base: position 12,025,035 of record NC_063336.1, on the reverse strand, counting down.
TTGTTTCGAACCCTTGTAGCAGCACATCAGCCCTAGACAGGGTCTAGATTACCAGCCCAATTAAATGACCACTGTACCACTGCCTATCGTAAGTCTCCTAACAATTTTAGCCATATCCATTGAGATTAATAAACGTCAGCTACCCTAACTATATGGACGTGGTTGAGCTGTTTTCCCTTTGTTCTTAGCTTTTGGGTGGACTGATAAACTGGTGTTCACATGCCTGTCTCTCGTCACCCTGAGAGTCAATTGCCTCGTATGGGATGTGTGACACTCAAATGTCGCCTCGTAGGAACCACAACAGTTAATTTGCACGAATATACAAACAAAGAACAAGTGTATGCCACTCAGTCATTCAAACCCACTCTACCCATTCAATAAGGTCGTGGCTGATCTAATTTTAACCTCAACTCTACATCCCCGATAATCTTCATCCCCTTGGTCATCAAAAATCCATCTACCTCTGCCTTAAAAATAACCAAAGACACTGCTTCCACTGCCTTTAGAGGATCAGAATTCCAAGGATGAATAACAATCTAAGGCAAAAAAATGTTTCCTCATCTCTGTCTTAAACAGGTGACCTCTTCTTCTTAAACTACAATCTGGATTGTCCCACAAGAGGAAACATCCTTTCCATATTCACCTCGTCAAGTCCTCTTTGGATCTTATATGTTCCAATTAAATCACTTCTGAGTTTTCTAAACTTCAGATGTTACAGGCTTAGCCTGTCCTCATAAGGCAACTTGCTCACTCCAGGCATTAGTCTTGTAAACGTTATCTGAACTGTTTCCAATGCTTTAACCTCCTTCCATTCGTACCAGTACTATACACCGTACTCCAGACGCAGTCTCACAAATGCCCTGTATAATTGAAGCATAACCTCCCTACTCATGCATTCCATTTCTCTCACAATAAGCAATAGCATTCTATAAGCTTTCCTGATTATTTGTTGTACCTGCACTGTACATTCTGGGATTCATGCACTAGCACACCCAGATCCCTCTGCATCTCAGAGCTCTGCAATCTCTCTCAATGTAGAAAAATATGTTTTTTTTTATTCATTACTGATTTGACACTTTCCATATTGCACTCCATTTGCCAGATCTTTGCCCACTTACTTAACCTAAACATATCCCTTTGTAGGGTCCATATGTCCTCTTCACTACTCACTTTCCTGTCTATTTTTGAGCCATCAACATATTTAGTTACCCTACTTTTAAACACTTCATTCAAATATTCCATATAAATTGTAAAGAATTGTGGCCTCAGCACTGACCCCTGTGGCACAACACTTGTGACATCTTACCAGCCTGAAAAAGATCACTTATACCTACTCTCTGCTTCCTGTTAGCAATGATATGGAGATGCCGGTGTTAGACTCGGGTGGACAAGTTGAAAAATCACATGACACCAGGTTATAGTCTGACAGGTTTATAGTATCTTGAGCGCAAGCTGAGAATATAGACTCCATCTCAATTTCAAGCCTGCTATAGAGTTGGTGTATGAGATGATTGAAGAGTTCGCAAGAGGTGAGATGGCAAAGTCTCTCAGCATTATCTGTGTTGTAACTCAACTTGACTGGGATTGTGATTTGTAGTCGTGTTGGACTATAACCTGGTGTCATATGATTTTTGACCTTGTCGTGTTAGCAATGCAATCTTTTATCCATGACAATATGTTACCCCACACCATGAGCTTTTATTTTTCACAATAATATTTGATGTAACAACTTTTCAAATGCCTTATAGAAATATAAATACAATGCATCCACTGGTTCCCCTTTATCTGCAGCATGAGTTACTTCTCCAAAGAACAATACACAATGTAACTCCTGCCAGCAGCACGAATACAATAATGAAAAGATAAATTTGTTCTGACAATGGGGGTGGGCTATGCCTCTATCTGTTTTGCTTTAGAATAACAGGATTTACATCCAACTAAGAAAGCAGGTAGTTTAACATCTTATTACCATTCCAGGACGGATCATTAAAGATTGAAGAGAAATTTGAACTTCCATGTTATAAACTGAAAGAACTATGTCACAATATTTCACTTGATAAATCAAAACAAACTTTAATGTACAATTTTTTTAGAACAGTAGTAGCACTGCTAACATAAAGTTATGATTTCTAACAACTTCAAGGCTAAACCAAATTACATTTTCTACTAAGAAATCCCTTGTATGTTACAAGATCTTGGGAGTTCATCCATTTCTCCAGGAAACAAACCATTGTATGCCTGGCTCTCTGGAATTTACTTTGTTCCCTTCAGCATTTGAGGTGTGCTCCAAAGTATGAAATTGCCTGGTGATATTTATGCTACCATGTGGCTACGCAACTCTCTAATATTCCTACAAGATCTTATAACTGTGGAGCCCTCAGCCCAGATTTGAGTTAAACATGCATTTCCAATTAAGTTGCTTTTGTATCACTTAACCACTGACCTTTATAGCTCCTGGCATGTTTTATATATTTCTGTCTTCTGCAAGCTGAAACCAAGTTGACTGCCTCGAGAAGGAGAAAACACACAGATAAAACTATATAACAAATAAATAAATCACTGCATGGCCTATTTCCGTAGCAACATACTCCAGTCAGAAATATAAACCTTTACCTTCAAAGTAACTTTTTGACTCTTCCATTTTTCCACATGCGGTGCTTCCACTTAATAAGGTTAATAAAATGCATTTAGAGCTTTTTTGATCTGCTGAATATAGAAGCTGAATCAAAAGTTTGAATTCTGTGTGTTTCTTTTTAAGAAATCTGGAATTAAAAGCTAACCTAATGCAAAAAACGTCACTGTTGATTGTTGTTCATACTATATGGCTTACTATTGTCCTTTAGGGGAAGAGAAATTCAATCCTTACCCAATCCGACTTGCATGCGGCTCCAGATCCACAGCAATGTGGTTGACTCTGAACTGCCCGCTGGGCAATTTGGAATGAGGACAGCCAGTGAATAAATAAAAAAAAAGTCGCAGAGATGAGTCATCGCTATTTAAGGTTATCTCATTTCTGGAATAGCTTATAAAATAAACAAGGGGTACCATGTGGACAGTAATGAACACTGGTCTGTCTGATTTGCATGTACCTTATAGCGTCTCACCAGACACTTAAGATTCCAATTCCTATAACTAAAAGTTGTTCCTCAAAAACAGATGAATTGTGGAATTATTTTACCCTAACGATCCCATCCAAAAGGCAACAATTGTGACTATGCAGCACTTCTACAGTACCGCACTGAAGTGTCAGCCAAGTCTTTCACTGGAGCGTAGGAGGTTGAGAGGTGTCCTGAAAGAAGGTTATAAAATAATGAGAGGTATAGATAGAGTTGATGGGAGTTGTATTTTCCCTAAGGTTTCGATACTAGGGGGCACATTTTTGAGAGGAGAGAGATTTATGAAAGACACAAGAGGCAATTTTTTTTACATAGAGGGTGGTTCGCGTGTGAAATGAACTTCCTGAGGAAGTGGTGGATGCGGGTACAATTACAACATTTAAAAGAATTTTGGATGGATATACGAATAGGAAAGGTTTGGAGGGATATGGGTCACGAGCAGGCAGGTGGGACTAATTTAGTTTGGGATTATTTTTCGCATGGACTGGTTGGACCAAAGGGTCTGTTTCCATGCTATATGACTCTATGACCCTATGACACTAAGAAGAGTAGGCAATGACCTAGTGGTATTATCACTAGAATATTACTGTCGACACCCAGCTAATGTTCTGGGGAATCCTGCTTCAAATGTGCCATGATAACTGATGAAACTTGAATCTAATTAAACAAACATCTGGAATTAAGTGACTGAGATATTACAAACATTTATCTCCAAAGCAACTTTTTGATTCTTCCATTTTTCTGGATGTAGTGGCTCCACCTAGAAACCTATTTGTTAATAAAGTGATTCCAAAGCTTCTTTGCTCTGATGACTAACAGATTAGACTTAAGCGCCGAATGATGACCATGAAACCATTGTTGATTCCTGGGAAAAGACCCATCTAGTTCACTAATATCCTTCCTTAGCTGCCCTTACTTAGCCAAGCCTGCATATGACTCCTGACCCACAGCAATTTGGTTGACTCTAACTGCCTCTGGCAATTAGGGACGGGCAATAAATGTTGGCTTAGCCAGTGATGCACATATCCTAAAAATGAATTTAGAAAGAAAGATTAGGTCTTGAAGAAAACCTTCCAATTGTGTTTCAATTGCAGTGTGACTTTGCAATAATCGTCAAGGAGATTGTCTTGTGAGGTTTCTCTACTTCAGTAGTAATCTATGGTCAAAGGTAGCTGTCATGTAAGCTGCAGAAGCAGGGTCATTGGAGATTTTGGATGAAAACATTCTTACTTTAATGTTCTTGGGGAAAAAAACAGAGGACATTACTGTGGAGCACCATATTAACAAACTCATTGACAAGTGTCAACTTAACTCCAAGAAAGCCAAACTTATCAGTGAGAAGCAACCTTCACCATTAGTGCAAAAGGATGGCAGTATTAAGTGCAATACATAAACTGTCCCTGAACTTCAATGTTAATAAATTAAATCCTCCAGAATGTTAGATTCACTCGACCTTTAGCTGCTCCTTGCTTCTGCGTTGCAGCTGGTGACTATTTTGCTAGATTCTAGTAATATTAAATACGATGATATCAGGTACTGTATGAATCTATTCTGCCATTTGGAATTAATGTATTCTGCATTGTAAGTGTCATCAGATGGCTAGAAGTGATTGACAGCCTTGTTTTCAAACTAAAGTTTCGGATGTCATGAGGAAAGGATCACAATCTTTTCTTCAAAATGGACAGTACGGCTAATGTGGAGATATGATCAGAAGGTTTTAAAATTTGGAAACAAATAGGAAAATTTTTCAAGGAGGCAATAAGGTTGAAAAGAAAAAAGACTGCAAAGTTTTGCCAGCAATGATTAGCTGAGAAAGAAAACAGGAACTTGATTTAAAGATACACTCTTTAACAAGACAGTGTCTTACAGAAACTGAAGTAGTTTTGAATTGTGGTCACTACAGTTATGTAGGAAACACGGCAGTTGATTTACACTAAGCAGAATCACAGTAGCTAATCTGTTGCAGGGGTAGGACCATTGGAATTAGGAGCAGGAGTAGGCAGTGTAGGCTACATCTCAGTTTTGAACCTACCTCCTCTCACTCTATATCTATGACCTCTTGTTCAAGACTGTCCCACAAGTGGGACATTTGTTCAATGTCCACTTTATCAATCGCCTTTAGCATTTTCTATACCTCAATCAGACCCCCCCCTCATTCTTCTGAACTCCAGTGAATACAAGCACAAGCTATTCAACCATTCTTCATAGGATTGCCCTTTCATCGCTGGAATCAATCTGGTGAACTTCCTCTGAACTGCCTCCAGTTCCACCAGATCCTTCCTCAAGTAAGGAGACCAAAACTGGACACAATATTCCAGATGTGGTCTCACCAATGCCTTATAAATTGTAACAACACATCTTTACTTTTATAATCCAGTCCTTTTGCAATAAACGCCAGGATTCCATTTGCCTTTCTTATTATATGTTGTACCTGCATATCCACATTTAGCGATTCATGCACAAAGGACCCCAGATCACTCTGCACTGACACATTTTGAATCTGCTTCAATTTAAATAATAATAACCTCATATTCATCCACATTATATTCCATCAGCCAGATTCTGGCCCATTTTCTCCGAGTTTATCAGTATCCATCCTTCAACTCTTTATCTTTTCATCACAGCCTGCTTTCCCACCTATTTTAGTATCACCTGCGAACTTTGTTATGTCAGACTCTGTCCCTGCTTGCAGATGATATGCATAGGTTGTAAGTAGTTGAGGTCTGAGAAGTGAACACTGCTGCTTCCCACTAGTTAATTTTCGCTATCCAGAGAAGGGCCCATTTAACCTGACCCTCTATTTTCTGCTTGTCAGTCAATCCTCTATCCAAGCCAGTAATCTACCCTTAACCCCCTGGGATCTAACATTCTGGATCAGTCTTTTATATGGCAACTTGTCAAATGCCTTCTGGAAGTCTAGATATAGTACATCTACTGGATCTCCATTGTCTACCTTGCTGGTTACATCCTCAAAGAGCTTTAGCAAATTTGTCAAGCATGACTTGCCCATCAAGAAACTGTGCTGCCACTGGTAAATTAAGCTTTGATTTTCCAAGTGTTCGCTTATCCCCTCCTTTATGATTGACTCCAGCAAGTTCCCTACTACAGAGTCAAACTAACTGGTCTATAGTTTCCCACATTTTGTCTAACTCCTGTTTTGAATAAGGGTGTCATATTATCATGTTACCAATCCACTGGCACCTATACAGAATCCAAGGAATTTTGGAAAATCATAACGAATGCATCCACTATCTCTGCTGCCACCTCCTTTAATACCCCAGGGTGCAGGCCATCAGGCCCTGGGGACTTACCTGCCTTTAATCCCATCAGTTTACTTAATACCTTCTCCCTCATCACAGTATTTTCATCAAGTTTCTCTTTGGTACCTGCAATTTTAGGGAGGAAATTATTTTCTTCCACTGTGAAAAGAGAGATAAAATATTGGTTTAGTACCTCTGCCATTTCTGAGTTTTGCATTTAACCTCAACATTTTCATCCTGTTAAGGGTCAACATTTACTTTCACTATTCTCTTCCTTACTAGAAAAGCCCTGGGGAAAATTGATGCACAGAGAAATCTGGGTGTTCAGGTCCATTGTACCCTGAAGGTGGCAACACAGGTGAATAGAGTGGTAGAAGGCATACGGCATGCTTTCATTCATCGGACGGGGTATTGAGTATAAGAGTTGGCAGGTCATGTTACAGTTGTATAGGACTTTGGTTTGACCACATTTGGAATACTGCGTACAGTTCTGGTCGCCACATTACCAAAAGGATGTGAATGCTTTGGAGAGGGTGCAGAGGAGGTTCACCAGGATGTTGCCTGACATGGAGGACGCTAGCTATGAAGAGAGGTTGAGTAGATTAGGATTATTTACATTAGAAAGACGGAGGTTGAGGGGCGCCTGATTGAGGTCTACAAAATCATGAGAGGTATAGACAAGGTGGATAGCAAGAAGCTTTTTCCCAGAGTGGGGTACTCAATTACTAGGGGTCACGATTTCAAGGTGAGAGGGGAAAAGTTTAAGGGAGATATGCGTGAAAAGTTCTTTACGCAGAAGGTGGTAGGTGCCTGGAACGTGTTGCCAGCGGAGGTAGTAGAGGCGGGCAGGATAGCATCATTTAAGATGTATCTAGACAGATACATGAATGGGCAGGGAGCAGAGGGATACAGATCCTTGGAAAATAGGCGACAGGTTTAGATAGAGGATCTGGATCGGCGCAGGTTTGGAGGGCCGAAGGGCCTGTACCTGTGCTGTAATTTTCTTTGTTCTTTGTTCTTTTTATATACTTGTGGAAGCTTTTGGTATTAGTGCTTATGCTTTCTGCTAGCTTTCTTTCATGGCTCATCTCAGCTATTTTGACTTTGTTTTTAGTAACCGTTTGCTGATGTTTTAAGTTCTCCCAATCCTCTCGAGTGCCACTAACTTTTGCGGTACGGTCTGTCCTAGTTTTTACCTTTATGTTATCCTTGACCTCCTTCTCAAGCCTTGGATGACCTTTCACCTTTTTACATTTCCTCTTCCTCTCAGGAATATACTTTAATTGAGAGGTATTTAGTATGTCCCTTAACATTGGCGAGCGTTCTTCAACTTATCCACCATTTAATATATTTGCCCAGTCCACTTGGGCCAACTCCTTCTTCAGGCCTGTATAATTACCTTTGCCCAATTGTCGGTTGCTATGTAAACATTAGCCAAGGGAAGTACGTTATCTTCTTCAACAATCACCATGAGATTTTTAGCATCTATTGAATGTTCAGAAATTGCTTTAACATAAAAGATATCATCTCCAAATGTGTGGCATTCAGTGCTCACAGAAACGGTCAAATCCTAGTAAGCACCAAGTCCCATTCTCCAGATGAACTCTCTGCTCGCTGACCTACATTGGGTTCCAATTCAGCAGTGCTTCAAATTTAAATCTCTCATTCTTACATTCAAAATTCTCCATGATCTCTCCCTTTTCTGGGTCTATAGTGTACTCCAGGTCTAAAGAGCAATACTCATGTCGGAACAGGCTTGGAGGGCCGAAGAGCCTGTTCCTGTACTGTAATTTTCTTTGTTCTTTGTTCTCATGTTGCAGCAAACTGGAGGTGCAAAAGTAGAAAGTCTATCAAATGAATAAATGAAGGAGGTTTTGAAGTTTGAAGAAAGAGTAAAAAGGTAAAAGGTAACATTGACGTCATCCTACCAGACCATAGGACTGCTCTCTCTCATTAACTGGTGGTCAAAGTCAGAAGTCACATTGGCACCAGGTTCTCGTCCAACAGGCTTATTTGAAATCACAAGCTTTCAGAGCGCAGCCCCTTCATCGGGTGCAGTGAGAGAGAAGAGCACACGGACATAGAATTTATAGGCAGAGAGATCATGGGCTGAGAGATCAAGAGATCATACAAAAGGTGTGAGTGGAGTATCAAATAATAAGTCCCTGCAGGTGGCCAAGAGTGTTAGATGGTGTTAGCAGCTGAATAACAAACGAAGGGATGACCTATAATCTGATTAAATGAGATGGTGAGATAATTACAAAAAATTAACAATAAGGCGGTGCTGGAGACAAGCTAGATGACTGGAATAATGTGATAGGTATAACAGTCTTTCAAATAAACCTGTCGGACTATAACCTGGTGTCGTGTCACTTCTGACTTTGTCCAACCCAGTCCAACACCGGCACCTCCACATCATTAACTGGTGGTGGTTATAACCTGAGGGTCACCACGCCTGAGGTGAGGGGAGAAGTCAAAGAGGTAAGACTTTCGTTAGAACCTCAGTCCATAGAGGAATTAAGCCCATGCCTACGGCATCATGCTTGTCGCAAACCAGCCATCCAGCCAGCTGAGCTAACATACCCTGGCACAAGAACAATTAAGGAGAAAAAAATAATTAGTAACCAGTGAAGGCTTAAAGTGTCTTCCTTTGATTGAGTTAGATTGCAGAGAGGGAGCGAAGGTAAGAACCAATACCTTTGGATAGCCAATGACGACTCAGGCGTTACAGCATTAAGTAAATTGTCTAGCTATAATCCCAGTTGATGTTATCACTGAACAGGTCAGATACCAGACTGAAGTCTGGCTTGATAGATTTTTTTTTATTTTAAAAGGTGACTTTCACTGAGAGATGAGCGTGCAATGCTGCAGAATTGGTTTTAAAAACATAACAACATGTTATTGTGCTAAGGGAAAGATGACAAATTTGAATAAGTTAAGCTACTTAATTTTTGTTTGTACTCTGTCATAGGATGTGGATGTCTCTGGCCAGACCAGCATTGATTGCCCATCCCCAGTTGGCCTTGAGAAGGTGGTGGTGAGCTGCCTCCTTGAACTGCTTCAGTCCATGTGCTGTGGATTGACACACAATGCTGTTGGGGAGCGAATTTTGGTATTGTGACCCAGTGACAGTAAAGGAACAGTAATACATTTGCAAGTCAGGATGGTGAGTGGCTTGGAGGGGAACTTGGTGGTCCCATTTATTTCCTGCCCTTGTTCTTCTAGATGGAAGCGGGTGCAGGTTTGGAAGGTGCTCACAGAATTCCTACAATGTGGAAGCAGGCCATTCGGCCCACCAGGCCAACACTGATCTGCCAAAGAGCATCCCACACAGACCAAGCCCCCTACCTTTCTCATGGCTAATCCACTTAGCTACACATCCTAGACACTATGGACAATTTCACACAGCCAATCCACCTAACCTGCATATCTTTGGGAGGAAACTCACAGAGACATGGGGAAAAGATGCAAACTCCACACACAGACAGGCTGAGGCTGGAATTGAACTCAGGTCCTTAAAACCAGGAAGCAGCAGTGCTAACCACTGAGCCACCATGTCACCTAAGCTGACTGAGATCTTCGGTGCATATCTACAGTGCATCTTGTAGATAGTACAAATGGGTGTGCATCAGTCATTTTCTTTAGTCTTTTATGGAATATGGGCGATAAATAGCAAGGTCAGCATTTGTTACTTATCCCTCAATGCCCTTGAACTGAGTAGCTTACTAGGGGATATCAGAGGCAGTTTAAGAGTGTATTTTGGGAGGCAGGAGGAGAGGATTGGGGTGAAGCCATATTCAGGCCCGAACAGTTGTAAGGATGACAGATTTCCTTCCCTAAAAAATGAGTGAAACCAGATAAGCTGTTACAACAATTCCTGTCACGAGTGCTAGCACAGAGAAGTGATGTGGAGGTTCAGTCATTCATACATGAAAAGCTGACATTGATAGATTTGTACGTGTGAAAAATGTCAAGGGATAGGAGGATAACGCAGAAACATGGCATTGAGGTAGATGATCAGCCATGGGCTCTTTCTTTGAAGGCTCGACAAAGTGAGTTTTGCTGTAGAATATGGGATGATATTTGTCCGTCAATTGCAATTTCTGCCCCTAATTCTTTCTCATCGGGATCGAATGAAATGCCTCCAAGAACACTGAAGGAAGTCGAGAGTGGAAATTGCAGAGACACTAGCAATAATCTTGCAATCTTCCCTAGATTCGGGAACAGTGTTGGAGGTTGGGAGAAATACAAACATTTTACCTTTCCTCAAAAGATGTTGGAAATATCTGGCCCCAGAATCACAGTCTACTTAGCTTCAGTGGTGGGAAAACTTCTAGAAACTATTTCTTGGGATAGAATGAATAGACACCTCGAAAAACATGGGTTTGTTTGGAAGAGTCAGCATAGATTAGTAGAGGGGAAATCATGGCTAGCTTATTTCTCGTGGTTTTTGCAGAGGTAATGTAAGGGCTGATGAGGGTAATGCCATTCATATAGTGTACACAGACTTCCAAAAGGCACTTGATATGGTGCTACACAACAGATTTGTGAGGAAAGTTACTGGCCATGGAATAAAAGGGATAGTAGCAACATGAATGCAAAATTGGCTGAGTGATAGAAATCAGACAGTAATGGTTAATGAGTATTTTTTAGGGAATGAAGAAATTTGGTAGAGGAGTACCCCAAAGATTGATATTGAAATTGTTGTGCTGATGCTTCATTTGGAACCAGGAATGAGACACAAGATGGATAAATGGTAAATCTGAGCACAAACACTTCTTGACGATGCTCACAGTTCCACAGCCGGTTCCAGACTGGATGCAAGCTCTGTCCCTCTGGGTCACCTGACCAGCTCTCTTAAAAGGGCAGAACCTCCGACTATATACATGACACAGACCTTTGTATTTCCTTGTATTAATGATCTGGATTCTGTTATGTGCGGTATGCATTCCCTGAAAATGAGTTTGAGGCAACATCAATTGAGGCATTTAAGAGGCCATGAGATAATTGTTTAAATAGAAACCAAGTGCCAAGTCCTGGGGGAAAGGACAGGGGGGGTCATACACAGGTTTAATGCTCAGGGAGCTGGTGCAAATATAATGGGCTGATTGGTCCTCCCTCAGCAGTGCAACAATTCTGTGATTTTGTGAACAGAGTTGGCCCATATTCAAATCATACCTTTAGCACTGGCAGACACAGGAGCACTTGAATAAATCAGGGCCACATTTGACACCAAAGGTACCAAGTAAGGTACCCCATAATGTATCCCAATGAACAAGGTACCCCAAAGGTACTGTGCCATTCAGTTCTATCAGAGGATAAAAATAAATGGGAAGTTACTCAGTCATTGACGATAAGGGGATTGCGTTTGTAAAATATCAAATCTGACTCAGTCTTCATGAATGTGAAAAGCTGTGCTAAAACTCTTCTGTGAGGAAAGAAAAACTGAAATTGAATCTTAATCATGTCACAGAATCTCCATGACAACGGTATAGTCACGTAGTTTGATGATACGATTACGCTGGTATTCATAATTTGTGTTTGTGGCCAGATTGGTCATTGACCGCTGTCTCTCCACAGAGCCTGCTTGACCAATGGCGTGCCCCCAGCACTTTTTACTTCTTAACCACAAATTTCCACCATCTTCAGGGTTTTTTTCGTTTTTGTCCAGGTCGTTTATGGGATCAGCTTGAGTTATTCGTCAGCCTTACAAAGTGCCAGGCGTGCAGACAAAGCAGCAAACTTCTGCTTTGATTGAGAGATATCTGCCACTTCACTGGAACATTGCAAATTCAATAATCGGGTGTGCATGTCATTTCCTTCAGTCTTTTATGGACTGTGGGTGTAACTGGCAAGGCCAGCATTTGTGGCTTATCCCTCACTGCCCTTGAACTGAGTGCTTTACTTGGAGCTATCAGAGGGAATTTAAGAGAATATTTTGGGAGATAGAGGGGGCTGGAGTCATATTTAGGCCTGAATAAATGATTTCCTTCCCTAAAGAATTAGAATGAACCAGATGAGCTGCTACAACAAGAAATGGTCATTTCCTGTCACCATTGCTACCACAGGGAGGTGATGTGAAGGCTCAGTCATTTGTACATGCATGGCTGACATTAATAGATTTGTATATACGAAACATAGCAAGGTATAATGCAGGAAAATGGTATTGAGGTAGATGATCAGCCATGGGCTGTTTCTTTGAAGGCTCGAAAAAGTAAGATTTTTCTGTGGACTACCGGAATATTTGTCAACCGATTGTAATTTCTGCCTCAAATTGTTTCTCATCCTTTCAAGCGACAATTACAATTTACTTCTCACTACTCTGTTCCAAAACTGGGCATGATTATGATAATCAACTCCCTGCTGTAAATAGCACAAGGAATATTCATGTTGATACAAAACCAGTTTCCAGCAGTATGGTCATTCAAATTATAAATTAATGAGTTGTAGATGTCATTGAACGCATTCATCACCATTACTGCCAATAACAACACAGGGTGATAAGAATCCCAGGGAGATTCTGGGATTCAGCGTTGCTATGGAGAGTGGAGGGGGAACGGAATTGACTTCCTCTGGCTCAATTAGTTGTAAAAGAGGAATTATGTTTCTTGAACTTCCCAAGGAACAACCTCTGATTTTGTAGTTGCATTCAAGTCCCCACTCTCTCCTCAAGGCTACATTAGATCCATTAGTATCTCGTGGGGGTAGGATTATGAACAGATCTCTCAATAAAAGATTCTTCAGGGGTCTGTGAGCTTTGGGGGCAGAATGCCTATGTACATTTAAGGCTGAGGTAGATAGATTCTCGATCAATAAAGGAATCAGAGGTTATGGGGAAAATGCAGGAAAGCAGACATGAGAAATCCATAAGAAAGCAGCCATGATCCTATTGAATGGCTGAGCATGCTTGAGGGGCTAAATGGCCTACTCCTGTTCCTACTTGTGATGGCCTTAGCCCAAGGGCCTCAGTTGTTTACTATCAATATTAATGACTTGGAGGAGAGGACAGGGTAAAATTGATCCAAATTTGCTGCGTGGAAGGGCATGTTCTGATGAGAATCCTAAGGAATCTGCAAAAGGATATGGATAGGTGGAAGTGAGAGGATATGGCATCAAGGGAGTGGGCAAAAACTGTGGGAGATGGAGTTTAATGTAGGAGAGTATGAAGTCATAGGCTTCAGTAAGAAGAATCAAAAGACTTTAAATTGAGAGAGATTCCAAAGATAAGCACATCACAGAGGAACCTGGGATGTTCTTGTACATGAAACACACAAAGCCAGCTTCAGGAAGCAAAGAATTAACAAGGCAAATTAACATTTGGCCTTTTTTTTAGGAGTTCAAGTTTAAAAATAGGGAAGTCTTTTTCCAACTATACAAGGTGTTGGTGAGGCTATACCTGAAGTACCATGGACAGATTTGAAGACTGTATTTATTAAATATGTACTGCTATTAGAATCCCTACAGAGTGGAAACAGGCCCTTCAACCCAAACTGACCCTCAGAGCATCCCACCAAATCTACACATCCCTGAATATTATGGGCAATTTAGCACAGCCGATTCACCTAGCCTGCACATCTTTGGACTGTGGGAGGAAACCAGAGTACCCAGAGGAAACCCACACAGAGAAGGGGGAGAATGTGCAAACTCCACCCAGACAGTGACCCGAGGGTGGAATCAAACCCAGGTCCCTTACACTGTGAGGCAGCAACACTAACCACTGAGCCACCATGCCATCCACAGCATTTGGAAGAGATTCACGAGGCTGATTCCAGGCATGAACGGGTTAACCTATCAAGAACTGCTAATTCATTAGAGCTTAGAAGAATGAGGGTTGATCTTATTGAATAATGTGACAGTCTGAGGGGCTTAACAATGTAGATGTTGAGAAGATGCTTCCAATAATGGGCGGGGTTCTAACTGGGGGACATCACTACAGAATAAGGAGGCACACGTTCAAAACCGAGACGTGAAGGAATTTCCTGTCCTGGAAGGTGCTGAATGTCAGAAATTCTCTACCCCAGGGTGTTGCGGAGGCTAGATCAGTGAAAATATTCAATGAGGAGGGAGATAGATTGTTGAAATGTGGGCTGTGAGGAAATAGGATGAAAGAAGAATTAAAACCTGGATCAGATCAGACATGATCCTATTGAATGGCAGAGCAGGATTGATGGGCTGAATGGCCTACTCCTGCTCCAATTTCTTATGTTCCTAAGTCTGCTTATAGGTTTAAAATGGTGGCCCCCCTAGTGCTGGAGATACCTAGAAGCAGAAAAGGTTATTTCTATACTTTCTGCCTATGTGTCTCCCTTGTTACCTTGAAAACTCTGATTGTATCACTGCTTAGCCTTCTAAGTTCCAGGGAACACAGCCTGAAGTGCAGTCACTGTTGTAATGTGGGCAGTCACAATGGGCAGTCTGCACGCTGCAAGGTCCCACACATGGTAAGCAATCCGAATGCAAGTGTCCCCACTTATCGTCATTGCTCTCTTCCTCTGTCCATCTCCTCCTACCACTTGGTCACCTGTTCTAATATCTTCTTCAGTTCAATACCAATGTCTGCCTCATCAAAGAATGGTTACAGCAGAGCTGGAGGCCATTTGGCCCATTATATCCATACAGCTCTTTGCAACCACCATCAGCTTGTACCCATCCACTGCCTTGTAGTCTCGATTTTGCGTTTCCTCCGGAGATAATTATTCAGTTCACTTTTGAAAACCATGATTGAACCTGCCTTCATCATTCTCTCAGGCAGTCCATGCCAGATCCTAGCCACTCGCTGTATGAAAAATTTCTCTCAGCCCACATTCCAGAATTGAGAACTGACACTCTGTTAAAATATATTACAGTGGCCTTATAGAGGTTTATAAAATCATGAGGGGCATGGATAGGGTGAACAGCCTAAGTGCAGGAGTCCAAAACATGGGCTTAAGGTAAGAGGGGAGAAGATACATAAGGGAACTAAGGGGCAACTTTTTCACGCAGCGGGTGGTGTGTGTATGGAATAAGTTGCCAGAGGGAGAGGTGCAGGCTGGTACAATTACAACATTTAAAAGGCATGTAGATGGGTGCATGAATAGGAAGGGTTTAGAAGGATATAGGCCAAATGCTGGCAAATGGGACTTAGATTAACGTAGAATATCTGGTTGGAATGGACGAGTTGGACTGAAGGGTCTGTTTCTGTGCTGTACAGCTCTATGACTCTGTGACTTTATGACCCCAGGACAATCGCGAGATGCTTTACAGTGAGTTTATAATTCATTTTAAGAAACTGAGGACAAACCTAGCTTCATTATGGTAGACAGTAGTTGATACAAAACTCTTATTGTAGTTCTGCTTTTGATGTCAATGTTTCATGTGGAATGTCACTAAATCACAACACAAAAGAAATACAAAATCAGGTACATCGAAACAGAGCAAAGAAAGCACATTTTGTCCATTTAAATCTCTCCCAACCATCCTGCTAACATAGCAAGTTGCAAGAACACACCTCAATTTCCACTTGGGGCCCTGCAGCCCTCTGGACTCAATATCGAGTTCAATAATTTTAGGGCCTAAATTCTCCCATGTCCTAGCCCCCTACCCAACACACAAGGCCTTGTTATCACAAAGCCTGCCATTACACACTACCTATTGTTAGTCACTAGCTGTCCCCATTAACAGCTATTCACTCTCCTAGCCAGATCGTTATCAACTCCCTTGTCTGTTTTATCCCTTGTCTAACCAACTGCTCTTTTCTCTCTTCGGCTCTATCCTATCATTTACTCCCTAACCTATCCCCCTTCCTACTTTTTGCATAGAAGCCAACATTTTCCCAGCTACCATCAGTTCTGAGGAAGGGTCACCGGACCCGAAACGTTAATTCTGATTTTTTTTTTCTTCACAGATGCTACCAGACCTGCTGAGCTTTTACAGCAACTTCTGTTTTTGTTCCCGATTTACAGCATCCGCAGTTCTTTCGGTTTTTACCCTGCTACCGTAGTTGTATGGTCCATTTAATCTCTTCAAACGCTCTACTTTAATAAATTGTGACAAGAACAATATCCTTAAATCTTTAAATCATATATAAACGACCATCATGCATTCACCTCAGCTCCTCATCCTCGTTTGATATCTTGCTAACAAATCATCTTTTCTGCAAAGCTGAAAGCTGATTTTGACTTGCAGAAACATGGGTCATGTGAAGTCACATCCTTGAGGAAGAGTTCAGTCACCTTGACTAGTTGTCCACCATAGACAATATCTGACACCTCATCCCCTCCATGAAACGTTCAACCACTAATAACGCTCACGATAATTCTCCTTTCGCTTCTCAAACTTAACTGAGGGCATGTCACTGACAAAAAAAAATGCTGTCTCTGTGAGCCTGAGGATCACACAAAAATTAAATCATACCTTGACATTTTTAGAAATGCTGAACATGCTTAAAAAAAAGACAAATCATTCTCAGCGCTGTTTTATCAGGGAGCAAGTTGCAAAGAAATAAAACTTGCTGAATAGGGCTTGCTGGAGCCCAAATAAAGCTAATTATCGCACATCAAGGAGCTCCTGTGCTTCCAGGGGAAGCAGCCAACATATCATTAATTACGAGGATAAAAGTGAATTATTAGCTGTGAATATTCTACCATAAATTCAAATTTATTTTTTTCTACCTTTGCACTGACTTTTTTATTTAACATGAACTTCAGTTTGTTGAAAAAGATCACAGATTAATTGACATTGGTTTCTTGGAAACCTTGATGAATTCTGACCTGGGTTTATTAAGTGCACGCAGTAGTCGGGGAAGGGGCCTGCTGAAACACTGAGAGGGTCTTCAAAGATCACTTGTTTAATCAGAACCTACAGTTAAGCCCAGGGCAGCCTTAACACACTGGGGCTGAGGGTGGAATATGCTGTACTGCAGTCCTACTGGTTGGTGCTACAACATTCATTTTTTAGTTGCAATTTTTTTAACGAGACGGCTGTCCTATCAGAGTCGCGATGCATGCAAGGGGGAGGAGTGGAATGAACCGCAGTAACCAGCCTTCCATGAGGTATGTGGAAAACTTCGAGCAGGAGCAGTTTTTCCTGTAGTGCTTCCTTTGCTGTCCAATATCTTGAGCCCAAAAAACATGCAGACTGCCGCAAGGTCTTGTGGCACAGTGCTAGTGTCCCTGTTTCTATGCCAGGAAGTCTAGGTTCACATCCTACTTGCTCCAATGGTCTTGCTGCTTAGACATATCCACAGACATTTTTGGAGAAGCTCATCAGGTCTGGCATCATCTGTGAAATAGGGAGAGGCTTTGTTCCCTGTCTGCTGATGAGCTGATTCCCAACCCATAAGCAGGGAACAGTTTTAAATGCTTTCTATCCTCTGTACACAAAAGGCACAAAACATCTGTTCGATGTGCCGTCGATTTAGATTTCATTGAAAAACAGTCAAAGACACATCACTGTTTATTGACTGCAGTGTGTAATCTACTGCTCATTTCCCCCATCTGACAAAGAGGCTGAATGGTCTCAGCCAGTATTGGAAGAATTTGATGAAGGCGCCTAAAGAAAAGTCACATTAGACTCAAAATGTTGACTCTGTTTCTCTCTCCACAGATGCTGCCAGATCTGCCTGGTTTCTCCAGCATTTTCCCAGTTTGTTTCAAATTTCCAGCATCCGCAATTGTTCTTATCCTAACAACGGTCCAAGACACAAGACTAGAATGCCTTGCATTGGCATTTAGCTTCCACAGGAGTCATCAGCCAATACATATAGAAACATAGAGGATTCTTAAGGGGCTTGACAGGGTAAATGCTGAGGGGATGTTTCTCTTCATGAGAGAACCTAGGGCTAGATGGCATTGTCTCTGAATAACAGGGCATCAATTTATGATGGAGATGACGAATTTCTTGCCTTAGAGGGTTAGGATTCTTTGGTCTTTGGGACTCCTTGCCACAGAGAGCTGTGGAGGCAGTGTCCTTGTGTTTATTTAAGGCTGAGGTAGATAGATTCTTGATCTGTTGGGGAACCAAGAGTTACAGGGAAAGGGCAGGAAAGTGGATGTAAGGAATCAGCTATGTTCCTGCAGAATGGCAAAGTAATCTCAATGGGCCGAATGGCCTACTCCTGCTTCTAATTCTTAAAAAAAGTACAATTGATTATTCAAGGCTCCCTTTCCATCATTTTGACGTCTCCTTCCTTTCTGATGTATTTCTTATATCTCAGATGTGCGTGACACAGTGGCTCAGTGGTTAGCACTGCTGCCTCACCAGGGACAGGTTTGATCCCACCCCCAGGGTAACTGTTTATGTGGAGTTTGCACATTCTCCCCATGTCTACATGGGTGTCCTCTGGGTGCTCTGGTTTTCTCCCACAGTCCAAAGACGTGCAGGTTTGATGGATTGGCCATGCAACATTGCCAATGAAGTCCAGGGATGTACAGGCTAAGGTGGGTTAGCCACAGAAAATGCAGGGATAGAGTAAGAGGGTGGGTCTGGAGGGCCATGGTGGACTTGATGGGCTGAATGGCTTGCTTCTACACTGTAGGGATTCTATGAAATTCTATTCTATGTCGAGATGACAATTTTTTTTGTGTATAACAGCTTTGGCTCCTTTATTTAAGAAGCAGTTCAGGGAAGGTTTGCTTGACTGGCTCATGTAATGAGGTGGTTATCCTCCGAGGAAAGAATGGCCTGATAACCACTGGAGTTCAGAAGAATTACACAGTCTTATTGAAATATCTAAAATCCTGAGGGGACTTAACAAGGTGGATTCTGAAGGGATGCTCCTCTTTGTGGGAGAGACTAAAAGTCAGTGATCAAATTCAATGAAGGAGATATCCCATTTTAACTGGAGATGAAGGGTTCTTGTTCTGTCAGAGGTGAATGCTTACAGTCTGTGTAATTAGATTTAATCTGTCCTGGGGTGTGGGTATTGCAGGCAAATTGTCGTAATTGCCCTAGAACTGATGGCTTTCTGGGTCATTTCAGAGGGCATTTAAGAGTCAAACATATTGTTCTGTTTTCAAGGTCACATGTCGGTAAGGACAGCAGATTTCCTTTCCCAGAGGACATTAAGTGAATCAGATGAGTTACTACAGCAAGAAATGATGGTTGGTCTTCATTATTAAAACTGACTTTCAGTTCCAGGTTTATTCTTTGAATTTAACCAGCTGCCACTGTGGGGTTTGAGCTCCTGTTTCCCAGGGCATTAAGGCTGGGCCTAGGACTCTGGATTACATCCAGTGATATTATCATTATGCCACTGGCTATTCCTTCCTGCGTCAGAGGATTTTCCTCTCATTTACTCCCAAGCTTAACTAAACCAACTCTGTGGACATCAGTCGTAAAAAGACTCACATCATTGAGCACAGGACAATCAAACACAATATCTTTCTTCCTTTCAATCCCTGGGGTCCAGACTTTATTCATCTTTCTATCTTTTCCCCAATGTCCGGATTTCCTTCAGCCTCTCTGAAGCATCGCAAAATGTCAAAGGAGACAGATAAATGCGGGTTGTGAGCATGTTATGAATATTCATTAACACTACAGCCCAGGATTAATTACATTCCCAGGCACAATATTGTAGCCAGTAACTGTTAGTATGTACGCTGTTAATCCCAATGATATATATGAGGTGTGCACCTGTTTAGATAGACTTCTTCCTCCAAACTTCTTCAGCTACTTGTTGCTTTCATAACCAAGGCATTTCTTTGTATAATCACTTATAAAATATTGAATATTGATTCGCTCATGGGAATTAAGGGTCACTAGTTTAAGACTGAGCTGGAGAGGAATTTCTTCTCTCAGGGCGTTGTGAGTCTTTGTAAACTGCTTGCCACAGAGAGCTGTGGGGACAGAGTCCTTGCGAATATTTAAGGCTGAGATAGTTACATTCTTGATCAGATGGGTAATCAAGGGTTATGGGGAAAAGGCAGTGAAATGGATGTGAGGGTTGTAGGATCAGCCACAATCCTATTGAATGATGGAAAAGGTTTAACAGGGTAAGAGGCCTGCTCTTGTTCCTATTTTGTATGGTCTTATGGGTCTCAGTTATATGAAGTATGGGTGGTTGTTAAAGTTGACAGAGTTAGGGATGAAAATTGGCTGGGCCAATAAACCAACCCAGCTGAGGCATTCATACGGACTGATAACAGACAAGTTGGGCTGAACTCAAAACGGGGGCTAAACTCAAAAAAGCACTGAATTTTAGTTTTGCCATAAAAACAGAGAAACTAGGAGCAGGAGTAGGGCCATTCAGCCCTTCAAGCCTGCTGCACCATTCAATATGTTCATGGCTAATCATTTCCCTGTTTCAGCTTTGTCTCTTTGATTCCTTTAGCCCTAAGTAGTATATCTAACCCCTTCTTGAAAACATTGAATGTTTTAACCTTCACTCTTTTCAGCAGCAGAGATTTTAACAGGCTCACCACTCCCTGGATGAAGAGCTTTCTCCTTGTCTCAGTCCTAAATGGCCTACCTTGTATCTTTAGACCGTGGCCCCTAGTTCTGGACACCCCAGCCATTGGGAACAACTTCCTGTATTTGCCCAGCCTAGTCCTGTTATAGATTGCTGTGAGACCCTCCTCTCATTCTTCTAAACTCTGGTGAAAATGCTTCTAACCAACACAGTGTGCCTTCACTCAGCAGTTCTGCCGCTCCCTCCACAGCCAGAGCATCATTCCTTAAGTAAGGAGACCAAAACTGTACATTCCAGGTGTGGTTTCACCAATGCCCTGTACAATTGCGATAACAAATCCTTGATCCTGTACTCAAATCATCTTACAATGGAAGGCCAACAACCCATTTGCTTTCTTCACTGTCTGCTGCATGCTTACCTTCAGTGACTGATTTACAAGGTCACCCAGATCTCATTGCATTTCCTCCTTTCCCAATCTGTTGCGATTCAGATAATAATTTGCCCTTCTGCTATTGCTACCAAAGTAGATAACCTCACATTTATCAACAGTACACTACATCTTCCATGCATTTGCTTACTCACACAACTTGCCCACATCACACTGAAGCATCTCTGCATCTGCTTGTGGCTCTGGGACCAGGTTTTCTGGACCCCACCCCCCGTGAGCCTTCACAATCATCTGTAACCTGGCAGACTCCATCATTGGGATGGCTCCTTTGTTGGCACCGCAGTGAAAAGAACTTCCTTTGTCACATAGACAGCGTTCCGAAGAAGCTGCCGAGGAAGTATTGCAGAACTTCCTCCACACTCTGATCCCAACTCATAAAATGTGCAGTTTGCATGCAATGAGCTGAGGAAAACACAATCACAGGGGAAAAATCGAATCCACCCCTTTTCCTCTTGTTTTTGTGCCCACTTCTACACCTCGTCTCAAAAGTAGAATCGTTTACCTTATGTCAATCTTGTTTTGGCCCCTTTACCCTCTCTCATTGGAGAGGAACATTGCATGTGTGTCATCAGGTGTGTTGATTTATCTCACTGTTCCGCAGTCTGAAATAATGTTGTGTCAGTCTTAAACAAAACAAAAATAGAAATTGCTGAGAAAACTCAGCAGGTCTGGCAGTATCTGTGGAGAGAGAACGCAGTTAACGTTTTGGGTCCAGAGACCCTTCTTCAGAACTGTGTCGAATTTAATTTTAATGTTGTATCCAAGTATTTTGCATGCATTTTAGCCCACCTTGTGTGGCCTTATTTAAGTCGTCCCAATTAGTTATGATGAGCCAACTGCTGTTTCTGTGGGTCTTCCTGTTGCCATGGGAACCTTGACCAGTCAACCAGTGATATTGTCAAGGAGCAACGCTTTAATAAAGTTAATACTATGCTTTCCTTATGCAATTGAAAAGTGTATTTTTCAAAATTTGATTCACGGTTGATACAATATCCTGAAGCCATTCAAATTATTTTAATATAGCCAACATATTGCATTTTGAAAAGAAAAGCATTGTACATCTTTGTCAAGATAGAAACTTGACAAATAAAGCAAATAAAGCATTAGAGCAAATTTCCAGTAAATTGTTCAATTAACCACTTTCAGCCTCCTCTTTAATCACTCAGTTCTCTGAAGACACTAGCTGGTGCTGGTAAATGAATTTTTGAATGCAGCTCCTAATGCCAGTACCTGATCCACACCCACCCCAACTCTGCACACCCGCTAACAGTACCTAAAGTAGTTAAATCCTAACGTCCCACATCACTTACTAACTGAGAAACACCAGAATAACCCATACCCACCCACTGTTGTTAAATCAACAACATCGTAACAACCTAAGCCATCACCTGCACCTAACTCATAAACACTCCACACTCACCAATTCTCCCCAGTCCACTAGCCTTGGGCAGTTTGTGGATTGAGTACAGAAAGAGGGGATGGTGTGTTGGGATATTTGTGGGTTAGGTACAGGCAGTGAGGATGGTGCATTGGGATATTTGTGGGTT
>NC_063336.1:11990577-12002268 GCF_021869965.1 Rhincodon typus | reverse complement strand
GCAGTGGGGATGGTGCATTGGGATATTTGTGGGTTAGGTACAGACAGTGGGGATGGTGCATTGGAATGTTTGTGGGTTAGGTACAAGCAGTGGGGATGGTGCATTGGGATATTTGTGGGTTAGGTACAGGCTTTGGGTTTTGGTGCATTTGGATATCTGTGGGTTAGGTACAGGCAGTGGTGATCGTGCTTTGTTTTATTTGTGCGTTAGGTACAGGCAGTGGGGATGGTGCTTTGTGTTATTTGTGGGTTAGGTACGGGCAGTGGGGATGGTGCATTGGGATATTTGTGAGTTAGGTACAGGCAGTGTGGACGGTGTATTGGGATATTTGTGGATTAGGCACAGACATTGAGGAAGTTGCATTGGTATTTTGAGAAACTCCAAGTTTCTTAATGGAATAAAGTTGGTTTTCAATGATAGCGTGAATGAAGACTCATGCACAACCCATTTTCCATCACTCCAGATGGGCTTTCTCCTTGAAGCATGTGGTGTGTACACCATCAGCTATGGTGAACAAACTACTCACTACTTCATCCCCTAAAGGTGCTATGTCAATGCAACTTCTGGGCACTCGCTAAATCAGGCACTTGGCTGTAAACATGCAGCTGACAAACCAGATTTGCTGAGACCACTTTGTCATTGATACCGTTGGGCTGACCTATCCCCTCCCTAACTCCCCACCTACACTCACCTTTACTGGCTCCATCCCCACCGCTTTGACCTGTTTGTTTCCTCTCCACCTATCTTCTCCTCTATCCCGCTTCTATCCGCCTCCCACTCTCTCCCTATTTATTTCAGAACCCCCTTCCCCTCCCCCATTTCTGATGAAGGGTCTAGGCCCGAAAAGTCAGCCTTTCTGCTCCTATGATGCTGCTTGGCCTGCTGTGTTCATCCAGCTCTACACCTTGTTATCTCAGATTCTCCTCCACATGGTCCTCTGACCCTTTGTCTTACTGCTGTGATAGTTCTCACAGGAAGATAGCAGGGTGGGTGATTATGAAAACATTCCTTTTTGTGCTCTGCTCCTCATTAAACCTGTTTGCTTCTTGGGATGTTACTTCAATAACTTTAACGACTAAGTAGACACATCGCCATCTGTTAATCTGAGTAGTCTGCTTCTGTGGAAATCCTTTAATAGACTGTGTCCTGTAAACACTGGCACCTTATTAAACATGAGCATGTTATTGATATTAATGAGGTAAAACAGCAGATGGCATCAGAAGCTTTGCTCGGGCACAGCCCTTATTTCTCGTATCCATTTTAGTTTGTTCTCCCCCTCGTGCTTTTGTCACAAGCCCTTCAGAAGTAGGCTCTTTGAAAGACAGGCACTCGTGTTCCTGTTCGAATGGGAACAGGCTGGGTCGAGGAGTGAATTCCCCCTGAGATTACGATAAACATGCAGCACCTGCCACATGTGTCAAAGACAATCTGCTTCTAATGTCCCTGGTCTAGTGCCAACAAGAAACCTTGTGTGTGATTAGTACCTCAACACTGTCAGCTCTTTAGCACATGTTTAATTGCACCATGTTTGTCTGTGTGTTTGTGTGTGTGTGTGTGTGTGTGTGTGTATATGTGTGTGTATGTATGTATGTGTGTGTCTGTGTGTTTGTGTGTGTGTATGTATGTATGTGTCTCTGTGTCTGTGTGTGTGTGTGTGTGTATATGTGTGTGTATGTACGTGTGTGTGTATGTATGTGTGTGTGTGTGTGTATGTGTATGTGTGTGTGTATGTGTATGGGTGTATGTGTCTGCGTGTATGTGTGTGCGTGTATATGTTTGTGTGTGTATGCATGTGTGTGTGTTTGTGTGTGAATGTGCAGGTAGGTGTGTGTGTGTATGCATGAGTGTGTGTGTGCATGTGTGTGTGTGTATGTTTGTGTGTGTATGCATGAGTGTGTGTGTGCGTGTATGTGTGTGTGTATGTATATATGTGTGTGTCTGTGTGTTTGTGTGTGTGTATGTATGTATGTGTCTCTGTGTCTGTGTGTGTGTGTGTGTGTGTGTGTGTGTATGTGTGTGTGTAAAACAGTTGAGATTTGTAAAACCCTGGTATTTTGATACTTGTGTAGTCTAACTATGGTGCACTGATGCTTATCTCCTGTATATTAAAATTTTTCAAATGTTCTAGCCTTCTGTGCAACGTTTATTCTTGTAACAGCACTGTCCTATACCACATGCAGTTCAAGAAGACAGCTCACCACTACCTTCTCAAGGGCAAATAAAGGTGGACATTGAATGTTGGCCTCACGAGTGAAGCTCACATCACATCAATGAGCAAAGAAAGTTTCTTAAAGCCACATTTTCAGTGACAACTCCTTGATTTCATCTTCGTCTCTCCACACCCAGTCTGACAAGTCTGGGACGTTCTTTGCATTAAGCGTGCTTTTTGTTGCTGCCTGATGAGAGGGGGTTGTAAGATGCATGGCCTTGGAATCAGCTGTTTGATCGCTCCCAGTAATGTAGCATCTCAATGTGTGTGAGCTGGGATGGATGGTAGTGTAAGACGAACGAGGAACAGCAGCTACTGATAGCACAAGCTGCTTATCCACAGGCAGCAGGGAAAGAGAATCAAATGATGTTTTAAATAGAATTCAAAATAATTATCTTTAATGACAAAAGAAGGAGCCATCTTAATTCATTTAGTTGGTATAGTGCAGGAGGCATCGAATGCAATAGCAGTTGCATTTATGTAGCGGCTTATCACTTGGAAGCATCTCCAAGTGCTTCACACACAATGAATTGCTTTTGGAGTGCCATGGCAAATATAGCAGCCGTCCTGTTCCAGCCATTGTAAGGTGGAGAACAATCATTCTTAATCAAGACAAATGCAATGTTAGCGTTCATTTCTAGACGGCTAGAGTACAAGAGCAGCAATATACTGCAGAGACTATATAAGGCTCTGGTCAAAATGCATTTGGACTATTGTGAGCAATTTTAGGCCCTGTACCCGAGGAAGGATATGGTGGTTTTGGAGGGTGTCCAGCGGAGGCTTACAGGAATGATTCTAGGGATGAACGGCTTGTCACATGAGGAGAAGATGACGACTCTTGGTCTGTACTTGATGGAGCTTAGAAAGATGAGGAAGGGTCTCGTTGAGTCTTACAGAATACCGAGAGGCCTAGATAGAGTGGCTGTGGAGAAGATATTTCCACGAGTAGGAGAGACTGGGATCTGAGGGCACAGCCTCAGAGTGAAGGGACGACCCTTTAGAACTGAGATGAGGAGGAATTTCCTCCAGCCGGAAGGTAGTGAAACTGTGGAGCTCATTGTCACAGAAGGCTGTGGAGGCCAAATCATTGGATGTGTTTAAGAGAGAGATAGACAAGTCTTGATTGGTAAGGGTTATGGGGAGAAGGCAGGAGAATGGGGTTGAGAAACATATCGGCCATGACTGAATAGTGGAGCACACTTGATGGGCTGAATGGCCTAATCCTGCTCCTATACCTTATGGATACACGAGCACTGTCTCACACCGAGCAACTTCTGACTTCAGGGCTTCCACATCACACTGGAGACCAATCCTGGAGGTCTGACTGCCTGTCAGATCTGATCAGACCATGGCAAGCTGGATTTGGGGAGGGGTTTAATTCAACCTAAGAGGCTGTCACTTGGGAAAAATCACTCGTGTGATCCAACCCAATACTGAATTAACCCAGCTCAGCCTCTGGGGCTTATGGTTGCAACAGTTAGCCTTTGAGTCGCTGGATTGGGAGTAGTGTAAATTATTCATTCCTAATAACTAGCTCTCCCTTTAAAATCAGCAGCAGTGGAGACTATAGCACCATCTATTCCAAGACCTGAGGCTCGATAACTCCCAATATTGCAGCTTTCGTGTGATTTTAGTATTAATAATAATAGCACTTACTTATCAAGTTCTGAAACAAGTATCAACACATTATGCAATGGTTTACTTTTAGAGTATAGGAGGCAAACATTTCTTTTTAAAATATCATCCAGCTGCTCTGACCAGCAATGGAATAAATCTCCAAACGATCTGTGTTTATGGGAGCGGGTGAGGGGGCGTTCTGAACCAAGACATTCCAAACTTCAGCCAAACGTCACGTTCCAGGTTTTGAATTCTCTTGGAATTCACCAGCTAATGTATTTGTGAGCCAGAGGAGGTGCGACATGCTTGACACAATGATCCCTCACCTTAGTTCTGCCTGTTGTGGGCCTCATTGCAGTTTCTAACCCTCCAGATTCGCCCTGGAAGTCACGATTTATCTCCGGGTCACTGCCCTCACCGACCCAAGCTGGAGAAGATAACTGGGACTCTGGCAGCTGTGAGGGTGGCAGTGTGGTTTGAGGCCTAACAGTGACCCCCAGGAATAGGCCTGACATAAGTTGAAACCCTATTCAATAAGCTATTGATGGTTGTGTTTCCTTATCTATTGACACTGAAGTACTGTGTACAGTACTATCGCCCTACTTACAGTGAGATGATAGTGCACTGGGAGCAGTTCAGAGAAGGTCTACCAGATTAATACCTGGAGTGACTGGATTGTCTGATGAGCAAAGGTTAGATAGGTTTGGACAACGTCTTCTGTACTTTAGAAGGATCACAGGTAACTGAATGGAAATATATAAAATCTTGAGGTGATTTGACCAGGCCAATGTCAGAAGGATGTTTCCTCTTGTTGAAGAATCTAGAACTAGGGATCGTAGTTTAAAAATAAATGGTCACCCATTTAACACTGAGATGAGGAAACATTTTTTTCTCTCTCTCAGAGGGTTGTGAGTTTTTAAAATTCCCTTTCTCGAAAGGCAGAGAATACAGAATCATTAAATACTTTTAAGACAGAGGAAGATAGATTCTCGATTACCAAGTAGGTAAAAGACTATCAGGAATATGCAGTAACTTAGAGTTATAGAGTCATGGAGACATAGAGAGTTGAGGTTAAAATCAGATCAGCCATGATCTTACTTAGTGAGCGAGCAGGCCCAAAGGGCCAATGGCTGACTCTTGCTCCTTGCTCATATGTTCATCAATTCCATTATCATTGTGTCACATGAGAGCCAGGCTGGTCAAAGCCAGGCAAGAAGTGACCTGGGGGTCAGAATATGGCCTGTGGAGGCTGTGTGTGCGGCCTACCAGGCCCAGTCCCAGACACATGGGACAGCAGCTGGATTTGGAACTTGCTGTAGACTCAGTGTGAACAACTCTGTCAGCGATATGTGTGAAGGTGCACAACTTCCGTCTGGTTTCTACAGTGTCCAACTCGTCTTCGGTTTTGGCCATGCCCCTTCTTTCTCTCCCACTCTCTCTCACACATCCCTCAGCGCCGGCCCAGCTCACAAAAGGAGGACAAGGTGGAGTCCTGGAGTTGGCACGCTAAGAGGGAGAGCAGTGGTGGCAACAGTCCCAGCATGCCCAGTGAACAGAGAGGATGTTTATCTTCACACCATCACCAACCATCCCAAAGTGGGTGAAATGTTCGAAGTTCACATGTTCTTGGGGCAGAGGGGAGGGGCAATGGCGAATGAAGGAGAGAATCTCTGAGGGAGAGAGTGTGTGAGTGAGTGAAGCAATTCGTCAGGGAGGGACAGGTTTAAGAGTATAATTTTAGAATATACCCCCCCTTCAGTGTTGCTGGGTCAAAATCCCGGAATTCCCTCCTTAAGGGCATTGTGGGTCTGCATACAGCAAATGGGCTGCAGTTCATGGAGATAGCTCACCACCACCTTCTCAAGGGCAACTAGGGGCGGGCAATAAATGCTGGCCCATCCTGTGATGCCTACGTTCTGCAAGTGAATTTTGAAAAAATGGTGATGTCTTGAGAAAGGGACTTGGATGTCCCTGTTCGCTGGTCATTGAAAGCAAGCATGCAGATGCAGCAAGTAGTTAAAAGGGCAAATGGTGTGTTGGCCTTCTTGCAAGAAGATTTGAGTACAGGAGCAAGGAAGTCTCTACTGCAGTTGAACAGGGACTTGGTGAGGCCACATCTGAAGTTTTGATCTCCTTACCTGAAAGACGATACACTTGCCATAGGAGTGAAGGCTTCCCAAACTGGACCCTGGGGTGGCAGCTTTGAGGAGAGATTAGTTCGACAGGGCCTGCATTCACTGCAGTTTTGAAAAATGAGAGGAGAACTTATCAAAATGTATAAACGCTTGACTGGGCTGGACTGACTAGATGAAGGGATGATGTTTTCTCAGGCTAACGAAGTATTCAAAACGAGGGGGTCTCAGTCACAGAGCATGTGGTCGGCTGCATTTCAGACTGAGAAGATGAAGAATATCTTCACTCAGTGGGTGGATGAATTTGTGGAATTCTCTAACACAGAATGCTACGGTGGCACAGTCAAGCTTTAAGAAAGTTCTGGAATCCACATTGTTGGGAGGGATGTGTTTGCACTGGAGGCCGTGCAGAGGAGACTCACTAGGATGTTGCCTGGGCTGGAGAGTTCTAGTTACAAAGAGGAATTGTAGAGACTAGGGTTGATTTCCTTGGAGCAGAGGAGGCCGAGGACGTGACGGAGATGTATAAAACGATGAGGGGCCTAGATAAGGTAGAAAAGAAGGAAACTTTTCCCTCGATGGAGGGATCAGTGACAGGGCAAACAGTTTTAAAGTAAAGAGCAGGAAGCTTAGAGGTTTTCACCCAGAGGGAGGTGGGAATCTGGAACTCACTGCCTGTAAGGGTGGTAGAGGCAGAGACTCATACAACATCCATGTAGTATTTAGATGTACTTTTGTGATGATATATTGTGTCGGGACCCCCGACTGACTTGTCTCCCTTCACCTGACTGAAGAGCACTCCCCTCAGACTTTAAGGCTACAGCTGCTTGGTTGAAACATGTATCGTGCTGGCACAGGGGTCTGGTGTATGCCAACATGCTCACCCTATTGATTAATGATTGCTGACAACTGTCCAAATTCCTCCATGAGTGTGCGCAAGTGTGGGTGAGCGCAAGGTCATTGTGAGCTAAACCCCAAGCTCAGCCCCACATCCCACGTGTTTCCCTGGTGATCAGGACTTGGGCCTAGTCTGTCTCACTCTAGTCCTACTTCTTGATGCTAAAAAATGCAAAATAAAAACGTTTTATTAGTTAGCTCTGCTGCTTGGCCCTTTTCAAAATGCTGGTTTTAATTGTTTACTCATTTCATTAAATCATCAGTTTCACGTTTTGCTTTCTCTTTTCCGAAGTTCACATACAATGTTCTACCAAGCCTTACCTCGGCACATCGGCCCACAGAGTGAGGAAATAAATCGTAATGTGGCCCCATACGCAACAAGGAAGGTTGGACACCAACAGTGGTCATTTTGCGAAGAAACTTCCACGTCTCTGAACGTCCGAGTCAAAACTGCAGCCCGGCACCATTTGACAGAAGATTTAAAGAAGTGTATTTAATTTGGGAGCTGAATGATTGTTTCCCTGTGAAATAATGCTCTTTTCCGACGTTACCAGCATCCAGCAGTTGAGTGAATGCCGAATTAAGTTGGCTGCAGACTATTGCAGCAATGTTTCTTACAGCCAGCCCCAGCAGAGTTCCTTCGCTGCTCCATCATGACAATTTCCAATTTATACAATCACCATCCCATTTGGCCTCTCAGAATGAAATGATTGTTAGTGCCAATTAAAGCAGATTTATGGGCAGTTTTGCTCTGTAGACTTGCTATGAAGCTAATTGAACTCAGGACTGCAACCGGCAGTGAAGAAAGGAGATTTGGATTCATTACGAAAGATCACTTTCAGAACTAGCCCCTGAAGAGAGCTGCTGTTCACAAAGCCCGTGCCTGGAAAACTCCATTCCTAACAGGGATCCCACATTTTCTGATGAAGGGTCTAGGCCCGAAACGTCAGCCTTCCTGCTCCTATGATGCTGCTTGGCCTGCTGTGTTCATCCAGCTCTACACCTTGTTGTATCAGGGATGCCACGTTGCCTTTCAACGTCTGACATTTCTTACAATAAAGCCCACGGAGTACTTACTTAAGGAACGTGTGCGGCAAAAAAATTGCTGAAGGAACTTGGCAGATGTGGCAGTGTCTGAGGAGAGAGAGAGAGAGAGAGAAAGCAGCGTTAATATTTCAGGTCCTGCAAGCCTATCTTAAGAAGTAGAAAGTCGTGGAGGTGTGGAGAGGCATTGGGAATGGAGCAGGAGTGGACCAGGGTCCCGGAGGGAATGTCCCCTGTGAAACTCTGATAAGGGAGGGGTCGGGAGGAGAATATGTGCTGGGGCAGGGGGATACACATCCTGCTGGAGATGACGGAAATGACACCTCGTGATCCTTTGGTGGGGTAGCTAGTGAGGACCAGGGAGGATCCTAACATTGCTATAGAGGGAAGAGAAGGAGTGAGGGCGGAAGTGTGGGAAATGGGTCAGACATGGCTGAGGGCCCTTTCAACCACGGACACGGTGAATCCTTGTTTGAGGAGAAAGGTGGATATTTCTGAGGCCATATCAGATGGCAAAGTATAATTCTGCTGCTTAGTGCTTTAAGTGCAGGAAGGCTGAAAACTTCTGCCCCTTCTGCCATGCTCTTGTTATCACTCCTGTTTAAGGATGACAGACAAGGCCAGGACCTTAGACACAGGTCAGGTGCTGGGATTGGCTAAGGGTTGGGGCCTCTGTATCATCGATACAGGAAATGACAGGGAAAGGGGCTTCAACTTTTCCCCGGGCCCAGCCAGAAAAAGGTCCATCAGGGGATTGGTGACCAACACTGGTACCGGTAGGGGGGCCGAATGGGGCAGTGACGAAGGTGGATTATTATAGCTACAAGCCCTCTCTGGGTATACATTGCATACTGGCCCCTCTGAAGATCCAAACATGCCTCAGGCTTCCTTCCAAAAATGAGGGCAGAATCATTATCACACCATCGCAGAATTGCTGTGGTGCGGAAGGAGGACCTTCGGCCCATCATGCCTGCACAGGCTGTTCTAACGAGCATTGTTATCTTGTACCAATCTCCTGCATTTTCCTCATATCGTTACACACATTTTAAATTCATTTGTGGGATGTGGGTGTCGCTAGCTGGTCAGCATTTCTTGCCCGTCCCTAGTTGCCCTTGAGAAAGTGGTGATGAGCTGCCTTCTTGAACAGCTGCAGTCCTCCTGCTGTAGGTTGACCCACAATGCCCTTAGGGAGGGAATTCCAGGATTTTGACCCAGCGACAGTGAAGGAACGGCGATATAGTTCCAAGTCAGGCTAATGAATGGCTTGGAGGGGAACTTACAGGTCATGACCTTCCCATGTATCTGCTGCCCTTGTCCTTCTAGATGGAAGCGGTCGTGGGTTTGGAAGGTGCTGCCTGAGGATCTTTGGTGAATCACTCCAGTGCACTTTGTAGATGGCACACACTGCTGTTACTGAGTGTCAGTGGTGGAGAGAGCGGATATTTGTGGATGTAGTGCCAATCAAGTGGGCTGCTCTGTACTGGATGGTGTCAAGCTTCTTGAGTGTTGTTGAAGCTGCACTCATCCAGGCAAGTGGGGAGTATTCCATCACACTCCGACTTGTGCCTTGTAGATGGTGGACAGGCTTTGGGGAGTCAGGAGGTGAGTTACTCACCACAATATTGCTAGCCTCTGGCCTGCCCTTGTACCACTGTGCTTATGTGTCGAGTTCAGTTGAGTTTCTGGTTAATGATAACCCCAGGATGTTGATAGTGGGGGATTCAGCGATGGTAACACCATTGAATGTCAAGGGTGGGTGTTAGATTTCTATTCGAATAACCATCAAGTTCTCTCTTGACTGCCTCATGTTACGTTTCTGAGGTTGGGGAAACTACTCTAAACTCAAGCCTCCCGCACCCCCCTCCCCCAACAAGAAATGCATGAGTTTCATAGCTGCTGGGACTGGTAGGCACCTTACACATCCATCTACAAGTGGGCTTGCCATTCTAACTATCCGACCTACAGGGCCCCTGCTTGGTTCCACCATCAGAGGTTCCAAGTGAGGAATATACTTAACGCAGGATGTAGCTGCCACAGATTTCTTGGTACATATCATGGTACAGTGCAGCAGGAGGCCAATCAGCCCATCTAGGAAGTGATGGACACATGGTGGATACTTGCTGTCAGGTCAACCCTTTGTGAGGCTCTTTGGAGTTTATTGGTCACTTGGATAATCTCATGCTCCAGGCCGGCAATGGAATCGTCTGGCATTCTTTCTCTGTTTCTGTGAGTAATTGTTTTGCATCTGTAACAAAGTATGATTCTGAGACAGTGATGGATGAAACTTGGATGCAAGGCTCGTTATTTATATTAGCTAATTCTGCAGGCCATCGATTATGGAGCAGATTGGTCAATGTAATGAAAGGAACGAGATTAGTGAGACGCAAAAGAATCACAGTTACTATCAACTGATCTTCACGGAAAATTTTCACAGTAAACGAGCTCGGAATTTTCTGGGAGCTTTTCTTTCTCTGTTGTTTGAACCCAACATGCAGTGATAGCCCAGTGTACACCCATAAAGTTAGCTTTCTGCCAATTATGGTTAGGTAGTAGCAGTTCTGAGGGAATTCTAGGCCACGAATATTATTAACATTATTAGTGATGTTATTATGGTACGATTACAGGGGTCCCCAATTTACTGACTCTGACTTACGAATGTAATCTCACACAGGGGTGTTATGTTAGAAACCTGACATACTCCCACTTTTTGCACTTGAAAACAGCTCTTTTATGTTGTGTTCTGACTTGTGGACAAATCGCTTTGTGAATAGACTCAGGGACGTGCCCATCCCAAGCTGGGGACTCTACTGTATTACCCGAGGTAATGGATAACATACCATGGTACTGTGTGGCTGGAACTGGGTTTAGTTTGGGCAGACTCTGACCAAATAGTTACGAAGGCTCGCACTCTGCAGTGTGGTTTGTTTGGGGAAGGTGGCAGGTTTGGAATTTGCCTGTCAGTTGTAGATTTTAGGTCAGAGGCTTCGCAATATGTTTTTGCTTGAGAACAGAAGTAGTCAGAAAGTGTGAGCGTGGTTACTCCTCAGCATTTTTGCTGTGGACCTTGACACAGAGGGGAATCTAGCGTGTTCCCATGAGCCCTTCACCAATGCTGTCACAGAATTGTTATACCACAGAAGGATGCCATTCAGCCCATCATGCCTGCACAAGTTCTATTATCTAGTGCCAATCTCCTGCTTTTTGCCCCTATCCCTGCGCACTATATTTTTCCAAATAACAATCCAATGTCCTCTTGAACGCCTGAATCGAACTTGCCTTCTCTAAGTTTCCAGACAGTACATTCTGGACCATAACATACTCACTGTGTTCGAAAAGTTTTCCCTCACGCTCCATTTGAAATCAATGTCCTCTCATAGAATCCCTACAGTGTGAAAACAGGCCACACCAGCCCTCTGAAGGGAATGCCACCCAAACCCACACCCCTACCCTTTCCCAGTAACCCTGCATTACCCACGGCCAATCCACCTAACCTGCACATCTTTGGACTGTGGGAAGAAACCAGAGCACCCGGAGGAAACCCACGCAGACACAGGGAGAATGTGCAAACGCCACACAGATGGTCGCCCGAGGGTGGAATTGAACCTGGGTCCCTGGTACTGTGAGGCAGCAGTGCTAACCACTGAGCCACGGTGCTGCCCTCTTGCTCATTGATCTTTCGCAAGTGAGAATAACATTTCCTTATCCACTAAATAAAAACCAAAAGAACTGCGGATGCTGTAAATCAGGAACAAAAACAAAGTT
The DNA here is from genome assembly GCF_021869965.1 of Rhincodon typus. Classification (NCBI taxonomy): domain Eukaryota; kingdom Metazoa; phylum Chordata; class Chondrichthyes; order Orectolobiformes; family Rhincodontidae; genus Rhincodon; species Rhincodon typus. The sequence continues at coordinate 11,990,607 of NC_063336.1, read as the reverse complement.
GCTGGAAAAGCTCAGCAGGTCTGGCAGCAT
>NC_063336.1:11975497-11990177 GCF_021869965.1 Rhincodon typus | reverse complement strand
TGTTTTCTCCTCCACAGATGCTGCCAGACCTGCTGAGCTTTTCCAGCAACTTTGTTTTTATTTCCTTATCTACTCCGTCCAGCTTGCCTAATTTGATCTCCTCTCAGACTCTTTCTCTTCAGGGAGAACAGTCTCAACTTCTTCAATCTATCACGTGGGAAAGGTGAGAATAGGTGGCAACGTCACAGGTCTATGAGTCTGATATTCAACTTGGGGTCAAAAATTACAATATTCTGTATAGTTGAGAAGATGGGTGGAGCCGGTTGTCTGGGAACTGAGCACACAACGGGAGAACAAACAATATTATCGATTTTTCCCAATAACAAAACTTCTGTTCACCCCACACTTCCAGCAGGTTAAACAGTCTTTGTGTTTTAATTCACTCGTGGGAGCTAGGTACCAGTGGCTATGCCAGTAGTTATTGTCCGTCCCTAGTCATAGAGTCATAGAGATGTACAACATAGAAACAGACCCTTTGGTCCAGCTTGTCCGTGCCGATCAGATATCTCAAATGAATCTAGTCCTCTTTGCTGGCATTTGGCCCATATTCCTCTGAACCCTTCCTATTCATATACACATCCATATGCCTTCTAAATGTTATAATCTTACCAGCCTCCACCACTTCCTCTGGCAGTTCATTCCATACGCGCACTACCCTCTGTATGAAAACATTGTCCCTTAGGTCACTTCTAAATCTTTCCCCTCTCACCTTAAACCTATGCCCTCTAGTTTTGGACTCCCCACCCCGGGAAAAGACCTTGCCTGTTTACCCGTGACCCTCATGATTTTATAAACTTCTGTAAGGTCATCCCTCAGCTTCTGATGGTCCAGAGAAAATATCCTCAGCCTATTCAACCTTTCCCTATAGCTCACGCCCTCCAACCCTGGCAACATCCTTGTAAATCTTTTCTGAACCCTTTCTAATTTCACAACATTCTTCCTATAGGAAGGAGACCAGAATTGCATGCAATACTCCAAAAGTGGCCTAACCAATGTCCTGTACAGCTGCAATATGACCTCCCAACACCTATACTCAATGCACTGACCAATAAAGGCAAGCGTACCGAACACTTGCTGCAGTATTCTGTCTATCTGAGACTCCACTTTCAAGGAACTGTGAACCTGCACTCCAAGGTCTCTTCGTTCAGCAACATTCCCCAGAACCTTACCATTAAGTGTATAAGCCCTGTCCTGATTTGCCTTTCCAAAATCCAGCACCTCACATTTATCTGAATTAAACTCCATCTGCCACTCCTCAGCCCATTGGCCCATCTGATCAAGATCCCATTGTACTCTGAGGTAACCTTCTTCACTGTCCACGACACCTCCAATTTTGGTATCATCTGAAAACTTACTAATCATACTTCCCATGTCCACATCCAAATCATTTACATAAATGATGAAAAGCAGTGGACCCAGCACCGATCCTTGTGGCACACTGCTGGTCACAAGCCTCCAATCTGAAAAGCAACCCTCCACCACCACCCTCTGTCTTCTACTTTTGAGCCAGTTCTGTATCCCAACAGCTGGTTCTCCCTGTATTCCATGTGATCTAACCTTGCTAACCAGTCTACCATGAGGAACCTTGTTGAACGCCTTACAGAAGTCCATATAGATCACGTCCAACGCTGTGCCCTCATCAATCCTCTTTGTTACTTCTTCAAACAGCTCAATTAAGTTAGTGAGACACGATTTCCTACACACAAAGCCATGTTGACTATCTCTAATCAGTCCTTGCCTTTCCAAATACATATAAATCCTGTGCCTCAGGATTCCCTCCAACAGCTTGCCCACCACCAATGTCAGGCTCACCGGTCTATAGTTCCCTGACTTTTCCTTACCACCTTTCTTAAATAGTAGCACCGCATTAGCCAACCTCCAGTCTTCCGGCACCTCACCTGTGGCTATCAATGGTACAAATATCTCAGCAAGGGACCCAGCGATCACTTCCCTAGCTTTCCACAGAGTTCTAAGGTACACCTGATCAGGTCCTGGGGATTTATCCAGCTTTTCATGTTTTAAGCCATCCAGCACCTCCTCCTCTGTAATATGGACATGTTTCAAGATGTCACTATTTATTTTCCCACGTTCTATATCTCCCATATCCTTCTCCACAGTAAACATTAATGCAAAATACTCATCTAGTATCTCCCCCATCTCCTGCAGTTCCACACGTTGATGGCCTTGCTGATCTTTAAGGGTCCCTATTCTCTCCCTAGTTACTCTTTTGTCTTAAATGCATTTGTAGAATCCCCTCGGATTCTCCTTAACCCTGTTTGCCTAAGCTATGTCATTTCCCTGTTTGCCCTCCTGATTTCCCTCTTAAAAATACTCCTACTGCCTTTATACTCTTCTGGGGATTCATTCGATCCCTGCTGTCTATAGCTGACATATGCTTCCTTCTTTCTCTTGACCAAAAACTTCAATTTCCCTAGTCATTCGGCATTCCCTGCGCCTACCAGCCTTGCCCTTCACTCTAACAGGAACATACTGTCTCTGGACTTACATTATCACATTTTTGAAGGCTTCCCATTTTCCAGCCGTCCCTTTACCTGCAAACATCCACCTCCAATCAAGTTCTTGCTCAGTACCGTCATAATTGGCCTTCTTCCAATTTAGAACTTCAACTTTTAGATCCAGCCTATCCTTTTCCATCACTATTTTAAAACTAATAGAATTATGGTCGCTGGCCCCAAAACTCACCCCCACTGACACCTCAGTCACCTGCCCTGCCTTATTTTCCAACAGGAGGTCAAGTTTTGCACCTTCTCTAGTAGGCATATAAACATACTGAATCAGAAAATTTTCTTGTACACACTTAACAAATTCCTCTCCATCCAAGCCCTGAAACACTTTGGTAGTCCCATTCTATGTTTGGAAAGTTAAAATCCCCTACCTATTACTCTTACAAATCACTGAGACCTCCTAACAAATTTCTTCCTCAATTTCCCCACTGACTGCTGGGAGGTCCATAGTACAATCCTAATAAGGTGATCATCCTTTTCTTATTTTGCAGTTCCACCCAAATAACTTCCCTGGATGTATTCACAGGAATATCCTCCCTGAGTACAGTAGTAATATTATCATTAATCAAAAAAAATGCCACTCCCCCTCCTTTTTTGCCCCCTGTTCTATCCGTCCGCGAGCATCTACACCCTGGAACATTAAGCTGTCCATCCCTGAATCATGTCTCTGTAATTGCTATGGTATCCCAGTCCCATGTTCCTAACCATACCCTGAGTTCATCTGCCTTACCTGTTAGGCCTGTTACATTGAAATACATGCAGTTTAATTTACTAGTTCTACTTTGCTCTTTCCTGCCCTGATATACTCCTTTTCCCAACTGTATCTCACCCTTGAGAAGGTGGTGATGAACACCTGAATGCCTTTCCAGGCCATTTCAGAGAGCAACCACATTGCTATGGGCCTGGAGTCACATAGAGACCAGACCAAGTAAGGATGGCAGTTTCCCTCCCTGAAGGACAGAATTGAATCAGATAGGTTTTTCCCAAGAATAGGCAATGGTTTTGTGTTTTTTTTTAAATTGCATTCAAAGTCCATCATGCTGAGATTCGAACCCAGGACCCCAGAACACTATCGAGGTCTCTGGGTTAATAGTACAGCAAGAATATAACTAGGCCATTACCTCCCCTTGATTACTGCAAGGCAGTAGGGATGACAAGAGCCAGGGTAGTGAGGTAAACCTGGGTGCTGTCGACGTGCTTGTAACAGCAAGCATCATGTTTTCACTTGATGTTGCAGCACGGAAATGAGAAATGAGACAAACTAAGAATCAATTCTTGATGAAGACAAAGGCAGTGGAGTGGGTACAGCAAGGAAAGACATTGCATGCCAATGTTGGCAGCGATTAAGAATGAAACATGGTGAACAACAGTGGAGAGGCAACAGAGGAAAATGGTATGGTCAACTATTTCCAAGATTTCAGAAGGATGAGGAGCGAGAGACTTAGCCACAGTCAGATTGGGTCTCATTTGTGGTTTTAACAAGTCCTCCACAAGCCCAAGGGAGGGGTGGAAATCCAATCTGACGGGATTTAAACCTACAATTCCAGGAAAGGTAGATTTGGGAGGTGACAGCACATTCATGGACATTAGAGAGGAACAGGCCTTTGGAGTTTGCAAGGACAGTGGGGTATTTTTGAAGTAAGAGGTGATCGCAGCAGATTTTAGGGAGAAGGGGGTGATATAGCTGAGGGGAGAGAAACACTAGCAATATCACAGAACATAATGGCCATGTCGGGTGATCTTGTGGTCAGTGATGGGAAGGGAATAGGCTCCAGGGAGCAGGAGATAGGTCTTTTGGGGTAAATGAACCTGGAAGCATCTTGAAGGAAGATAGGAGAGACACTCTGTGAAACTAGTGCTAGGGACGGAGAGAACATGAAAGGTAATTTGGTCTCCTGGGCTAATGAAAGAGGGTGAAATGGGAAAGGTAGCTGATCAGATTGTCTCAACCTTAGTGGCCAATTCACCCATGAATTCCACGTGCTTATTACTGGAGGGGAGGGTGGAGGGGACAACAGAGAGGGGCTGAAGGAGACAGTTTGTTTTAGACAAAAGACGGCAGAGGTCACTTTTGTAATCGAAGATAATCCTGGAATAGTTACAGTTTTCACACCTGAAACAAAGCCCTGCTAGGGCTTTATCCAGTGCAGCAAACGGCTGATCGAAGCTGTTCACTGTCTCTATTCAAATTTGCAAAAGAGTGGAGTTAAGCTCTGTATTTGTTTGGGGGAGTGGGTGGGGGTGGAATGGTCAGGGTGAGAGACAAAGAAGTAAACTAAGTTTGTTCCTGATCAAACTAAATGGCCTGGCCACAACAAAGCAGTTTTGTCAACATGCGTGGCTTTAGAGGGATGTGTCCAACTCTCCTCATGTAAATGATCACCTTCCAGTAAGAGTTTAATATTTGGAATGCAGCATCCGCACAGCCTAATGGATGGTTTTCGGTGAACTAATAAAGAAAACTGTAGCAAAGAAATTATTGATTGACTATATGATGAGTTCAATATATGGATTTGAAAATAAAGTCTGCCTGCTCATAGTAAGTAATTCAATTAATTAGGGAATATAACAAGGTGTGGAGCTGGATGAACACAGCAGGCCAAGCAGCATCAAAGGAGCAGGAAGGCTGACGTTTCGGGCCTAGACCCTTCTTCAGAAATAGTTAGCAACTTAGCAAAATATCGGCGAAATTTTAACTTTCCAGGATTGTGGAATAGTTTCTATTTTGAATGAATGCTATGTCATCTTGGAGTTAGGGTAATTGTGAGAGAGAGAACACTGAGCTGGGGACAGGCTAAGAGCGTTAATCATTCTGCCAGTTAAGGAGCTTGTGATGTTGAGTGCAGTAGCTGGACGAGGTGGGTTTAAGTGGAGGTTTGAAACGATTATTTCAAAAGTGAAATTGTTGGGGTTTGGGGATGTCAGCTGTATGATCTGGATAGTTGTACAACTGTGTTCAGTTCTGGTGCTATAGGAAAGAATGTGGTGAAACTTGAAAGAGTTCAGAAAGATTTAGAAGGATGTTGCCAGGGTCAGAGGGTTTGAGCTATAGGGAGAGGCTAAATAGGCTGGAATTATTTTCCTTGGAGTGTCAGAAGCTGAGGGGTGACCTTACAGAGGTTTTTCAAATTGTGAGGGACATGGATAGAGTGAATGGCCAAGGTCTTTTCCTCAGGGTAGGGAGTACCTAACTAGAAGGCATGGGTTTAAGGTGAAAGGGGGAAAACATAAAAGGGACCTAAGAGGCAACTTTTTCATGCGGAGGGTGATGTGTGTATGGAATGAACTGCCAGAGGAAGTGGTGGAGACTGGTACAATTACAGCATTTAAAAGGCATCTGGATGGGTATATGAACAGGAAGGGTTTGGAGGAATGTGGGCCAAATGCTGGCAAATGGGACTTGATTAATGTAGAATATCTGGTCGGCAACGACAGGTCAGACTGGAGAGCCAGTTTCCATGCTATACATCTCTATGACTCCGCTATCTGGTATCTGTATGTTATGTGAAACAACATTGGTGTTTCCTGATTGACGTTGCTAATATTAGGCACTCATGATGGAGGGCGCTGAATATTGATGTGCGTGTTTCGTGAGTGATTGACTGTCATTGTGGAATTAGTTTGATGTCTGTTATGGAATCATAAAATGACTCAGCACAGAAGATTCCCATTTGGCATATTATTATCTGTGCCTGTTATTTATAAAGTTATTAATCAATCCTACTCCTTTCCTTTATCCTCGTAACCGTGTAAGTATTATTTCAAGTATTTATTCAACTCACCTTTGAAAGTTACATTTTAATGGGTCCCATCACCATTTCAGATCCAAACATCTCAGAACTAAAAATAATCTGACCTTTTTTGCCAACAACTCTACACTTAGTCACTGATTCCTATACAATTGGAAACATATCTTCTTTGTTTAGTTAATTGAAATTATTCATTCATCGATCAAGCCTCCTCTTCAGCTTCGTTATTTTAAAGACAACAACTTCTCCAGTCTCTTCACGCAGTCCCTCATCCTTGATGCTGCTCTGGTAAATGTCCGTTGCATTCTGCTAAGGCTGAACCTGTGCTTCATAAATTTTAAGACAGCACTCAAAGGCAATATTTAATGCAGTTTTTATTCATACTTTAGGTTGATATTGTCGCTTTAATACACTACTCTGCCATTAAGAAGCTAATCATCTCCGGCGCCCTGTTTGTGACTTTCTCAAATAGATCTGACACTTTATTAAAGACTATTTCTTAAAAATTAATTCACAAGACTTGGGTGTCACAGGCTAAGCCAGTATTTATTGCCCGTCCCTAGTTGCCTAGAGAGCAATTAAGAGTCAACCATATTTTTGTATAATCACATGTTGACCACAGCAGTCAGGGGAAACAGTTTCGTCTCTTAAAGGACATCCATAGAATCCCCACAGTGTGGAAGCAGACCATTCGGCCCACCAAGTCCACACCAAGCCTCCGAAGAGCATCCCACCCAGACCCACAACTCACCCTGTAATTCCCATGGCTAACCCACCCAGCCTGCGCATCCCTGGACACCAGCAGGGCCGATCCACCTAACCTGCATGTCTTTGGACTGTGGGAGGAAACTGGAGCACCCGGAGGAATCCCACATAGACACGGGCAGAATATACAAACTCCACACTGTCTCCCGAGAATGGAATTGAACCTGGGTCCTTGGTGCTGTGAGGCACCACTGAGCTACCACACCACCCCTAAGTAAAGCAAAAGAGGTTTTTCCAAGAATTGATAACAATTTTTGCAATCACTATTAGATTCTAATTTCGGATTTTTATTGAATTCAACTTCGACGTCCCTCTCCCCAAGGTCCTGGTGCCCTGTTTACAATTACACCATTTGGTTCAAGTGACCTTTCCCCTCTAATCAAGAGAAACAGGTCGCTTTGCCAGCTTTAAACTTCACTCATCACACGTCTGCCCATTTCATCACAGTTATCCTGCTGAAATCTCTTGCTGTCCTGCTCACTGCTAACTACCTTTGTGTTTCAGGGCCTCAAGATACCTTGCATTTGAGCATATCAGTTGCTTCTCAGAATTTCCATGTTCTAGTTGCAAGCAAGTACTGAGAGGAGCGATCAACGCAAACACACAGCTTACGTTGTTAGCTGGCTCGCTCACTCACTGAGCGACTTGAATCATTCAAACTCACTCTGGAAATTCTCCAGATCAGTCAGACTGCCCTGCGGAATATGGGGCAAAGATGTCCCTTTTGGAACAAACAGTCAAAGGACTATCCCCAAAAATATGGAGGTCACCTGCAGCCAAGTATGCAAAAAAGTCAGAAAAGGGAAAATCAAGTAAATTAATTTACCGCTCCACTCGATGGTCCTCATTCCATGTCGGTCCAAGATGACGGCCGAGTACATTGGCGATTCGGCTCGGAATCCTTCTTCAGAGACCCTTCTTCATTTTCTGAAGAAGGGTCCTGACCCGAAACGTCAGCTTTCCTGCTCCTCTGATGCTGCCTGGCCTGCTGTGTTCCTCCAACTCCACACTGTGTTATCTCTGACTCCAGCATCAGCAGTTCTTGTTATCTCTGGCAGCAGAGTAGGGCTCTTGTACTGGAGCTCTGAATGCATTTCTTTCTCGATTTCTTTTTTTATCCTCTCACTACTTCCCACGTCCTGAGCTTGGACAGTGTCGGCAGCGGTGAGAGCCCAGGGCTCAGACCTCGAGCAGGCTGAGCGGCGAGGAGAATGGGCCCCTACTTACATTACCGGGGCAAGCGCGGGACCTGGAATCAGTGGCTACTACATCGGCAGAGGCGGCATGTGTGAGGTAGGCCCAGCGGCCCAGGACGGCACCTGAGGATCAGTGGGTTGGGTCCGGCACTGGCAGCGGCTAATCGGGGGGGGTGGAAGGGCACCACGGCAACCATCGATGAGGTGGGTCTGGTGGAGAGAGATGGGACTCTGACGTTGGTTGATCTGGAAGTGACAAGGCCATGACAGAGCAGTATCAGCCCAGCAACAAAAATGGCGCCCGAGGACCAGTGACTTCAATGTTGGTTGGGTCCAGTGTAGGTAGCGTGGCAAAGAGGTGGCACAGGGATGGCACTGTAGGCATTGTTGATGGCAATGCACTGGCTCAGGTCTGATGGACTCTCATCAAACTCTTTTATTCTTATTCTTAAATTATTCAAAACGGTGCCATATCATGGCAGCAAATGAAAGTTTTTCACTGTGTTCTATTGCATTCTCGCCATAAGATACAAGTGACAATAAAATCAAAATCAATTCAAAATCAAATCATTTAAAAACTACTAATAATTGAAAATAAATTACCAATGAGACTGCGTGCACCGAGACCTGGTGAAACATAATTAGATTGCACTTTAAGTTTCAAATTTTATTGCAATATTAAAACAGGAAACCTGAAGCAAAAGCCAAGTAAACAATTCAGAAGCCAAAAACTAAATATAGCTCAAGTGCAAAAATGTCACACTGCAGCAGTTAATCGAAATAATGAACTTAACATTATATTCACATGTTGCATCATTCGTGCCCTTATCGAGTCCCTTGGCCGACCAATCAGCACTCTCTCCCATACAGTACAAATATTGTTTTTCCTTTACTTCGGTATTTCTTGCAAATTGTCCTGATGAGTGCGAAATGACAACGCTCAACAAAATATGGGATTTTTTTCTTTTAGTGATACTGAAATTCTATACTATCAAATGATGAGAGAAAATAAAATGGTTAAAATAGGTCTCTTTGGGCCTGTTGTAGCCTTGGATTTTTTTCCTCATTGCAGGGCTGCCAAGTAAAAATTGCAATCAGGTTCTAAAGGCCAGACCTGGGCCCTTCCAGCTTGCTGACCTATTGATCCACTGCACGTTCAGAGCCAGTAACCAGCCTCAGAGATTTTAACCCATCCATCCAACTACCTCATTCCATCCACATGAAATCAGCCAATTATGTCTAGGTCTAACCATGCTTTGGATATTATATTTTCCTGCATTTATTACTTCACAAATCACTTTTTTTTTTAAAAAATGCAAGTTAGAGACAGAAAATGAGAAAAAAATTGCAAAAAAAATATGTTGATTGGTTTAAATCTTGATTTGTTTTATGAGTGAAACTGTTTCCCGAAGATTTCCATTGGGTTATGTTTTATTCCCATTCCTCTTTCGAAATCCCATACTCCCTGTAAACAATTCCCTGACACTAGTCTAAAAGTAAAGGCAACGACAGAATGAAATAATTAAGCACCTACAGATCTTGAGAGAGAAGATCGAGAAAGAGAAACAGAAAGGAGTAGAGGCAGCATGAGATGGCAAAATCTCTACACAGAAAGAGAGAGAGACAAAAAGATAGAGGGAAAGACAGAAAGACAGAGAGCAATTGGAACTGGGCTATCATTGCCATGTGAATAGTTTGATGACATTTGTAATTGAAAATAGAAAAAAATATTTTCACTGTAGAAGAGTTGTGAAATTTCTTTTTTAAGAATACAGGAGTGACAATAATTAGTTTATAACATTTCAGAATTGATACATCTTTTTAATTTTAGTAACAAATGAAGTTAGTACTTTCAGTGTCATAATTGCCACTGAGTTTGAGCATAATTTTTAAAGCAGCTATGTTTCATAGAACCCCTACAGTGTAGGGGCAGACCATTCCACCCATAAAGTCCACACTGACCCTCTGAAGAGCCTTCCACTCAGACCCACCCTCTCCTTGTGACCCTGCATCTCCTATGGCTAATCCACTTAACTGACACATCCCTGGCCATTATGAGCAACTAAGCATGGCCAATCCACTTAACCTGCACATCTTTGGACTGGGAAGGAAGCCCATACAGATGCAGGGAGAATGTCTGTGTGGAGGTTTTGGACAGTCATCTGAAGCTGGAATTGAACCTGGATCCTTGGCTCTGAGAGGCAGCAGCACTAACCACAGAGCCACCATGATACCCTAGCTTTGGTGAAACAAACTAAAATAAATAAGAAGTAGAAATGTTCATTTGATGGCATATCAAACATGAAGAAAGGCATGAGGCACTTAAAGAAAACTTTCATTAACGTCACACCTTTTACAATTAGTGTTTTTTTTCACTCATCCATGGGATGTGGGTGTCGCTAGCTGGGCCAGCATTTATTGCCCGCCCCTAGTTGCCCTTGAAAAGATGGTGGTGAGCTGCCTTCTTGAACCACTGCAGTCTACATGCTGTAGGCAGACCCACAAGGCTGTTAGTGAGAGAGTTCCAGGAGTTTCACCTAGCAACACTGAAGGAATGGTGAAATATTTCCGAGTCAGGATGGAGCAGAACTTGCGGGTGGTGGTGTTCCCATGTATCTGCTGCCTTCTTGCTTCTAGATGGAAGAAATACCGAGTTTGGAAGATGCTGCTTTGGTGAATTTCTGCAGTGCTGTAGATGGTACACACTGCTGCCATGGGTGTAATTGTGGTGGAATGAGTGAATATGGTGCCAATCAAGCAGGCTGTTTTGTCATGGATGGTGTGAGCTTATTGGTTAATGTTGGAGCTGCACTCATCCAAACAAGTGGAGTGTATTCCATCACACTCTTAATGTTACTTTGTAGATGGTTGACTGGCACTGGGGAGTCAGAAAGTGAGATACGCTCTGCAATTTCCTAGCCCCTCTGACTAGTTCTTGTAGCCACAGTGCATATATGGCTAGTCCGGTTCAGTTTCTTGTCAGAATGTTAGCAATAGGGAATTCAGTGATAATACAATTCTGACCACCATGTTGCAGGAGGGATGTTATTAAACTGGGAAGGGTGCAAAAAAGATTTACAAGGATGTTAACCGAGACTGGAAGGTTTGTGTTGTAAGGAGAGAATGGACAGGCTAGGACTTTGTTCCCTGGATCATAGGAGGTTGAGCAGTGCCCTTATCGAGGTTTATAAAATCATGAGAGGTAATGATAAGGTGAATAGCAAAGGTCTTTAATCTTGGGCAGGGGAGTCTAAAACTAGAGGGCGTAGAGGTTAAAGGTGAAAGAGGAAAGATTTAAAAGGGAAAACCAAAAGAACTCAGATGCTGTAAATCAGGAACAAGAACAAAGTTGCTGGAAAAGCTCAGCAGGTCTGGCAGCATCCGTGGAGGAAAAAACAGAGTTAACGTTTCGAGTCCGATGACCCTTCCTCAGGTTTCACAGATGTTGCCAGACCTGCTGAGCTTTTCCAGCAAAATTTAAAAGGGACCTGAGGAACAAGTTTTTTCACACAGAGATAGTGCATATATAGAGCGAGCTGCCAGTGGAAGTGGTAGAGGCTGGTGTAATTACAACATTAAAAAGAATTTGGAGAGGTACATGGATAGGAAAGGTTTAGAGGGATATGAGCCAAACACAGATGAATGGGACTAGTTCAGTTAAGGAAACCTGGTCGAGTTGTCCCCAAAGGCTTGTTTCTGTGCTGTATACCTCTATTAGTTACTGGAAGATTGTGACCAGCGGTGTGCTGCAAGGGCCAGGACTGGGCCCACTGCTTTTCATCATTTATATAACTGATTTAGATGTGAACATAGGAGGTATGGTTAGTAAGTTTGCAGATGACAACAAAATTGGAGGTGTAATGGACAGCAAAGAAGGTTACCTCTGGGTACAATGGGACTGTGATCAGATGGGGCAATGGGCCGAGGAATGGCAGATGGAGTTTAATTTAGATAAATGTGAGGTGCTGCATTTTGGAAAGGCAAATCAGGGCAGGACTTATACACTTAATGGTAAGGTCCTGGGGAGTGTTGCTGAACAAAGACACCTTGGAGTGTAGGTTCATAGTTCTTTGAAAGTGGAGTCTCAGGTAGATAGGATAGTGAAGAAGGCATTTGGTATGCTTGTTTTTATTGGTCAGTGCATTGAGTATAGGAGTTGGGAGGTCATGTTGCAGTTGTACAGGACATTAGTTAGGCCACTTTTGGAATACGGCATTCAATTCTGATCTCCCTGCTGTCGGAAGGATATTGCAAAACTTGACAGGGTTCAGAAAAGATTTACGAGCATGTTGCCAGGGTGGAGGGTTTGAGCCATAGAAAGAAGTTGAACACACTGAGGCTATTTCCACTGGACCATTGGGGGCTGAGGAGTAACCTTATGGAGGTTTACCAAATCATGAGGGGCATGGATAGGGTGAATAACCAAAGTCTTTTCCCCGGGGTGGGAGAGTCCAAAACTAGAGGGAATATTTTTAAGGTGAGAGGGGAAAGATTTAAAAGGGACCTAAGGGGCAATTTGGTCACACAGAGGGTGATGTGTGTGTGTGTAGAACGAGCTGCCAGACAAAGTGGTGGAGGCTGGTACAATTAAAACATTTAAAACGAAGAATTTAGAGTAATATGGGCCAAATGCTGGCAAATGGGACTAGATTAATGCAGGATATCTGGTCAGCATGGATGAGTTGGACTGAAGGATCTGTTTCCATGCTGTGCAGCTTTATGACTCGATGACTCTAATACCATTGAACATCAAGGAGAGATGGGTTAATTGTCTCTTGTTGGAAATGGTCATTGTCACTTTTTTTGGTGTAAGTCCTACTTAATACAGCAGAGCCCCCACCTCACACAGGCACTGCACCTTTAGGACAGTTACCTAACATTGTGATATGTAATATTCTAGCAATTCAGTCACTGTCTCTGTGTTAACGAGTCAGTGAATTGTCTTCAGTCAGCTATGTGTATGTCATGTATAGTCACATCAGTAAGCACAGAATCCAGATTCTACGTGTAAATCTGTGAGATTGTAACTTTGTAAATAGTTAGTGTGGTATTCCTAATAAATTCTAACTAAATGATTCTTTGAGACATGTGTTACTAGGGTTAATGTATAGAAAACCATAAACATCACTCAGGACATCCCAAAGAGCTTTACAATCAATGAAGTGTTTTTACAAATAATAGTCCCTGGTGTAGTGTGAGATAAGACATCCAACTTGCATGCAGCAATTTGATAACGACCGAGTTATCTGTTTGTATGATACTGATTGAGGAATTAATATTTGTCAAAACAGTGGGTGTAACTCCTCCTTTTAGTGTCATGGGATTTTTAACATCCACCTGAGGGAGCAAACAGGAAAGCATTCTGAGGAAGGGTCACGCGACCTGAAACATTAACTCTGATTTCTCTCTGCAATTGCTGCCAGACCTACTGAGCTTTTCCAGTCATTTCTGTTTTTGACTCTGGTTTACAGCGTCTGCAATTCTCTCAAGTTTGTTTTGTTTCAAAACAGGAAAAATGTTTATTTTCTCAGCTGAAAGTACAACATTCCCTTTGTACTGCACTGGAGTTCTAGCATGTACCCTTATGTTAACATGAATTTGAAGCCCAGGGCTTGAATGCAACAATCTATGGTTTTTTATGAGGGGGTACTTTACCCTATGTTTTGTTGCACTGAAATTCTAAATGCGTCCTTTTTTTTAGATTTTATACAGATATTTGGCAGCCCATACAGTCCACATTAAAATGGCTTGATGCATTGAGGTTTGTCACTGCTGATTTCTCAATGAGCAACCGAAAGGTCACGACTGGATCTGGCCTCTCCATTCACAAAGTTTGCATGTTGCAAACTTTTGCATCCATAATGCCTCCACTTCCTACTCCTCACCTCACTCAGAGCGAGGTAAAATATTCCGGAGAAAGAGTTTGAGTAATGACGCTGCATTTGAGAACATCGCCCTGGTCGCTAATGAATTTGCTGATGGGAGCTCAAGAGATACAAGAAAATCGTTAGTGTGTCAACCCTAATTTGTATGAATTGCCAGTTACAAGAGAAACTGATCACTATTTCCATGTTCAAGGGAACATGTATTTTTTTTTCAGATTGTCAGCATTTGAAGGAACCAGCGAGTGTGGCTTTAGGTGCCTAATTAGAAGATACTGAAAGCTTGGCTGTTGCAGAGGATTTCAAACTGACAACAGGTAGATTTGTAATGGGATCACAGTGAATTAATATAGACAGACAACCCGTTTGTAGCAATTTTACAATAGTTTATTGAGTTTGTTAAGAAGCAGCAGTTAGATATGATACATTAGATAATTAGTCAAGGTACATATTCAACGATGACAGATGAGAATGTCTCACCAATCCCAAAATCATTCTGAGATAACAAGGTGTAGAGCTGGATGACCACAGCAGGCCAAGCAGCATCAGAGGAGCAGGAAGGC
>NC_063336.1:11937999-11970497 GCF_021869965.1 Rhincodon typus | reverse complement strand
TCTGATGCTGCTTGGCCTGCTGTGTTCATCCAGCTCTACACCTTGTTATCTCAGATTCTCCAGCATCTGCAGTTCCTACTCTTTCCAAAATCATTCTGTAGGGGATCAACTGTTACAGGAAGAAGACTGGAGAATGGGGTTGAGAAACATATCAGCCATGATTGAATGGCAGAGCAGACTCAATGGGCCAAATTCTGCTCCAATATTTTATGGTCTTATATAAAATGGCGAAGGAGAGGGGGTGGTTTTGTAGGAATAGAGTTTTCACCCCTGGGTTAGGAAGGATATTATTAAGCTGGAGAGGGTTCAGAAGAGATTTACCAGGATGTTGCCAGGTATGGAAGGTTTGAGTTATAAAGAAAGGCTGGGACCTTTTTCCACTGGAGTGCAGGAGCTTGAGAGGTGACCTTATAGGGGTTTATAAAATCATGAGGGGAATAGATAGTGTTATGGACCAGACCAGATCTCCTCAAAATATTTTAAGATTGTAGCCTAGACACTAACTTTTACTTATTCTAAAGATAGATGCAAAGTGCCATGTTCCAGATTCAATGCGACTGGTCAAACTACTCAACGTTAAGCAAAATACAATTTATTTAAACACTATAGTTAAAATATGAAAAAATAAAACAGGAATTTAGAGTAACTTAAATATTAGAAAAATTAACTGAGTAATAGATACAGTATCAATTACTAACTAACTGTTCCAATATAGAAATATCCCAAAAACACACCCCTTGGCAAAAAGGCAAATTCAGACACCAATTCTCACATGCAATTCTCCAATCCTGGAGGAAAAAGCATCAAGAGATAATTCAGAGAAAGTAGCAGCGAGCAGACATTCACTGAAGTTTCCAACTCTTGAGACCACAAAGGCTTCTGCTTAAAACTAAACCTAAAAACTAAAAAAAAACTAGAAAGCCTGGTCTGAGAGAGCTGGCCACACCCAGGCTGCTTCCAACTTAAAAAAAACCCAAGGCCTCACAAATGGTTTACTTTCTTAGAGACAGCTCGGTACTTCTACCTTATAAACTCTCTTCAAAAAAAAGGACAAAATAACCTCTTAAAGTGACAGTGTCGCCACAATAGGGTTAATGGTAGGTGTGCTTTCTGTAGGATGGGGGATTTCAAAACCGGGGACATATTTTTAAGGTGACAGGAGAGAGATTTAAAAAAAGACTTGAGGGGACAGATGTTTTACAAAGAGAATGGTTCACATGCAGAATGAACATCCAGAGGAAGTGGGGGATGTGGGCACAGTTGAGGTCTAACTTGAATCTATTGCAAGATCAGCACAGCCTCCTTTGGTCTTATACCCTATACTCTGGTTAATAAGCCCAGGATACTGTGTGCTGTACTAATTACTCTCTCAACCTGTCTTGGCAACTTTTATGATTAATGCCCATAGACACCCAGTTCCCTCTGCTCCTGGAAAAAAATGATGTGGAGACCTAAACAGAAAATAAAAATGTTATTTTTATTTTGAAGGATAGAAATGCTCACTAAATAGCTTCTTACATTGCAACTGTGACTTGTTCCACTATGAAGCCCTGGGGTACACCACAACAATCTTTTCTCTGGCTTGAAAATATATATTAACTGTGATTCTGTGTTTCTGATCCCTCAGTCAACTTTATTTCTGTGTTACTGCTGCACTTTTCAGTTCTATGAGCTACAAACTTCTCACAAGTCTGTTAGAAGGTAATGTATCGAACACCTTATAGAAATCCATGTATACCACACCAACAGTGTTACCCTCATCAATCCTTTCTCCTATCGCTTATCTTTTCAAAAAAAAGTTAGTTTAACATAATTTTCCGTTAAGAAATCCAAAATCACTCTCCTTAATTGACCCATTTTGTGCATGTGACTAAATCTATCCTGAATAATGGTTTCAAGAAGTTTTCCGATCACTGAGGTTAAACTGACTGATCCTTCTTTTTTTTTGAACAAGGGTATTATATGTGCAATTTTTTGTATTTTTTGTACAATGTACAATTCTTCAGTCCTCTGACACAGCTTCCATTTCCCAGAAGATTGAAGTTTTATGGACATTGTCCCTGCGATTTCTGCTCTTGCATCCTTGAATACACTTGGATTAATCGGG
The DNA here is from genome assembly GCF_021869965.1 of Rhincodon typus. Taxonomy (NCBI): domain Eukaryota; kingdom Metazoa; phylum Chordata; class Chondrichthyes; order Orectolobiformes; family Rhincodontidae; genus Rhincodon; species Rhincodon typus. The sequence goes on along the minus strand of NC_063336.1, from coordinate 11,968,390 downwards.
TCTGGTTTTGGGGGCCTCATTATCTTCAATACTGACAGCAGATCTAATACTTTCCTCCTTACCAATTTTAAATGCTTTAGTGACTGTGTTTCTTACTCAGTTATCAGGGTCTGGGCAGAATCTCCTTCCTTAGTGAAAACAGATGCAAAATATTAATTTATACAACGTTCAAACCCCCTGCTTCCATTCGTTAATAAATGAGTGTGTGGATGAGAGAGTGAGTGAATGTCTAGGAATGTTGGTGGTAGAGTGGGTAAGGTAAGTGAGTAGGATGGGTGAAGAAGTGGGTAAGGTGGAGAGGGTGGCAGGTGAGTAGGGTGACAGATTGGAGTAGGTAGCTGTGTTGGTGATAGGGAGCAGTTGTGGAACCAGAGGCTATTCAGGTTGGGCTGAGGAATGGGAGGATCCTCAGACGGTTTTGGGTTGGTTGCGGGGCGGGTGCGGAGCTAGACTGGTGGGGGCTAAGAGTTAGTCAGGTTGGCTCGTATGAGGGTTGTCTATCAGTGGCCGGGGGATCGAGGGGAATGTCAGAAGCTTATTGTGAGTAATTGGTTGTCAGCTGTGCAGTTACCCAGGAGTTAGGATAGGAATATCGACATAACATTTACTCAACATCCTTTCAGATATAATCCAAAACAGTGGGAGAAACTGTGCAGCTGGAGAAAGAAATAGCTAGCATTTTCAGTATATTATGACACTTTGCAACAAAGGAATTAAGATTGTGCGTATATAAAGTAATGGATACCTGGAAATGATTACAGACTAGAATCTAATCAAGGGGTTTAGATGGTTTGTATATCTAGAATAATGGATATCTGGGAGTGCTTACAGACTGGAATCTAATCGAGGGGTTCCGATGGTTTATATACAGAATAATGATTTATATACAGAATAAAGGAAACCTGGGAGTGATTATAGTCTAGAATCTAATCAAGGGGTTCAGGGTAAAATATGAAACAATCAGTGTAAAATTGGAGGTCGGTTTGTTTTCTGCAATCTCCCAGACATCCAGTACTTTAGTGAATATTGATTTTGATTTCTCTATTTTATTCAGGAGCATATCTTTGCTTGCAGTATTTTTGTTGGTAGTGACTAAATATTAGCCTCTGTCAAACTGTGAATTCAGTATCCTCCAGACAGCACAATATGATGGCTGAGACAAACAGAGCATACTCCAGCTCTGTCCCTGTCCAACAACTCATCTGTTTTCCAATTAAGTTAAATCTGTTAAAGTCTGCATGATGAAATCAATATAATTCTGAGCAAGCAACCTTCAAGAGTTGACTAATGCATTAAACATGTTAGCACAGAACAAAATGGTTTTGGACAACAGCTCTCAGTACTGTTTAACAAATGGAATAAGTTTTTGAAGACTTTTTTCTCTTAGTTAAGCCTTAAATGGATATTTGATTGCAAAGTTTGCATGAAAACCCTTCCTTTGGTGATTTAGTGCAGCTACTCGGTGGTATGGGAGATACGCGGTAATAGAAATGGTTAGAAAGGAGGGGAGAGGTTGGTAAGCTAGCATGGCCACAGGATTGGCAAACCAGAACACTAGGTCAAGGGATCTGCGAAATGGGGCGGATGGTGAGATTTGAATTAATAAATAGCTGGCCTTGTACTGGCCGTGAAACAATTGTCACAAAATCCCATCTGCTTCGCTAATGCCCTGAAGGGAAGGAAATCTGCCATCATTACCCAGTCTGGCCTACATGTACTCCAGACCCACAGCAATGTGATTGAATCTGCCTTTTCTTTGGGCAATAAATGCCGGCCCAGTTACGCAGCCTGTGAACAAATTTTGAAGAAAAGGACAGCAAACGGGAAGGTGCTGAAATTTCTCTTTTAAAACATTCCCTACATTTCTCCTCTTTATTAAGAATATTCTTAAAACCTGCCTCTTCACTTTTGGGGACCTCACCAATGTCTTCATGAACCCAAGCTGGATGACCATCAATTCCTAGGATGCACAGGGTTGGGGGGTGGGGGGTGGGGGGATGGTAGGGGGCTTCTTTTATTTACTTTTTCCGTGGATGTGGGCATTATTGGCGAGGATGTGCACTTACATGGCTGCCCCAATTCATGAAGTGAGTGGCTCAGATCTCATCAAGGTCTGGGGTCACATGTAGGCCATGTCAGGCACAAATGGCAGAACACCTTCCCCTAATGGCACGGTGGCTCAGTCGTCAGCACTGCTACCTCGTGGCACCAGGGACCCAGGTTCAATTCCACCCTCAGGCAACTGTCTGTGTGGAGTTTCCACTTTCTCCCCGTCTCTGTGTCGGTTTCCTCCGGGCGCTCCGGTTTCCTCCCACAGTCCAAAGATGTGCATGCTAGGTGATTGGCTATGCTAAATTGCCTGTAGTGTTCAGGGATGTGTCGATTAGGTGGGTTATAGCGGGATGGGTCTGGGTAGGAGGTACCGAGGGTCGGTGTGGATTTGTTGGGCCGAAGGGCCTGTTTCCACACTGTAGGGATTCTATGATCAGTAAACCAGATGGGTTTTACAACAACGTGTTCATGGTCAGCAATATTGAAAACAAGCTTCAATTCCAAATTTATTGATTAATTGAATTTAATACCATAGTATTTGAATTTGTCCCCCCAAAGCATTAACTTCAGTGCAACCCAATCCCTGGCATTACCGCTACACCAACTCCTCATTTGTGAGGCATAGTTGCATATTACTGTACCTTTGCTGCCTCCTTACCAAACCTTCTGGAATAAAAGCAGAAAGCGCTGGAGAAACTCAGCACTTAACTCAGTCTAGGATCCAAAGACTCATCCTCAGACTCAAACCTGCTGGAAATTAGGGGTAATTATGGCATTGACAGAGGGTGGAAAAAACTATTAGCACGTTCAGGGCAAAAGACAAAGGCAGTGACGATGATGTTACAGGAGATGAGAGATTCCAGAAAATAGGTGTAAATGTTACAAGTCTTTGAGTTTCATGGACCACCTAGTGATTGATGGGTCGCTCATGGATTGGCCTGAGAGAGTACTGGACTCTACGTGAGGGTGGGTAGAAAGAAATATGGTGAATTTGACCAAAGTGATTTTGACAGTCACCCCTCAGACAGGATGGGATTGCTCCTGACAGCAGGTGAGAACAGACATCAGGTAGGCTAGCAGGCTGAATCAAAATATATCAAAAATTGTTAAGGTCTTCTGATAAGTATCTGACAACACTTTCCACCCACACGCATGAAAACATAATGTTAGAGTGGGATGTGCGGTGTGAAAAATAATATTTAATGTCACTCATTGTGACACAGCCTTTTCAATTGCTCCTGCACATAAACTAATCTTTCAATGTCATGCATTCACAAAGGCTGCAACACATTCTTTCACGAAGCTGAAACCATCTCTTCGACTTGGCAAAGAGCCTGCGTTTTCACTTCTGGAGATGGGATTACAGGAGTTGGAGAAGACTGGGTGACAATTTCCCCACTCCTCACTTGGGGCTGAAGCACATTCTCCTCCACCGTCCCCCTTCTTCCATCAGACCCTTCACTTCAATGCCCCTGGCGCAGTCCGTTCTGCCCCCACACTCCAACAATTTGAATTTATACACTGCCTAAAGTTTCTCCAAGGTACTTCACAGGAGTGTAAGCCAGGCCAGAATTGGCTGTGAACCAATGAAGAGGGCATTAAGATGAGGGGTCAAAGGTTTCTGAGTAGTGTTTGAAATGAGGAGATTAAAGTGAAGAGTGGGAGAGGATTGGGGAAGTGAAGAAATTTAATTCTGAACTAGCCCCCTCAGTAATCTCAGGCCTTCATAGAGTCATACAATTGTACAGCATGGAAACAGACCCTAATTTCCCTTATACAACACAAGACCAATTCACCAAGGATCAAATAGGAGTGATTCTGGAAACTAGTGTTAATAATTTAATGCAAAGCCAGGCTTTCACTCATGGCTGAAAAGTTTGAGAGAAGCCCACTTCTGCTTTGGCTGGAAAGCTCTTTATAGAGTCTTTCAGTCATCGAACTGGACAGCATGGAAACAGACCCTTTGGTCCAACATGTCCATGCCAACCAGATATCCTATATAAAACTAGTCCCATTTGCCAGCATTTAGCCCATATCCCTCTAAATCCTTCCTATTCATATATCCATCCAGATCCCTTTTAAATGTTGTAATTGTACCAGCCTCCACCACTTCCTCTGGCAGCCCATTCCACACACGCACCACACTCTGTGTAAAAAAGTTGCCCCTTAGGAGACTTTTAAATCTTTCCCCTCTCACCTTAAACCTACACCCTTTAGTTTTGGACTCCACTACCCTAGGGAAAAAGACCTTGGCTACTCACCATCATGACTTTATAAACCTCCATAAGGTCACCCCTCAGCCTCCGACACTCCAGGGAAAATAGCCTCAGCCTATTCCGCCGCCCCCTATAGCTCAAGCCCGGTAACCCCAGCAACATCCTTGTAAATCTTGTGAAATACTTCTCTGCCTCGGGCCGAAAAGGAAAGAAGCAATCATAATTTAAATTCACCTCTATTCCCCTTTTGCCTGTGATATCTGGATTGGAGGCTATAATCCATGATAAGGAAACGTGGGATAGACTGGGGTTTTCTCTTTGTAACGGATGAGGTCGTGTGGAGTTTTAATTGTAAAAAAATTATGAGGGGACCCAGAATGGATAAGAGGAAAATATTTCCCTTGGCAGAGAGATCGATAACCAGATTGAAAGTAATCGACAGAAGGATTAGTGTGCAGTCGAGCTGAAAATATTTTCACCCAGAGGGTCAGGGAACTGCGGAATTCACAGCCTGAAAGGGTGGCTCGGGCATAAAACCCTTAACCCTTTGAACTGGACTAGCACTTAATGTGTCGCAAACTGTGGAGCTGTGCCCCAGGAACTCCAAACTAGGATTAACCTGGATAACATCAAAAACTCAGTGGTTAGCACTGCTCCCTCACAGTGCCAGGCATCCGGTTCAATATGTGGAGTTTGTACATTCTCCCTGTGTCTGTGTAGGTTTCCTCTGGGTGCCTCCCACAGTCCAAAGATGTGCAGGTTAGGTGGATTCGCCTTGGGAAATGCAGGGTTACAGGGATAGGCAGTGGGACTGGGTGGGATGCTCTTCGGAGGGTCAGCGTGAACTCGACTGCCCTGCTCCCACACTGTAGGAAATCTATCTGAATCATGGGGTATGGGGAAGAAGCGGGAATATAACATTGAGATAGAGCTCCAGCCATTGAATGGCAGAGTAGGTTTGAAGGGGCAAATAACCCACTCTTGCTCCTAGTTCCTATGTGTCTATGCATTTCTTCTTTGGCCAGCATGGAGATTTCGGCTGACTGGCTTCCTTCTGCACAGTATGTTTCTCGGGCTTCTCCAGGTTGAGTTGGAGTGTTTGTTCCTCAGCATTGAAGAGGAATGAACGAGGCCTGAGAGGACAGAGAGGAATGGGATTATATTTAATTAAGACAACAGAAATAGGCCATTCAAATCCACTGGTCAGATCAGGCATTTCTGCCTCTAATCAACTTCCTCACCCCTTCCTTCACCCAACACCAATACTGTTACTTTCTGCTCTGCCCTCCACTATATTCTCACTTAGCTTCCTTTCAAATTAAAGGCTCCTTTCATTTTCCTCTGACAGTTGCCATGTCAGTACTTAATTGAAGGGGCACCCTTCAGTCTGTAGTTATCTTGACATCTAAATTCATCAGTCAGAAGGTCTTCAGGGAGTGAAGGTTCAGTCTATTCTATCCAGTCCCCTGCTGAGCCTTGGGACTAGGGCCTACCAGCTGGAAGAAAATGGGAGAATCTCAGTCATAAAGGTCTACAGCACAGAAAAAGGCCCTCACCCTTCAGTCTGCACCAGAGAGTGAGACAGAATGAAAAACTGAAGATCGAGTTGACTTTGAGGATGTTCTCAACCTTGATCAGATGGGCCAAGGAGTGGCAGATGGAGTTTAATCTCGGTAAATGTGAAGTGCTACATGTTGGTGCAGCAGATCAGGGCAGGACGTATACACTTAATGGTGGGGCCCTGGGGAGAGTTGCCGAGCAGATAGACCTTGGGGTGCTGTTTCATAGTCTCTTGAAAGTGGAGTCACAGATAGACAGCATGCTTGCCTTTGTTGGTCAGTGCATTAAGTATAAGAGTTGGGAGGTCACATTGCAGCTGTACAGATATTGGTTAGGCCACTTTTGGAACACTATATTCAATTCTGGTCTTCCTGCTTTAGGAAAGATGTTGTTAAACTTGAAAGGGTTCAGAAAAGATTTACAAGGGTGCTTTGAGAAAGGGCCACCGGACTCAAAACGTTAACTCTGCTTTCTCCTTCACAGATGTTGCTTGACCTGCTGAGCTTTTCCAGCAACTTTGTTTTTGTTCCTGATTTACAGCACCCGCAGTTCTTTCGGTTTTTATTTTGTTACAAGGATGTTGCCAGGGTTGGAGGGTTTGAGCTATAGGGAGAGGCTGAATAGGCTGGCTCTATTTTGGGCTATATAAACAGGGTGGCACAGTGGCTCAGTGGTTAGCACTGCTGCCACCCAGGTTCAATTCCACCCTCAGGCAACTGTCTGTGTGGAGTTTGCACATTCTCCCTGTGTCTATGTGGGTTTCATCTGAGTGCTCCAGTTTCCTCCCACAGTCCAAAGGTGTGCAGGTTAGGTGGATTGGCCATGCTAAATTACCTGTAGTGTTCAGGGATGCAGAGATTAGGTGGGTTATAGGGGGAAAGGTCTGGGTGGGATTGGAGGGCCTGTTTCCACACTGTAGGATTCTATGATTATTTTCACTGAAATGTTGAAGGCCCAGGGGTGGCCTTATAAAAGATTATAAAATCATAGGGGGCATGGATAGGGTGAATAGTTAATTTCTTTTCCCTAGGGTGGGGGAGTTCAAAACTAGGGAGCATAGGTTTAAGGTGAGACCGGAAAGATTTAAAAGGGACCTAGGGAACTACTTTTTCACACACAGGCTGGCTCGTATGTGGAATGAACTGCCTGAGGAAGTGGTGGAGGTTGGTACAGTTACAACATTCAAGAGGTATTTGGATAAGTTTGTGAATAGGAAACATTTGGAGGAATATGGGCCAAAGGCAGGCAGGTGCGACTAATTTCATTTGGGAAACTTGGTTGGCATGAACAAGTTGGACAGAAGGGTCTGTTTCTGTACTGTGTGACTCCATGACTATGACACCCCTTAACCTTCTAAATTCTCGAGAAAAAAGGCCTAATTTGGATAATGTCGCCTCAGACCGCAATCACTTACAGTCAAGGAATAAATTAACATTAACCAAAGCAGCTTAACTGAACGGACACACTGAGACCGGGAAGCAAAATGGATCAGTGACTGGGATGAACTCTATCCCTAAAACGACTGATCCAGTGGCGTATGTTAAGTTTGGATGCAGAGAGGTGGCTGTGTGAAAACAGGAGAGGCAGGAAGAGCGTGCATCTACCTTTCCTGCTAACTGTGAGAAAAAAAACCACAAGAATTGCCCTATCAAAAACGTGGATGCCGTTTATATCAGGAGAGGTCACCACCACAAGAAGCTAGTGCAGAAGAGGCCACAAGGTTGCAGCATCCAGGGAATAAAACACAGAAGTTAGGAAGACAGCAAAACAGGTTAAAGATATTCCCCCTTGTCTGCCATGGGTGGCACAGTGTCTACTACTGCTACCCCACAGTACCAGGGACTTGGGTTCAATTCCACCCTTGGGCAACTGTCATGGTGGAGTTTGCATGTTCTTCCTGTGTCTGTGTGGGTTTCCTCCCACAGTCTAAAGATGAGGGGGTTATGAGAATTGGTCATGTTAAGTTGCCCATAGTGTCCAAGAATGCGCAGGCTCGGTGGATCATCCATGGGAAATGTAGGGATAGAGGTGGGTCTGGACGGGATGCTCTTTGGAGGGTCAGCGTGGGCTTGATTGGTCTACCTCCACACACTGTAGGTGTTCTATGTCAGGAACTGTACAAGGCAGCTCTAGACTGATGGTGTTTTTATTGGGTGTGTAAGGGACATGCCAAGATGGCAGGGGCACAAGGAGCGCTCTTTCTGCAGAGCGGCAAGTTGTTCTGGGCTCCAATTGCAGTCAGATGGAGCTAGAAGGGGGCACATAATGAGGGTGCAGAGTATGCAGTTAATGAGGTGAGTGAGTTATGGTGAGAAATCTTACCAGGTCCTGTAGTGAAAAACTGTCCAAAAGAAAATTACTCATCACAACTCAGAATTAACCAGAAAAGATTCAGCCCTGAGTTTTCATTGAAGGACAACACTCAAGAAGCTCGACACCATCCAGGACAAAGCAGCCCACTTGATTAGCACCACATCCATAAATATCCCACTGTCCACCGGTAATGCTCAGTAACAGCAGTGTGTACCATCTCCAAGATGCACTGCAGAAATTCACAAGGAAGTTTAGACACCACTTTCCAAACACACGGTCATTACCATCTAAAAGGACAAGGGCAGCAGATACTTGGGAACACCACCACACACAAGTTCCCTCCCCAAGCCACTCACCATCCTTACCTAGAAATATATTGCCATTCTTTTGCTGTTGCTGGGTCAAAGTCCTGGAATTCCCCCCCTAATAGCATTGTGAACAAGTGCATTGCAACAGTTCCAAAAAGCAATTCATCACCATCTTCTCAAATAGAATCCATTTTTGCCTGGCCAGTGACATCACATGCATGAGTAAAAACGAATACTGCAGGATGATATGTCAGAAGCAATGATTATATCAGCAAGGCTCCTCTGATAGTCTTCCAAACCTACGATCATTATCATCGACAAAGGCAAGACCAGCAGATGCAAGGAAATACCATCATCCGCATAGTCTCCGCCAATCCACTTACCATCCTGACTTGGAAATATATCGCTGTTCCTTCAGTGTCACTGGGCCAAAATCCTGGAATTCCCTCCCTAATGGCATTGTGGATGTCGCTGCACTGCTAAGTCTGGGGGGCAGTTGGCTCAGTTGGCTAGATAGCTTGCTTGTGATTATACAGTGATCCCAACAATGTGGGTTCAAATCCAGTACCAGCTGGGGTTGCCGTGAAATCCCACCTTCTCTGCCTGGTTCCCTTGCCTAAATGTGGAGATCCTCAAGTTAAGCCATCGCTATCTCTAATAAGATCAACACTCTGAGACTATGGCTATTTTACGCTCCAAGTGGTTCAAAGCAGCTCAGCTCCAAGGCAGTTAAAAATGTACAATAAATGTTGGCTAAGCCTGTTGACTCCCCACCCCCACTCCTTCTGTGAGAAATTAAATAATGGAAAAAAATTAGGCTGAGGTGGTTGTCGGGTTTAAGCAGAGAGTTAAAAAGGCCAGAATTTAAAGAGTTAGAACAGCAAACAGTGGAAAAGATCCCAATTGCTGCTGTGTGTCACTTTAAATGTAAGTGGTGAGAGTGTAGAGGAATATAAGAGACATTTGACAGGTAACACCAAACAGAATGTAGCTTCAACAGAATGGACAAGGAGTGCGAGGGAAGGTGATGTGTTGATTGAGTCTTCACTCAGAGACAGTGGACTGACAAGAAGCAGGAGGACAAAAGTGAGCTTGCAATTCAGGTATTAAACAGGCAACTCGGGTTCTTAAAGAGACTGTCTACTGAAGTATCACATAACTTTACTTTGGACCACAGCGACCAAACAGGCCGTTCGGTCCAACTGGGCTATGCTACTTTATGCCAAACATGGCCTCTTACTTTACCCCATCCTGTCATCATGTTCTTCTCTTCTTCCACATCCACCTTGCCCGTTAAAAGTGTCGATGCCAGTTACCTCAAATGCTCCACGTCCCACTTTATGGAGTCATAGAGGTTTACAACATGGAAACAGGCCCTTCGACCCAACTTATCCATGCTGCCCAGTTTTCAGAATGAAATTTGCCTGCATCTAGTCCATATCCCTCCATACACATCCCATCCATGTACCTGTCCAAATGTTTCTTAAATGATGAAATTTTACTAGCCTCCACCACTGCCTCTGGCAGCTCATTCCATATATGCACCACCCTCTGGACCCCTTTGTATCTCTCCCCTCTCACATTAAACCTGTGGCCTCTAGTTTTAGACTCCCCTACCATAGGGAAAAGCTGTTGCCTATCTACCTTATCTATGCCTCTCATGATTTTATGAACCTCTTTAAGGTCACCCCTCAGTCTCCTATGCTTCAGGAGCGTATCCAACCTCCCCTTGTAACTCAAACCTTCCAGTCCAGGTAGCAACCTAATAAATCTTTTCTGCACTCTTTCTTGTTTAATAATATCTTTTCTGTAGAAGGGCAACCAGACCTGCACTCAGTACTCCAAATGTGATCTCACCAACGTCTTGTACAGCTGCGACAAGACATCACAACTCCCATTCTCAACACTCTGACCGGTGAAAGCTAACATGCTGAAAGCCTTCTTTACCCTCCTGTCTACTTGTGACTCCACTTTCATGGAGCTATGAACCCATACTCCTGGATCTCTTTGTTCTATAACACTCCCCAGGGCCCTATGATTGACTGTGTAAGTCCTGCCCTGGTTTGATCCACCAAAATGCAACAGCTGACATTTATCTAAACTCCATTTGCCATTCGTCACCCTACAGGCCCAGCCCACTTTCTAGCCACTTAAATGTTATAAATGGAGCTCTCTTTCTTCTTAGTAGCAACAGGTAGCCCTCACGTTATTGTATTTTATGGTTTGAAAATGATGTCTGTAACCTCCCAGAAGGAAACTAAGCAAACCGACTTTTGCAAAGTGACACCTGAAGTGACATTGTACTCCAAGGACCTGGGTTCCATCTCAGTTGGTGCAATGGTTTTGAAATGTTTGGCAGGGAGTTTGATATCTCTCCTTTCACGTCTGTGGACTTCCACAGAAATAAGAACCAGAGGTAAAACAAAGAACTGCGGATGCTGGAAATGTGAAACAAAAACAGAAATTGCTGGCAAAATGTGACAGGTCTGGCAGCTTCTGTGGGAAGAAAGCAGAGTTAACGTTTCGAGCCTGGTGACTCTTCATCAGACCGGACAGCAGTTGGGAAACCTGGTTTCTATGCAGAAGATGCAGTTGGGGGAAGGGGTGTAAGGAAGTAGTCAGTGGATAGTTGGAGATAGAGCTCAAAGAGAGAGAGATATGACAGGGGCAGATTAATGAGGAGATTATGGATGGCAGGCCAGGAGGGAAGAGAATCTGAATAAGTAACAATGAGAGCTGAGGATAGCAGAGAATGGGTAATCTGAAATCAAGTCATTTCATGTGTTAATAGGCCTGAGAGCAGGTGAAAATGGGTTTGGCTCTGCAATAAACAAGCCATGTCATAACAAGGATAACAAGGTGTAGAGCTGGATGAACACAGCTGGCCAAGCGCTCCTATGATGCTGCTTGGCCTGCTGTGTTCATCCAGCTCTGCACCTTGTTGTCTCGGATTCTCCAGCATCTGCAGTTCCTACTATCTCATGTCATAACAGGACTGGGTGTCGGGTGGGTAAAAAACATGGAACAATGGAATCACTGGATGCTCACTAGAGCACTGCAGCAGGCCTGATACAGAAATGCTGGCACGGTAACACGGTGGTGCATTGAAATGGTAGGCAACTAGAAGCTTGGGGTCATTTTTACGGTCAGAACATAGGTGTTCTGCAAAGCGGTCACCCAGTCTGAATTTTGTCGCCCAATGTAGAGGAGACCACAAGGTGAACAGCGAATACAGTAGACTAGGCTAAATGAAGTACAGATAAATCTGGAAGGCGTGTCTGGGGCCTTGGATGGTGAGGAGGGAGGAAGTAAACAGGCAAGTGTTATACAGCATTGGCAGTTCCTACTATCTCCAAGGTGTTACACCTTCTGCAGTTGCATGGGAAGGTGCTGTCAGGGTGTGGGGAGTGAAGGAGGAGTGGACCATAGTGTCCTGGAGGGAATGGTCCCTGCAGAATGCTGACAAGGGAGGGGAGGGGAATATGTGCCTGGTTGTGGCATTCCATTGGAGATGACAGAAATGGCAGCTTAAGTGAGGACCAGAGGAACCCTATCATTGTTGCAGGAGGGAGGAGAAGGGATGAGGGCAGAGGTGCAGAGATGGGCTGGACACAGCTAAGGGCCCTATCACCATAGTAGCAAGCAATCCTGAGTGGAGGAAAATGGTGGATATTTCTGAGACTCCCCTGCGGAAGGTGGCATCATCGGAACCGATGCAATGAAGAAACCAGGAGAATGGGATGGAGTCCTTAGGGTGTGAGGACATATGACTATGCCAGCATAATAGAGACCACATGAGCATTGTCAACTGTCATAAAAACTCTCCTGTTTCCCTAATGTCCTTTAAGAAAGCGATTCCATACCCAACAATGCAGTTGACCCTTAACTGCACTCTGTATTCATAGAGTCATAGAGTCCTACAGCACGGAGACAGGCCCTTCAGCCCAAACTGGTCTCTGCCAACCAAAATGTCCATCCAAGCTAACCCCATTTCCCTGCACTTGACCCATATCCTTCAAAACTTTCCTATCCATGTATTTGTCTAAATGCCTTTCAAATGTTGTTAATGCACCCACCTCAACCACTTCCAATGACAGCTCATCCCATATGCGTACCACCCTCAGGTTCCTATGTATTCTTTCCTCTCTTACCTTAAACTGATGCCCTCTAGTCCTCGATTCCCCAACCCTGGGAAAAAGACTAATTACATTCACCTTATCCCTCTCATGATCTTATACACTTCTATAAGATCCCCCTCAGTCTCCTACACTATAAAGAAAAGGTCCTAGCTTGTCCAACCTCTCTCTATAACTCAGTCCCTTGAGTCCTGCCAACATCCTTATAAATTTCTTCTGCACTCTTTCCAGTTTAATAACGTCCTTCCTATAGCAAGGTGACCAAAACTGACCTCAATACTCCAAGCCCGGCCTCACCAGCATCCTGTATAACTGCAACATAACTTCCCAACTTCTATACTCAGTGCCCTGACTGATGAAGGCCAGTGTGCCAAAAGCCTTCTTCACTGCCCTGTTTATCTGTGACTCCACTCTCAGAGAAGCGTGCACCTGAACTCCAAGGTCCCTCTGTTCCACTACACTCCTTAAGGCCGTACCATTCACCATGTAACTCCTGCTTCGATTTGACTTTCCAAAATGCAACGCCTCGCACTTATCTCTATTACACTCCATTTGCCATTTCTTGGCCCACTTCCCCAACTGATCAAGATCCTGCTGCAATTTCTGATAACCTTCCTCACTGTCCACGATATTGCCTATTTTAGCATCATCCGCAAACTTACTAATCATGCCTTGTACATTCTCATCCAAATCATCGATATAGATAACAAACAGCAATGGGGCCAACACCGACCCCTGTATTGGCCCAAGCCACTCAGAACAAGGCCAAATATCACAGCTGGCCCAGCTGTGATACCCACAGCCCTTGAACAAATTAAAAAAGGACTCTTTTCTCGATGATACATGAAGGCTGTTGGAATTGTGACACCTTAAAGATACAATCTTATCAAACCATCTTATAAGCTGCCGTGTCAGGTCAACTGGGACAAGACGTAACGTGATAAGGAGAAATGCTAGGGCCAGTAGTGACAACTTTGGACCTGTTTCCTGTTAAATATATTGGTTACAGTTTTTTTTTATGGAACCAGTTTCTCCTTCATGAGTCCAACAGCTGCTCCCATGTCTATCCTCAACAATCCTGGAACCAAGATACTTCTTTAATCTGTCCTTTACGGAGCTTATGCATCCCAACGGATCAAAATTATCCAGCATACAGTGTGCCGCTGAATGAATTCAACGTAGCCTCACCATATAATATCACACTGTCCTTGAAATGGAAAATAATGCCATCAAGTCATAGAGTCATAGAGATGTGCATCACAGAACCAGACCCTTCATCCATATTGTCCATGCTGACCAGATATTCTAAATTAATCTAGTCCCATTTGCCAGTGTTTGGCCCATATCCCTCTAAACCCTTCCTATTAATGTCCCCATTCAGATGGCTTTTAAATGTTGTCATTGTACCAGCCTCTACCACTTCCCCTGGCACTTCATTCCACACATGCAACACTCTCTATTTGAAAAAGTTGCCCTTAGGTCCCTTTTAAATCTTTCGCCTCTCACCTCAAACCTATGCCCTCTAGTTTTGGACTTCCCTACCATGGGGAAAAGACCTGGCCTATCCATGCCTCTCATGATTTCATAAACCTCTATAAGGTCACCCCTGAGCCTCCAACGCTCCAGCAACAATAGCCCCAGACTATTCAGTGTCTCCCTATAGCTCAAACCGTCCAACTCTGGTAACATCCCTGTAAATCTTTTCTGAACACTGTCAAGTTTAACAACATCTTTCCAACAGCTGGGAGAACGCAGTGTTCCAAAAGTGGCCTAACCAATGTCCTGTACAGCTGCAATACGACCTCCCGATTCCTATACTCAATGTACTAACCATTAAAGGTAAGTGTACCAAACGCTTTCTTCACCATCCTGTCTAGTTGTGACTCCGCTTTCAAGGAACTATGAGCCTGCACCCCTAGGTCTCTTATTAAGTCACCATTGTCATATCAGACTACGCGGCTTCTCTCTCAAATGAGAGATCCGACTGGTGGTGAGTTAATCTGAGGGCCACCATACCTCAGGCAAGGGGAGGGTGAAATGAACATACGCTGTTGGTAACTCACTGTTTCATGAATCAAGCATCCAGCCAACTGAGCTAAACCAACCACCAAAATAATGCCATACAAAGGAGATGTTTATCGACAATATGGTAACCATTGACTTTGTGAAAGTGTAAAATGAATGATATGAAGTGAATTATTTTTAGTTTCATTCAGGTTGATGGGTAGGATGTAAAACATGCTGCTAATTCAATACATCTACGTCTGCAATCTCCTCAGGCTCTTCCTCCCCTCCTTTCTCCCTTTCACTGGAAATAGAGACTTTGGAATTTCTAGCCCTTCTTTTTTGGATCCAGAATCTCCTCTGCAACTCTACCTAGAGACCCTTCTCAAAACATGCCTTTTTGTCCAACTTTTGGCAGCTCAGAGAACATTCACTAGGCTGACTCCATGGATGAAGAGTTGCCTCAGGCAGAAAGTTTGAATTTTTGCTCATTGGAGTTTAGAAGAATGAGAGGTGACTTTATTGAAAGACATAAGATTTTGGGGTGGCGATCGTTGTGGTGGTGAGTGGGAGGCAGAGAGTTGACAGTGTAGGTACAGAGAGGATGGAAAAGCGCAGAAATGTTGGTTGGCAAGCTTAAAACAATGAATAAATTAGATACCAGGGCTCGAGTTTTGAGCCTTTCCAATAAGGTCCCTGGTTAAACCAAAACCTTGTGCAGCCATCAAATATAAAACTCTACGGACTGGAGGGCACACAACTTAAAGATAAGTGACAGATGACTGCCACGCTACAGTGCACAGAAAGGGCAAATCACAGAAACCTTGTACTAAATCCATAAACCAAATTATTTGCTTTTAATTAGAACATCTTGCAAAGAAATGCAACTCATTCATAAGATGGAGGAATTGGAAAGCCAAGACAATCATAGAATCCCTACAGCCTGGAAAGAGGCCATTCAGCCCATCAAGTCTACACTGACCCTCTAAAAAGCATCTTACCCGGACCTAGCCCTGCATTTCCCATGGTTAATACACCTAGACTGCACAGCCCAAGATACTGTGGGCAATTTAGTGTGGCCAGTCCATCTGGCCTGCGCATCTTTGGACTGTGGGAGGAAACCGGAGCGCCCGGTGGAAACCCACGCAGACACAGGAAGAATGTGCAAACTCCACACAGACAGTCGCCCGAGGTTGGGATCAATCTCAGGTCCCTGGTGCTGTGAAGCACCAGTGCTAACCACTGAGCCACCAGTAAAGCTAAATCATTTTAAAGTGGAATATCTATAATTATTGCAAAGGGTTGGGCATCTGAAAATGGATCATCCAATCGTTTTGCTACCTGATGCCAAACCAGTGTGATTGTTCACTGAAAGAAAAATCTCTCACACACTTTTGCAGAAAATGAAGCAAAAAAGTGTTGCAAAAAGAAATAATCACACACACACACACATACACACACACACACGCTCACACAGACACACACACACACGCAGATATACACACACACAGACACACGCACACACACTCATACACACTTGCACAGACACATACACATGCACATACACACGCACATTCATGCTCACACATACACGCACACATACAGACACACGCACACACACGCAGACATACACATACACATACAGACACACACTCACACACACACACACAGACACACACTCATACACACACGCCTAGACACACACATGCACAGACACAACACAGATACACACACAGACATGCACACAGATACACATACAGACACAGATATGCACACACACACACACACACACACACACACAATCACACACAGGCACACAATTACACATGTGGATGAAAGCCTGGCAAAACTAGGAAAAAGCATAATTTTCACAAAGCTAGATGCAAATAGCGATAATGACCTTTAGATGAGGAATCCAAGTTGCTTTTAACCTTGATCACACCATTTGGGAGAAGTTTTCTCAGCTGATGACATTCTAGCATAACATCTACACCTGAGATTTTATTTAGAAGACGGGCTCTGTGTGAACTTCTGATAAGAAGGAGGTTGCACGTGTGGACTCAGTTTTCTGTTCCTCTGCCAACACTTACAGCAGACTTTGGTAAAGAGTAAGGGAGAAGGAGGATGTGTACGATGAAAATCGAACAAGGAATTGTAATCAACGCCATCGAGTACACACCCCGATCAGAACTCCAGGCTGAATTTGCAACCAAAATCATCAAGGTCAAATTCTCAAAGTCATGGTTGCAGCATTTTCTCCTCTTGTGAGTACGGAGAGTGGAAAGGTGAGAAGAAATGAGAACTTTCAGGAAGGCTTTGGATAATTATTTGTATGGAGATAATATGCAAGGGTAGGGGGAGAAAGCAGATAACTGGCAATCGATGATGATGCTTATTTGAAGTACTGGTGCAGACACGATGGGCTGAATGGCCTTCTTCTGCACCATAACACTCCTGTGATGCTGCAATTATTCTACTTAAGTTTAGGAGATAATGTTTCCCAACAACTCAAAGAGCCCGCAGTCTCAATCAACTTTCATTCTGAATGTAACTAAGTGATAATTCATCTAATGGTTAGGATCTGGGGCTTTGGCTGCTGCAGCCTGGATTCCTGAACTGGGAATGCAACTTTCAGCTTTACGAAACCTTGGTTAGATCCCACTCGGATTATTGTGAACGGATCTGAGCATGTGCTCTTTACAAAGGATATACTGTCCTTGGATGGATGTATTGGCCTAATGGTATTATCGCTGGACTCTTAATCCAGAGACCCAGGTAATATCCTGGGGACCCAAGTTTGAATCCTGCCACGGTGGATGGTGGAATTTGAATTCAAAATAATCTGGAATTAAGAGCCTAATGGCAACCATGAAACTATTATCGATTGTGACGAAAAACCCATCTGGTTCGCTAACGTGCTTTAGGGAAGGAATCTGCCATCCTTACCCGGTCTGGCCTACATGTGACTCCACGCCCACAGCAATGTGGTTGACTTTTAACTCTGGGCAATAAATGCTGACCCAGCCAGTGACACCCTCATCCTGTGAATCAATAAAAATCATTTACAAAAATGATACCTAGACTTCAGTGGATAAGTTATGAGGAGACGTTATACAAACTGGGCCTAATTTCTCCAGCATTGAGAAAGTTAAGGGGTGACCTGATCAAGGTTTTCAAGATATTAATAGAAAAGGGACAGGGTAGCTAAATTATTTCCACTAGTTGAGGATTTTAGAACTAGGGGCATAGTCTGAGAACTCGGGCCAGACCATTTAGGAGAGATGTTAGAAAGAACTTCTACACATGAAGGGTGGAAGTAGTTTGGAACTCTCTTCCATGAACTGCAGTGGATACTAAATCAGTTGTTCATTTTAAATCTAAGACAGATAATTTTTTTAAATAAACGAAGTTATTAAGAGATAGGAGCCTAATACAAGTGTATGAAGTTGGGATACAAATCTGCCATGATTTCATTAAATGGTAGAACAGGTTTGTGGGGCTGAATGGCCTGTTCCTGCTCCTATGTTCCTAATTACAGATGGTGGTAACACAGCCAGGTCTTATTGAAAGAAGCAGAAGGATCAAGGGATCAAGTGACCTACTCTTTAATCCTTTTTCTTGTGAACTCCTGGGTGCCCAGCCTACTATCCTCAGAGCCTGGTGTCCTCTTTTGGTTTTTGTGACTGCTCACTGAATAATGTGGACTATATTTTCAAGCTGATGGGTACAGATTGACTGTGGGCATGTATATTGTCTCTCAGTTGGTAGCTCTCTTGCCTCTCACTCAGAAGATAAACAGCAGAGGTCTCTCTGAAGGCCTAGCCAAATTTTCCCACAGTCGACAATCAGGACAAATCAGATTGTCTGGTCACTATCATATTGCTACTTTTGGGGAGTTGGTTCTGGCACTAATGAACTGCTGTGTTACAACAGTGACCTCCCTTAGAAAAGAGCTTCACTGACTGTAAAGAGCTTTGGGTGGTGGTCCTGACAAATGAAAGTCGCTCAAATCTTTCATCAGTGAATTTTCCATTATAGCTATTGGCTTATTAAGCTACTCAGAGATGTAATGACACACCTCTAGGGCAGGTTGGGACTTGAACCCAGACACTCCTAACTCAGAGGTAGAGACACTAGCACTGCACCTCAAGAACTCTGATTTCCCTTATACAACACAAGATCAATTCACCAAGGATCAACTAGGAGTGATTCTGAAAACTAGTGTCAAGAATTTAAAGCAAAGCCAGGCCTTCACTCATGGCTGAAAAGTTTGCGAAGTGCCTACTTCTGTTTTGGCTGGGAAGCCCTTTAAAGAGTCGTAAAGCTGTACAGCATGGAAAACAGACCCTTCGGTCCAACTTATCCATGCCGACCAGATATCCTATATAAAACTAGTCCCATTTGCCAGCATTTGGCCCATACCCCTCTCAACCCTTCCCATTCATGTACCCATCCAGATGCCTTTTAAATATTGTAATTGTACCAGCCTCCACCACTTCCTCTGGCAGCTCATTCCATACATGCACCACTCTCTGCGTGAAAAAGTTGCCCCTTAGTTCCCTTTCAATTCTTTCCCCTTGAAGCTCTTGAGTGGCTCAGGTTATTCCTCTCACTCCCAAGTGGGATGATATTCCACCCCCAGGAGCTGTTGGTCAACCCAATGGGGCTTCAGTCCCAGCAGCACCCCCAGGTATGATGGCCACTCCAGAGAATGCAGGAGTCCACTAAACATAGCCCAGAATCCCAATTCACTGTTGAATCCCTGGCTTCCCTGATTAAGGGGGCAGGGCCAAAGCTACTTTTCCCCAAGATACTTTCCCTGTTGGTGTTCCTTTCTCAATTTCCAGGATCACTCTTGCGAGGAGAAAGTCTGTAAAGTCTTCACTGCACTGAGTCAGGACTCTGGTGAATTGATCGTGAGCTGTTTAGTCAGAAAGTAACACGCTCACGTGACAATTTAAGTTTGTTTCTCTTTTCTTTGCATGAATCGCATTGAAGTTTATCAGCACTCACAATCCGGCATCTCTCACAAGCAGGAAGTGACAGGGAATGTGTGACCGAGAACTATAAATAGAAGGACATCTCGCCACATGACAGTTTTTAATCCCTCAGGTGTTGGGATCAACACTTCCATTAGCCTCTCAAAAGTGAATATCACCAAGCCGTTTTCATATATATTGAAGAACAGATGTCTCAACGTTGAAGCAGCAAGAAAGGTAAAAGAAAAGATTTGAAATGAAGTCATACAGCCCTGGGTCGTAACCTGCACTCTATTAAAGATAAGAGTCTTTAAAACACCTTTAATAGAATCTATTTAACCAGACTTTAAAATATTAGAACATAGAGCATAGAACATAGAACATTACAGCGCAGTACAGGCCCTTCGGCCCTCGATGTGGCGCCGACCTGTGAAACCAATCTGAAGCCCATCTAACCTAAACTATTCCATTATCATCCATATGTTTATCCAATGACCATTTAAATGCCCTTAAAGTTGGCGAGTCTACTACTTTTGCGGGCAGGGCATTCCACGCCCTTTCTACTCTCTGAGTAAAGAACCTACCTCTGACATCTGTCCTATATCTATCACCCCTCAATTTAAAGCTATGTCCCTTCGTGCTAGCCACCACCATCCGAGGAAAAAGGCTCCCACTGTCCACCCTATCTAATAACTGTGCTTTGCGCTGCACAGATATTGCCAGTGCCAGACCTGCTGGGTTTCTCCAGTATTCTGTATTCTTCTTCCCTATAAAGGATAGCTGGTCTTCAACAGATAAGTCCCCTGGACTTGATACAGTAAAACATTTCAGCATATTTTGTAGACACCACATTGTCAGGTTTTTGCATAGTTTGGAGACTGAAAATTTCATGTCCTGACCTTTTTGGGGGTCCCGACACAATGGCTACATGGTAATCACTGGCAAAGTTGAAACTGCCAGTGGGCAACTATCCAGAACGTTCCGAAAAGGCACCAATGTGGAATTCGTGTCTGAGGCTTTGGACAGTTTTGAATGACTTACTTAAGCAGTCACCTGTGAAAAGCTAGAGGAATGAAAACTCAACCTTTCTCCCAGGAAACACTTAAATCAACGCTCCCACTCATCATCGAACCCCTACAATGCGGAAGAAAGCCAACTGAGTCCACACCAATCTGCAGTCGATCCACCCAGACCCTCCTAACACATGTAACCCTGTATTTCACTTGACTAGCACACCTAGCCTGGACACTATGGGCATTCTAGCATGGCCAATCCATTGTAACCTGCACATCTTTGGACTGTGGGAGGAAACTGGAGCACCTGGAACACACATCACACAGGGAGAATATGAAAACTCCACACAGACAGTCACCCAAGGGTGGAACTGAACCCTGGGTTCCCGGCACTGAGGCAGCAGTGCTAACCACTGAGCCACCATGCCAGCCCAGTCAATCACATTCCCCCTCCGCTGAACTCCTGATTTTTCCATGCCCATCCTCAGACATGGTGTACCCTCTCCAACTCCCTTCTGCAAACCTGGCCCCAGCCTCAGCTTCCCTGACACCATTCCACATCGACATCCCCTTGGACTCTGTTTCACCCTACACCAGCCCCCCCCCCCCCCCCCCCCACCTCCCCCCTTACCCCCCCCCCCCCATCTGCCCACTGTACACACATACCACCCTTGTAACCACACCCCCCTTGCACATTACAGTCATAGAGTCATACAGCACAGAAACAGACCCTTCAGTCCAACTCATCCATACTGACCAGCTTTCCCCAACTGAGATAGTAGGAACTGCAGATACTGGACAATCTGAGATAACAAAGTGTAGAGCTGGATGAACACAGCAGGCCAAGCAGCATCAGAGGAGCAGGAAGCTGACGTTTTGGGCCTAGACCCTTCTTCAGAAACTGAACTTGTCCCATTTGCCTATGTTCGGCCCATATCCCTCTAAACTTTTCCTATTTATGTGCCTGTCCAAATGTCTTTTAAATGTTGTAATCATACCTGCCTCTGCCACTTTCTTTGGCAGCTCATTCCATACATGCGGTGCCATGAATGTGAAAAAATTCCCCATAAGGTCCATTTTAATTGTTTCCCCTCTCACCCTCAGCCAGCCAGCATAAATGCAGTTTGCATGAAATACTGCAGGGCGTGGAGAACTGAGACACAGTGAGGGAGATACAAGTGGATTCAGATTAGCTACACTGTAAGAATTTTGGCTAGTTTTCCAGAGTACGTGAAATTTGAATCCATTGATGTCTTCACAGTGTCCATTCAGTAAAATATCCCTGCATCCTGCAATTATCACAGTGCTGTTGCAAAGCATGTGCTGCCTGTTTCACCTCTACTGAACAAATCTCAGTCTGTGTTATGAAGGACCCTGATGGGAATTATGTACAGGTCTCCTAGCAGTAGTTAGGAGTTGGGCAGAAAACAAATCAGGAGATGGAAAATGCATGTGAGAAAGGCACTATTAAAATAATCATGGGAGACTTTGATATGCAGGTGGGCTGGGGAAATCAGGTTGGTAGTGGATCTCAAGGAAAGGAATTTGTGGAAAGTCTATGAGATAGTCTTATGGTCGTATATATGTGCCGCTTCCTTCTAGCTCAAAGACATTTTGCATAGGTAGGGATTGCTAAATTTCTGGTCTAACGAGAACAGTCTTATTGAGGAAGCAATGTGAAGACAATTGCATTGTATTTCTGCAACTATTTGTATGTTTTATTTCCTTACATGGGTGTCATTGCCAATGCCAGCATTTATTGCCCATTCCCAACTGCCATTGAACATTGAGTCATTTTGAAGGACCTCATTACTTTGAATCTGGAGTTACATGAAGGCCTGACCAGATAAGAATGGCAGATTTTCTTCTCTAAAGGCCATTAATAAACCAGATGGACAATCACCAATGGCACCTTTAAACTAGCTTTCAATTCCAGATTTATTAACTGCCTTCAAATTCCAACATCTGACTTTGTGAGATTTGAGCCTGTGTCCCCAGATCATTAGCATCGGCCTTGGGATCATTCATTCATTATCACCACAAGGCCACTGATTCGCCAAGCAGATCTTATGTATATTACCAAGTTTCCAATAGAGACTGTCAGTTCCAAGCCTGTCTCCTCTGAGCTCCTTCTTTAATTTCACCAAGTTCCCATAACATCATCAGAGTGGGAGTTTCCAACTGCACTCTATCAAGTATGAAACCTTTCAGACTCTTATATAGCAGAGATATCTTTAGTAGAAGTGGAATAGGCAGCACATGCTTTGCAGCAGCACTGTAACAATTGTAGAAGACAGGGATATTTTGCTGAATGGACACTATAAGGAAATAAATGGATTCAAATTTCCTGTACTCTGGAAAACTAGCCAAAATTCTTACAGTGTATCTAATCTGAATCCATTTGTACCTCCCTCGTTGTGTCTCCACCCCCTATGGTTTTTCATGCAAGCTGCATTTATGTTGACTGTTTTATTGTGAAGAATTTTGCATCTGGATTGCTGCAGATCCCCCACTGATTCTGTTTTCCATATTATTGCCATCTAAAATCTTTCTAATTATCAGCCATTCAGTTTCCTTCTGTAAAATCAATAAACCCTTCAGTAAGTTTTTATGAGTTTCTAGTAACTTTGCCACGCATCGGAGAAGCAATAACCATTAAAGGGATACTGTATTAGTGGGTAATGAGTTGTCTTGGTATAGTACTTTGCAGACTGTGAAGTTTCTCCTTTTACCTTTGTTCTGGGGCATGGAAGAGAATAAGTTAGGAGGAGTCAGTTTGTGTAGTGTTCCAGAGGTCCAGGTTAGGGTGTGGAGAAGGTTTACCAGAGAAGGTTTGCCTAGTCTGGAGTGTTTTAGTTACTAGGAGACATTGGATAAATTCGAATCGTTTTCATTGAAAAGATGGAGGCTGAGGGGCAACCTAGTAGACGTCTACAAAATTTTGAGAGGCATGGATAGGATGGATAGTTAGAGGCTTTTTCCCAGGATAGAGAGGTCAACTTAAAGAGGGTGTAGGTTCAAGGTGAGAGGGGGAATGTTTAGGAGAGAAGTGCATGGAAACGTTTTCACACAGAGGGCAGTGGGTGCCTGGAATACACTGCCAGTGGAGGTGGTAGAAGCGGGCATGCTAGGAACATTCAAGATGTATCTTGATAGACACATGAAAGGGAAGCGATAGAAAACATGTATGGGCAATAAGTAGTATGTCTGAATAAGGATTATAATTGGTGCAGGCTTGGTGGGCCAAAAGGGTTGTTCCTATGCTGTATGGTTAATGCGCTGAGGGCACAGGTTCAAATCCCACCATGGCATCTGGTGGAACTTAAATTCAATTAATTGACTTTTAAAAAACAAAGATTTGAAAGTTCATTTCAGCAACAGTTATTTTGCATATACATTGATGTTAAGAGAGTTTGCCTTTAACTATAGCATGTGCTGTGTGTATGCATTGCTGTAGGTTGTTAAGCTGCTTTGAATTTGCAAGCTGCATGCCTAACGGAAATCTGTTGGTTTACTATCATGTCTGTTTCATAACTTATAATGTGTTTTACTGTTTTAAATAAACTAACCTGCTGAGTCAATCAATATTTGGAGAGTGATTGATTAGTAGTCTATTGTCTTTAACATCACAATGGTGACTGCAAAACTGTTACCAACCTATTTGTTTCACAAATGCTTTTCAGAGACAGAAATCTGTTGCGCTAACCCAGTTTAACCCACATTTGACTCCAGACCCAAAGCAATGCAGTTGACTCTTCTCAAGAACCATTTGGAATGAGCAATGAAGGTTGACTTTCTCAGCGATATCCATATCAAATGAACAAGTGAAATAAAGGAATTTGGCAATGCAGTGAGATCAGATTCAAACCATACCCTGTGTTCAACTGAGATGTTGCTGAGGGTGCTATGACCAGCAGAAGCCAAAGGGATGCAATAGTAGAGGGGCATCAATTCACATTGTTGAAGAGGTAATTGAAACTGAAAGATAAGTGTGTGGCTGATGAATTTTATCAAGCCCTAAAAGTAACTTTGACAGTCGCATGAGATTCTGACCTGGATAACCTGAGGAGACAACTTTAAAAGCAAATTTGCCCCTTTTGCAATTCTTAAGCAACATTGTAAACAGCCCCAGGCCCTATGTGCCACCCTTGTTCTGCAGGCAGTTCGCAGGGCTGGGGAGGAAATCACCCTGTTGCCCAGACCATATTTTGGGAGCAGCAGTAAAGTTGACAGGCAGACACACCGAGACTAGGAAGTGTAACGTTCAAGATATTTACTAACTAAAATGCTCAGACACATTATGACACACACCTGGAGCAAGTGGGGCTTGAACCTTCGTTCCCCCAGTTCAGAGATAGGGACATTATCACTGTGCCATGTGAGCCCGAAGTGAAGTGTTCAATTAGTCTTTGTTTGATTATGTTTGTCTGTAACTGATCTATGCTCGCTGTGTTTGTTTGGTTAAACCTGGATGTGGACTCTGAGTTGGAGAAGACAGGAAAGCCTTTGGAAGAAGGTGATCTGGGATAAACCTGAAAAAGGTAGAGATGTATTAAAATCACTGTCAGTAATATCTGTTGCAAACTTAGAAATGAGTGTCTTCTCTGCAATCCTCTGAAGGAAATCAAAGTTATATGTGATATGTTGAATAATGAAGCTCCTTCCCTCTGCTTTTGATGGCTTTTGGTAACATTGAATGAGATAGCACAATATGTCAGAGCATGGCTAGTTTGTTGGGTCAAAGAGCTTTCATATTGTCCTGGGTTTCTTTGTTGCCAAGTGTTAATGGATTCGAGCAATTCTTTCTCTTAATATTGTTGTCGTTGCTATTTGCAGGTAAACTGCATTGATTCTGAAGAAGGGTCTGGGCCTGAAACATCAGCCTTCCTGCTCCTCTGATGCTGCTTGGCCTGCTGTGTTCATCCAGCTCTACACCTTGTTATCTCAAACTGCATTGATTGTTGGAATGTAGAAACAGTGGGGAGCTGGTACAGTTGGGTCTCTGGAGTGTGGAGGTGGTTCTGACAGTGATCCTACTGTCAGATCTGGCCTGTGCAACTGGTACATGTCCTCTAGAGCAATATTACGTGTAAGGAAGTTTTTTAAATTCTTTTCTTTTTGTAGCGCCTGTATTGGAGCCAGAAGGTTATATTCCTCAGTAATGACAGTATATACCGTGGTAATTAAATACTGGTTTAATTTCTGAACTGTTGATGTATTATTATAGCACACTTCTCAGTAAAATTACAATCCTGTATCTTATTCCATTGTGTCATATCCACTTATATTTTGGAAGATACCAGTAATGTAGATAGAGCCCAGTAGTATAAGAAGACTCTTCAATAACATAGGAAGACTGCAGCAGTGTTAGAAGACTTATCAATAATGTTGGAAGACTCCAGTAGTGTCAGAAGATTCTGTATAAAGATTCTACTGGTGTAGGAACACTACGAACAGAAGGACCTACTCTGCTATTGAGTTAAAATGTAATCCTTTGAATCAGATCTGCACCTCAACTTGATCTTCCTGCCTTTTGCTTCATATCTCTTCACTAAACAGACGTTATTGTGCCCCGCCACCTCAGCAAGCTCACCCTATGGGTTGCAGACAAATCACCACAATGTGATGTGATAATCGTCAACAAAGCATCACATTCGTTAAAGCAAAAGGATGCCAAGACAAATTCTACATGGATGTCATTTGAATGATAATTCACACTGACTCTGTCTCATTGAATCCCCATTAAGTGCGATCCCATTCGATTAAGGAAATCAATAAAACCTCAAATGGTAACTTGTGTGCTCTTTTCAAAAAAAAAATTGGTTCAATCCAAAGCGAGTCCTATTTCAATTTAGATAATTATAGTCCAGCATGTAAAGAGCATCACAACAGATTGTAGGTAACTGAAAGGAAGATTGTTTTAATTAAAAATGATGAATGACCAAATCTATTTGCACTACAGTTGTACAAGTGATTTGTGTGTTTCCTGTTTTACATATATTCAAACAACATTTTCCTAATCAACCTGTTCAGAGATGTTATTACACACCTCTGGAGTAGGTGAGACTTGAACCTGGGCCTCCTGACAAAGGGCAGGAGTAGGAACACAAGCACCATGCCACAAGAGGGCCCCAGTCAATACAGTGTGGAGCTGGAGGAACACAGCAGGTCAGGCAATATCAGAGGAGCAGGAGAGTCGACATCTCTGGTCTGGACTCTTCATCAGAGCCCCACTCGCTTCTTTTTCTCCTGTGGGAAATGAAGAACAGACAGAGCTATAGATTAGCCTCTAACCGGACAATGCTTTATCTTGCTAGTTAGCAGAACATTCAATTGCCCTTTTTGGGATAACGGGGCAGGGGGAAATGTTTTAGGAAAAAGGCAAAAAAGGAGAGTAGGCCTCTGTTTTACAGATAGCAACATTGCATATAAAAAGAAGGACTCGTTATTAGTTCATGGGAAGTAAGCTTTGCTGGGAAAGTAAATATTTGATGTCCATGACTGTTTGCACTTTGGAAAGTAGTTGGGAGCCAACTTCTTAAACTGCTGCAGTCCATTTGCAAATCCTTTTGAATTTTTCAGCGCTGGCAAACCTGCACAAGACAATGGGTTATGCCACAATTCTGGGAAGACTGTGACAGAAAATTGAAGTGATTTCTGTCAGCCTATTAAGTTATCAGGCTCATTAACATCCAAAGTCTGCACTTGGTGTGCCACTGGCACACAGTTCAAACCTTGCACGCGCAGAGCACATTGGGCTGGGCCAAGGCATTGTCAACCTCTTTGTTCTCAGACTGCCGATTACAACCTGCCAAAGGTGATACTGACTTTGGCAATTCTAGCTGTCGTCTCATTATCAAGGTGGATAGCTCTGGGGTATGTGCTGTCGAGTGAACGTATCCAATGCTGACAGCTTCTGGTCATGGACAGAAACTGCAGGCTGGTGCAGGTTGTTATGTTCCTTCAGCTTCCTTTGTGCTGAGCCTGAGCCCAAAGTTGGCACGTGCATTAGAAAATAGGTCCGCTGTATATTGCAGCAGAACCAGTGCACACTCATTGGCAAGTAGGAAAGCACACAGTATGTGACTGGAGGCTTTACCTGACATTGTCTCAGATTGAGCAGAGTCTGATACATGTCATATCTGATTTCAATTCCAGGTTCACCATCACGGAGAGCAGCAGAGGAATACTTGCTGTGAGGGGTGTTGATGCAAACATGCAGCCCTGTTTAACTCCACTAGTGACTGGGAATGAGTCAGAGACTCTGTATTCTCCAGGACCCTCATGAGCATACCTTCATGGGACTGTCATGAATTCACGAAGGCAGGCGAATTTCTCCATTAACTTCCAAAGGTGCTCAGGGCTCTCTGTGTTAAAGGTCTCAATCAGTTCATCAGATATGGTGTAGAGGTCCACGTCCTGTTCTTGGCATATCTCCTCGAGTTATCTACCATGCCTCAACTGTTTGTTTTTCAAACTGGTCTGACTCTCTGGCAGCACGCCCCGGTTGAGATGTTGCGTGAAGCTGTTCAGAAGGTTTCGAGCGAAGATTTTGAGGATGAAAGAGAGGAGTAAGAACCCTTTATGATCATCACCAGATTGGCGACTTCATTTCAGCTTGTTGGAGAACGGAGATGCCTTTGTATTCCACGAACTGGAGCCGTTAAGTGAGCTTCGTGAGCAGCACCGACCTCAGCTGGGATTCCAGCTCCTGGAGCTTTGCCTCTAAACAGGAGTTGATTGCATCTGTCATTTCCAACTCGTTTGTCACCTGCCCTGGTCCACAGCGTAGACAGCTGGAGATATATGTGACTGCAGGCAGTGACCAGGATCCCTTCTGTGTTTTGCTGGGCTGACTTGCCTTCAAGACCACTGGACTTTGGTAGGCCCAGTCCACTAGAATCACGCTCAGGTAGGTAAGCCCCTGAGTCAGTGAGGCTAGGAGACCCTCAACTGGTTTTCCCTCTCTGTAGAAGCGCTTCATTGCAGTATGGCTGCTATCAATTCCTTGCTGGGGATTGTGACTATGTTGTCACTTTAAAATGTTATTTTGTCCTGGTTTTATTTGAAGAGAGGGTGTAAGGTAGAGGTTCCAAACTGCCTGCTTGAAAATGACCCAAGTAAACAACTTATGGGGCCTTTAGGTTTTTTTTTAACAGTCACAACAATGGAAGCAGATAACAAGGTGTGGAGCTGGAGGAACACAGCACGCCAGGCAGCATCAGAGGAGCAGGAAAGCTGATGTTTCGGAGAAATTTCTGAAGAAGGGTCCAGACCCGAAACGTCAGCTTTCCTGCTCCTCTGATGCTGCCTGGCCTGCTGTGTTCATCGAGCTCTACACCTTTTTATCTCAGACTCCAGCATCGGCAGTTCCTACTATCTCTGAACAATGGAAGCAGCCTGAATAGGTGTGGCCAGCTCTCACAGATCCAGATTTCTGGGCTTTGTTTTTTTTTCAGTAACATCAGGAGCTTTTGGGGGTTGAAAAGAGTTGGAGGGTTCAATGGATTTCCCCTAGCTGCTACACTCTCTGAATTTTCTCTTGACGTTTCATCCTCCTGGATTAGAAACCTGCACTTGAGACTCTGTGTCTGAATTTGTCTTTTTGCCAAGTGGTGTCTTGATGGCATCTTACTATATCGGAACAGTTAATTAGTATAGGTACTGTATCCATTATTTGGTTAACTTTTCCAACAGTTAAGTTATTCTAAATTCCTCTTTCCTTTGTTTGTATTTTAACTATAGTATTTAAATCAATTGTGTTTTGCTTAACGTTGACTAGTTTCACCAGTTGCATCACATCTGGAACATGGCACTTCACATCTACCTTTAAAATAAAACAATGTTGGGGCCCAAGCTACCTTCTTAAAATATTTTGAGCAGATCTGGTCTTGTTCATACCAGGGTGTAGGGTGAAGGCCTGGACTGCGACTGGGAGGAACCCCACCATAGAGCATGGTGAGCATGCCTGGGAGAGGTGCTACCGCTTCCTTACACCCTCATAGACCAATACAACAGAGACTAAAGCATTTTAGTCAATCATGCCCATTCTAGCTCTCTGAAAGAGTCACATTACATCATCCGTCACCACCTGGATCTACCCTTATTGCGATTCAACTCTCCTCCCTTCAAATATTTATCCAGTTCAGTGTTGAGCTTCCATTTGATTGTCCATGTGGACACTGTTCGCATCTCATCTGAGAGGCTTCAGTGCAGTGCCTCGCTCCAATAGCTTCAGTGAATGTGTGGATAAGAGGATTGGAAGAAAGAAAGCCCACATGCTCCGCAGAGCCTGTACAACTTCCTCTGACATGCTCTGCACCCCACATGAGTCATATATTTGGGCCCAGTTTGATTCGCATAGCCACTGGAAGACAGCTCTCAACTATCCAACCATATCGTTATCTCAGCTGCCTGCATAGCACGTAAAACAATGTTTTTTACTGTCTCTCAGTGCATGTGACAATTCTAATCAATCTCACCTTGAATCTAAGATATGCCCAGCACTGAGCATGTGCCTTCCACACAAAAAAAACAGCAGGGCATTGTGGAAAGTATCATTTCAACCTGTGCTCATCCCTATCCCTAACTCCTCAACGCTTCACTCAACGTTGCCTGAGATCCTGGTGCTTCGAGACAATCTTCAACTAAGCTTCTAAGAAAGCTGGCTCCAGCCTTATCTTTACCTGCTCTCTCTCTCTCTTAGATAACAAGGTGTAGAGCTGGATGAACACAGCAGGCCAAGCAGCATCAGAGGAGCAGTAAGGCTGACGTTCGGGCCTAGACCCTTCTTCAGAAATGGGGGAGGGG
>NC_063336.1:11931643-11937599 GCF_021869965.1 Rhincodon typus | reverse complement strand
TCAGCCTTCCTGCTCCTATGATGCTGCTTGGCCTGCTGTGTTCATCCAGCTCTACACCTTGTTATCTCAGATTTTCCAGCACCTGCAGTTCCTACTATCTCTCTCTCTCTTCTCTCGTTACAGTTTCTGATGCAGCCAGTGTGCGTTTTCAGCACCTTTTCTCAATCCGTATTTCCAGTCTCTGCTCTGTTTTTACGTTAATTCGTGAAATTAGATTTCACCTCCCCCTTTTGCATGGACCGTATTGGGAGAAGTTGCTCGCAATTATTCAGCACTTTCCTTGGGAAAACGTTTGCCATATTTTACAGAGAAGATAAGACGGGCGGCATAGAGCCAGGAAATAATTCACCAAGATTTCTTCTGCACCCCCCCACCAACTCTGATGGGGACAGTCTCAGCCAGTCACAGGGGTGAGGGCCACTTCCTTAGCTTTCAAGTGGGTAGGGATCAGAGGGTAGCCACACAAATGCAATTATGGCAGCACTTCTTGTCTTTTTTCACTCATGTGGGTATCACTGGCCAGGTCAGCATTCATTGCCCAGAGAGCAGTTTAGAGCCAACCAGGTAAAGATGGCAGATTTCCTTCCCTAAAGGGCTAGTGAACAAGATGAGGTTGTTTTCACCCTGACAATGGCCATTATTAGTCTTTCAGTTCCAGACTTCCATTGAATTCAACTTCCACCAGCTGCCATAGCAGGATTCGAAACCCTGGTCCTCACAACATTACAGAGTCTCTGGATTAATAGCCTAGCGATAATAGCAACAAGGCCATTCCCTCCCCATAGAGGGCAGTTCTGTCACTCAGAGCTTTTGTCTGCGGGCAGAGGACTCAGAGGGCACACTTTGGGAAGTCATTCATTAAAAAAGCACCATCCCGGCAGATGTATGTCCCAGCAAGAACTGACTGTGACCTTCACCCTGGTTCGCTCAAGCATTCCTTTAGGGTGTCACCCCAACAGAACTGGTCTGTCAGCATGTGTGGAGAAAGAATTGGAAAGAGAAACAGAACGACTCGTCTTTAGAATTGTTCTGAAGAAAAGTCCTACCAGACTCGAAGCATTAACTCTGTTTCTCTCTCCACAGATGCTGATAGACGTCCTGAGTCTTGTTTCATATTTCCAGCATCCACAGTGTTTGCTTTAATCTCAACTGAATTGCTTTGGTGACAAGGGAATAGTTAACATCCCTACAAACAGATTAGTTGGTCGTTGCCACATTTCTGCTGAGGGGAATCTGCTGTGTGCAGCTTGCCTGTCCTGTGTCTAAACTATCGCTGAATAATTAGAACGACACCTCAAATGTACTTCATTGGCTTCAGTGTGTTTTGACATACCTGGTGATTGTGAAAGATACCAAATAAGATTGTAAGACCACAAAATAAAGGAGCAGAATTAGGCCATTCAACCCATTGAGCCTGTTCTAATATTTGATCATGGCTGATACGTTTCTCAACCCCATTCTCCTGCCTTCTCCCTGTGACCCTAGATCCCCTTACTAATCAAGAACCTATCTATCTCTATGTTAAATGCACTCAATGACTTGGCCTCCAGAGCCTTCTACAGAAATGAGTTTCACAGATTCACCACCCTCTGGCTGAAGAAATTCCTCCTCATCTCAGTTCTAAAGAATTCTAAAGTTCACTCTGAGGCTGTGCCCTCAGGGCCCGGTCTCTCCTGTTAGTGGAAACATCTTCCCCACATCCACTCTATCCAGGCCTCTCAACGTTCTGTAAATTCAATCAGAACCCCCCTCATCCTCCTCAACTCCATCGAGTACACACCCAGGCCCTCAACTGCTCCTCATATGACAAACCCTTCATCCCCAGAATTATTCCTATAATCCTCCTCTGGGTCCCCTCCAATGCCAATGCATCCTTCGTTAGATACAGGGCCCAAAACTGCTCACAATATTCCAAATGTGGTCTGACCAGAACCTTTTGCAGCTTCAGCAATATATTTCTGGTCTCTGCTCTTGTATTCAAAATGTAAATATAAATCTAAGGCAGTCTCAGTCTCAACAGGAGTAAACTATTCAGTCTCTTGAGCTTATTTTGCCTGTGTCTTTAGATCATGTCTGATCTGCTCTGGACCTACATTCACTCACCTCAGCCCATATTCCTTAACACCCTAAACTGACAAATATCTCTTGATCTTAGTCACAAAAATGTTAATCATGCCAGCATTCGCAATGACAATGAGGGATGAATTGAAGTTTGATTTGTCTATCCAGAATAAAGTGATGCTTCCAGCCTAGATTATTTACCCAGAGGCGTGATCTCTTCAATCCAAACCCACGTTTCCATTTGCATTTGCACTCTATGGTAAACATCACAGACTTGCTGCCTGTATCTTTCTGCTCTCTTGCTCTATCTATCTCTGTCATTCTTGCAGTCAGACCTTGAACCTAAGAAGTTCAGTGATATTTTAGAAAAACCTACAAATCAATCCTACAATGGCTTCCTTTGGATTCCTCCCCACTCAAAATCGATATCTACGGCAATATGAACCATATGGTCCTTGTATCTGAGCAGAAATGCTGATTAGCTATTCTTTAGACCCTCCAAGTCTGTTTATCATGGAATTAAATGGACATTTTAGAGTAGAACCATTTACAAAGCCGAATCTTCTGAACACAGTCTTGACAGACTGGGAGACTGAAAGTCTATCCACCATCAGCACAGTTTCTCCGATCACTTGAGTGATTTGGTTTATTGTCACATGTACCTAAGTACAGTGAAAAGCTTTGTTTGCGAGCAGTACAGGCAGGTCATAGTAAGCCAGGACATACAGACCATAGGATGAAAAGAACTCAGACAGACTAAGACATGCAGGTTACACCACAGAGGACATGCACTAGGCAAGGTCAACATTAACTCATTAACAAGATGAACTTTACTTGAAGTTAGAAAGTCCATTCACGAGTCTAATAAAAGCAGGGAAGAATCTATTATTGAACCTGCTGGTGCATGTACTCAAGCTTCTGTATCTTTTGCTTGACAGAAGAGGTTGTCGGAGCGCATTATAGATCATTGTTTATAGTTATGAATATCTTGCACCATCTTTGCAGTAAAACCACCCGAGTCTCCTTTCAACCTTCCTTAAGAGGCTACTTAAAACTTACCTCCTTAGAGTCATGGAGCCATAGAGATCTACAACATGGAAACAGGCCCTTCGGCCCAACTTGCCCATCCCGCCCAGTTTTCACAATTATATTCGTCTCTTTGCCTATGTTTAGTCCATATCCCTCCTTACCTATCCCATCCATGTACCTGTCCTAATGTTTCTTAAAGGACAAAATTGTTCTCACTTCCACCACTACCTCTGGCAGCCCATTCCAGACACTCACTACTCTCTGTGTGAAAAAAATGCCCCTCTGGACCCTCTTGTATCTCTCCCCCCTCACCTTAAACCTGTGGCCTCTGGTTTTAGATTCCCCTATCATGGGGAAAGGCTGTTGGCTATCCACTTTATCTATACCTCTCATGGTTTTATAGATCTCTATAAGGTCAGCTCTTGGTCTCCTATGCTTTAGGGAACAAAGTCCCAGCCTATCCAACCTCTAATTATAACTCAAACCTTCCAGTCCAGGTAGCATCCTAGTAAATCTGTTCTGCACTCTTTCTAGTTTAATAATATCTCTTCTAAAGTAGGGCAACCAGAACTGCATGCAGTACTCCAAATGTGGCCTTATCAACGTCTTGTACAGATGCAACAAGACATCTCATCTCGTATGCCCAATGTTCTGGCTGATGAAAGCAAGCATGCTGAGAGCCTTCTCCACCACCCTGTCTACCTGTGACTCCACTTTCAAGGAGCTATGATCCTGTAACCCTAGATCTCCTTCACCAAACATTTTGACACCTATGTTTGTGTCTCTTCCTTTGCTTTGAGTGTCGCTTTATAATTACATCCCTCTATAGTCCATTGGGAAGATTTATTACATCAAAGGTACTATATAAATGTAAGTTATTGTTGTTATGCACTGAGGCAAGAGCACAATAATAGATTGGTGAATACAGATCCTTGACTGGCTGCTCTAAGCAATAATTTGCCAACAAGCAGTTTCCTCAGTCCCCCTTTTGCATTGTGTACACTTGTCAGCATTTACTTAAATTGCAGGCTTGAATCCCTGTTGTATTTAATTCTTCCTGGTGGCAGTCAAATAGCAAGTCAAAGCAAAACACTTCCTGGAGATTGGAGCAGCATCTGTTATGTCCTAATTTGCTTTGCAGCTTCAAGAGCCTGTATTATGATCAGCATGCATGAACTCAACCCTCGGTTCTCACTCACTGCACTCTGATATCTTTAACTATTGGTGGCCATACTTTTTCTTTAGAGACCATAGCTAGGAACTTCCATGTAACTGTTCCCACCCCATCTATCGTGATGGAAAAGGTGACCTGCAAAGTTTCAGTGGGACAGGACCTCTTGTATTTAAAGTATGTTTGAAGGACGGGGATAGAACCTGCTGTGAAGACATTATAGGATATAAAGAAAACATTTGGGTGATGATAGCTCCAAATTTCACACAGTGGGAAATCGCAGAAGGAGGACGTTCGGCCCATCGCTTCCATTCTGGCTCTTTAAAAAGGGCTGTTCCATTTATCCCATTCCAGAGTTGTTGCCTTCATTTTTATTGGTTTGATTTTACTGTCACTTGGACTCAAGCACAAATGTACAGGAGTACAGTGAAAAGTTTATGATGTCGCCACACAAAGCAGCATCTTAGGTACAAGTATCTAGATGCAACAATGACTACGCTTCCAAAGTACCTACTTGATTAGGAGCTCTGGGAACATCCTGAGCTCCTAACCAAGTGGGTACTTTGGAAGAAGAGTCATTGTTGTATCTAGATACTTGTACCTAAGATGGCAACTTGCACCTGAGTGTCCAATGAATGAAAGAACAGCTCTCAGATGGGTAGACTTAGCAAAACATTGATCGCTGTGGTCACATCACCTGAAAACTCCTCAGGAAACTAAATTAAAAAGTTGACAAGTGCCAGGCGGTTAGACACTGTGGTGGTCTTCCTGCTGTTCGGCCACCCCACAATGTTGGTGGGCACCTCTAATAGAGAGAGAGATAGGAAATATAGGATGTGGTCCCACTCTATCCGCAATGCGCCATAATCCAGGTCGGAACAAGGGAGGTGGGCAGTTTGCCCAGACCTAAATTGTTATATATAGAAACCTTATCGCCAGGAAAAGAAAAAAGATGATTTTGGTTCTTTCGGTCTCAAAGGAATTCAATCCTTGACCCAGAGCTAACCTAATCTGCAATCTACATTTAATTTAAAAGGCTTTAGTCTGGGTTGAATTAAATTACATTGCATCTTTAAGAAAAAGTAATAGAAGTGTAGAATGATGGCTGGCTGTCTATCTATAAGTTGGAATTAATAGTTTACCACATTTGCATGAAGAAATGTACATAAATTGAAATCAGGGACAGTAACTTAAAATGAATTAAATTGTGTTATATAAATCTGGCTCTCAGCAGGTAAAGGATGCGTGAGTCATTTCCGTAGACATAAGACCCTATCTTCACTTGCAGGCCCTGAGGGGAGTGTTGCATCATTCAGATTGAATTTTTGCAGACACAACAGCAGGAGGCTTCTATCAGACAGTCAGGGAATATACAAGACCCATAGAAAAACTGAAAAAAGTCCCATCAGAGTGTAAATTCTCCCCATTCAACTCGATGGCCTTAGAGTCAAAGCAGAGTGATTGTAAAAGAGAGACGGGCAGGAAAAAAAATTGCAATTCAACAGGCAACAATTTGATTCTTTAGGGATGGTGGTCTCTCAGTAGCTCAGCATGGTGATCTCTCGGCTTGGCGGGGTGATCTCTCGGCTCGGCGGGGTGATCTCTCGGCTTGGCGTGGTGATCTCTCGGCTTGGCGTGGTGATCTCTCAGCTTGGCGTGGTGATCTCCCGGCCCAGCGTGGTGATCTCCCGGCCC
>NC_063336.1:11930195-11931633 GCF_021869965.1 Rhincodon typus | reverse complement strand
AGCTTGGCGTGGTGATCTCCCGGCCCAGCGTGGTGATCTCCCGGCCCGGTGTGGTGATCTCTCAACTTGGCATGGTGATCTCTCGGCCCGGTGTTGTGATCTCTCGGCCCGGTGTGGTGATCTCTTGGCTTGGCGTGGTGATCTCTCGGCTCAGCGTGGTGATCTCTTGGCCCGGTGTGGTAATCTCCCAGCCAAGCATGGTGATCTCTCGGCCCGGCGTGGTGATCCCTCAGCTCTGTGTGGTAATCTGTCAGCCCAGCATGGTGGCCTATCAGCCTGCCATGGTGATCCTTCAACGGCCTGAGGCAGTCTTTTGGCCTGGTGTGGCCTCAGGGCGGACTTCCAATCTCGATGTGAATCCAGAGCAATCGCCCAGCCTCAAGAGCTCAAGGTAAAGCCAGGAGTGATCTGGACCCTAGAACCAGGGCAGACTGAAGGCCAGGTGCCAGTGTGGACTGGTTTGGAAGGACTGCTGTTCTGAACTTTTTATTTCTCTATTTTCAAATTTATTCCGACGATCTGTACTGCTGGACTTCATATTCGTTTATTTTCCTTTTTTTTCCCTAAGAACTTGTACTGAAGAATCTGTACCTTGGTACTTTGGACCTAAGGTGGGGCCATAAGTGGCAACTTGTAAACTTTTCACTGTGCTCGTTGGAGTACATGTGAAAATAAAGTTAATTCGATTCATTCATGTGGTCCTGCGTGCATATATATGTGTCCAGATCAGTGTGTGAAAATTTGGTGAGCGAGCCTGTGAATGCAGAATGGGATCAGAGTGTATGTGTGTGCAGAAATGTGGCTGAGTGTGTTTGAGCATACATTTGGATGAGAGTGCATGGAACTGACTTTCAATACAGGGACAGGCAGCTGGAGTCAGGAAATCACTGGAATTGCCTCATTAGAAAATACCTCAACAGTCACGATTTTCAGTCCTGGAAAGGAGACTGTGTAGATCCAGGGTCTCTGACCACCAGGCGCAGATCAAAGGTAGACATGGGATGGATGGGTGCCTCAACAAAAAGCCAGCCTCAGTTCTCTAGGACTTTGTCTCAGTTTATCTGTTCACTTTTTAAGGTTGATAGCCCTTATGTATCCCCTCTCATTCTCCATACCACTTCCATTACCCCATGCTAGCTTAATGCCAACCGATGCCCTCAACTAGTGCCAGTGGTTGC
Source organism: Rhincodon typus (assembly GCF_021869965.1). NCBI lineage: Eukaryota > Metazoa > Chordata > Chondrichthyes > Orectolobiformes > Rhincodontidae > Rhincodon > Rhincodon typus. The sequence goes on along the minus strand of NC_063336.1, from coordinate 11,930,455 downwards.
CTTGCTCAGTCTGTGTGTGTGTGTGTGTGTGTGTGTGTGTGTGTGTGAGAGAGAGAGAGAGAGACTCTGTATGTGTGTGTGTGAGAGAGAGAGAGAAAGAGAGACTCTGTGTGTGTGTGTGAGAGAGAGAGAGAGACTCTGTGTGTGTGTGTGTGTGTGTGTGCGTGAATGTGAGAGAGAGAGACTGTGTGTGTGTGTGAGAGAGAGAGAGACTGTGTGTGTGTGTGTGAGAGAGAGAGAGAGGGAGATAGAGAGAGAAA
>NC_063336.1:11919179-11930185 GCF_021869965.1 Rhincodon typus | reverse complement strand
AGAGAGAGAGGGAGATAGAGAGAGAAAGAGAGACTGTGTGTGTATGTGTGTGTGAGAGAGAGACTCTGTGTGTGTGTGTGTGAGATAGAGAGAGTCTGTGTGTGTGTGCATGTGTTTGTGAGAGAGTGAGACTGTGTGAGAGAGAGAGAGAGAGTGTGTGTGCACGTGTGTGTGTGAGACAGTGAGACTGTATGTGTTTGAGAGAGAGAGATTGTTTGTGTGTGTGTGTGGGTGTCAGTGTGTGAGAGAGGCGCGTATGTGTGTGAGGTTGTGTGTGTGTGTATGAGAGAGGCGCGTATGTATGTGAGGTAGTGTGTGTGTGTGTGTGTGTGTGTGTGTGAGTGAGGAGGGGAGAGCGTGTGCGCGCTCTCCTCTATGTGAGATTCTGTGTGTGCACATTGTGTGAGGGAGAGAGAGTGTGTGCGCATGTGTGTGCACGTGTGTGTGTGTGTGCGCGCGCGTGTCTGAGGGTGAGTGAGAGTGAGAGTATGTGTGCGAGGAGGGGAGCAAGAGAGTGTGTTTGAGGGAAAGAGAGAGAGCGAGTGTGGGTGAGAGCGCATGTGTGTGCGTGTGAGAGAGAGAGAGAAATATTGTGTGTATGTGTGTGTATGTGTGTGTATGTGGGTGTGAGAGAGAGAGAGAGAGAAAGATTATGCGTATGTGTGTGTGTGGGTATGGGTGTGTGTGTATGTGTGTGTGTGGGTGTGAGAGAGAGAGAGAAAGATTGTGTGTGTGTGTGGGTGTGTGGGTGAGAGAGAGAGGGAAAGGGGGAAAGAGTGTGGGTGTGTGTGTGAGTGAGTGAGTGTGTGTATGTATCTGTGTGTGTGTGAGAGAGAGAAACTGTGTGTGTGTTTGTGTGTGTGTGTGTGTGTATATGTGTGTTTGTGTGTGTGCGTGTGTCTGTATGTGTGTGTGTGTGCGTGATTGTGTGTGTGTGTGTGTTTGTGTGCGTGTGTGCGTGTGTGTGTGTGTGCGTGTGTGCGTGTGTGTGTGTGTGAGTGAGTGAGTGTGTGTGTGTGTATCTGTGTGTGTGTGTGTGAGAGAGAGAAACTGTGTGTGTGTGTTTGTGTGTGTGTGTGTCTATGTGTATGTGCGTGATTGTGTGTGTGTGTTTGTGTGTGTGCGTGATTGTGTGTGTGTGTTTTTGTGTGTGCGTGATTATGTGTGTGTGTGTGTGTGTGAGTGTGAGATGATTGCCTATCTCATTGAATGTGTGTATGTTTGAGGATAGAATCACAAAATGATAAAATGGTTACTTTGCAAAGGGAGGTTGTTCACATCCTCAGGTTTGTGTTGACCCTCTGATGGAGGAATTCAGCTTGTACCACTCCCCTGCTTTTCCCAATCAACTCTGCAATTTCTGTCTTTTTCAGATAATGATCCAATTTCCTTTTGAAAGCCTTAATTGAACTTGATACTGGCACAGTCTCAGGCAGCTCATTCAATCCTGACCTCTGGCTCCATTGCTCATTTAGTCAATTACATTAAACCTGTGAACTCCAGGTCTCGATGGTAGTCTCCGGGGGTTGGGGGTGGGGGGGGTGACAGTTTCTCCCTGTTTCTACACTGTCCAGACTCCTGCTCATTTTGACAAACTCCTATCAAATCTCTCTTCAAACTTCTCCCTTCCAAGCAAAATAGTCCTAACGTCTCCAACCTATCTTAAAAATGGAAGTGCCTGTTTATAATTCATCCATGGGACATTGATATCACTGGCTAGACCATCATTTATTACCCATCAGGCAGTTAAGAGATAGTGGGAACTGCCGATGCTGGAGAATCTGAGATAACAAGGTGTAGAGCTGGATGAACACAGCAGGCCAAGCTGCATCAGAGGAGCAGGAAAGCTGATGTTTCGGGTCTAGACCCTTCTTCAGAAAAACCCTTCTTTAGGCAGTTAAGAGTCGACCACATTGCTGTGGGTCTGGAGTGAAATGTAGGCCAGACCAAGAAACGATGGTGGATTTCCATCCATAAAGGGCATGAATGAACCAGATGGAGTTTTATAACGATCGACTGTGATTATACAGGCACTGTGAGGTTAGCTTTCAATTCCAGACTTTCTATTTAACTGGATGAAAATACTATTGTCTTCTGTGGTATGATTTCAGCCCATGTTCCCAGAACATTAGCCTGGAATTCTATGCTACCAACTCACTGACATTGCTGTTACAGTGCCACATGTCCATATCATGCTCATTCCTTGGTAACTTAGTTTGGTAAATCTTTTCTGAAACGTCTTTACATCCTTCCTGAAGTGTGGTGCACAGAATTTGATTTTAAAGAAAGTTCCAGTTGAGGCTGAATTGAGCCCCAGCTGATAAATGTTTGTTATAAAGTTGTCACTTGACTCATATTTCACTGCGTGGCTGATAGAAGCTCACAAAGAACTCTCTACTGAGTCTTTCATCGGGTGAGCACCTCTGTTTATGCACTGATGAATTGAACATTGCCTAAACAGACATTTGAAACAGCAGTACAAAGAGATTAGTACAAAAGCAATTAGTAGCAATATAATCTGTTTAACTCTTTTCCTATATTTCCTCATGATGCTGTACGTCTTTAGTATATACATCATAGTCATGGTCTCAGATGTGATCCACTTTCCTTTGCTCTCCTGCATGTTGGATTATGGGCTTGTGGAACTCTGCACTGGCTCTTCAAGCTGTTACACTTTTAATCTGTTTGAAAAATCAATTGTGAAATCAATCTGCTGGCTTTCTAAATGCAACAAGTGTCAGTTTCCATCATCCCCATCATGCCTCTGCATGTTCTGTCCTTTCAATAATAATCCAATTTCCTCATGAAAGCCTGGATTGCACCTGCCTCTACCTCATAGTACAACAGATCCTAACCACGAAAAGCATGCCTTTCCTCATGTCACCATTTCTTTCGCATTAGCATAAATCTGTGCCTTCTGATTCTCTATCCTTCTACCTACAGGAACAGCTTCTCCCTTTTTACTCAGTCAATACACCTCACAATTTTGAACACCACCATCAAATCATGTGACAACCTTCTCTTCTCCAAAGAGAACAGACCCTGCTTCTCTAAACTATTTTCATTATTAAAGTTCCTCATTCATATAGGAACTGCTCTCTCAAACAGATGTGCCACTTTTTTAAGGATGTATGCATCCTCTGCTTTTGCAACCTTTTCATAACTGTAACTTTTGTTTTGTAGTGTCCCTTCATGCTCTTCTTACCAAAGTTAATCATTTCACACTTAAGGCCATGAATTGCAGGAGTAGAAGTAGGCCATTCTGCCCATCAAGTCTGTTCTGCCATTCAATGAGATCATGGCTGATCTGATAATCCTCAACTCCACTTCCCTGCTTTTTCCCTATAACCTTTGATTCTCATTAGTGATTAGAAATCTGTCTATCTCAGCCCTCTGTGGTAAAGAATTCAACAGATTTATACCACTCTGAGAAGAAATTTTTGAATTTGGGTGGCACGGTGGCTCAGTGTTTAGCACTGCTACCTCACTGCGCCAGGGACCCAAGTTCAATTCCACCCTCGGGCAACTGCCTGTGTGGAGTTTGCACATTCTCCTCATGTCTGCGTGGGTTTCCTCTGGGTGCTCCGGTTTCCTCCTATAGTCCAAAGATGTGCAGGATAGGTGGATTGGCCATGCTAAATTGCCTGTAGTGTTCAGGGATGTGTAGATTAGGTGGGTTATAGGGGGATGGGTCTGGGTGGAATGTTGCAAGGGTTGGTGTGGACTTGTTCGGCTGAAGGGCCTGTTTGCACACTGTAGGGATTCTGTGTCTAAATTCCTCTTCACTTCTATTCTAACTGGGTGAATCTTTGCTCTGAGATTATACCCTCTGATCCTAGACTGTCCCACAAGGGGAATCATCCTTTTGCATCTACCTTATCAAGTCCCCTAAGAATCTTGTCCGTTTCAATAAGGTCACTCCTCATTTTTCCAATCTTCAATGAGTACAGACGCAAACTAGTCAGCTTCTCCTCATAAGATAATCCTTATAATTTGGGAGCCTCCTCGTAAATCTTCTCTATATTTCTTTACATAAGGGGCTCAAAACTGTTTACAGTATTCTAGCTGTTGTCTGACTCATGCCTTGTATAGTTTTAGCAAGACCTCTCTATTTTTATACTCCACTCACTTTGAAATAAGGGCCAAGTTTCTATCTACGTTCCCTATCATGAGCTTGGATCTTAGCTTCATGAGATTAATGTATGTGAACTCTGTGCTATTGTTTAATGCAGTCTTTCTCTACTTAACTAAAAATCAGCTCCTGTATTCTTCCTGCCAAAGGGCATAACTTCACAAGTCCCTACATTGTATTCCATCTACCCAGATTTTGCCCAGTCTCTCAATTTGTCCATATACCTCATTAGACTCTGTGTCATCCTCACCATTTGTTTTCCACCTGTTTTGTACCAACCACAAACCTGACTATGGTGTAATCTCTTTCTTCATCTAAGTCATTAATGTATATGACAACACTAATCCCTGTGGCACTCCATTGGTTACGGGCTGTCATCCTGAAAATAGTCCCCTTATCCTAACTGTCTTCTAATAGTTGGCAAATCCCCTATCATTGCTAATATACCATCTCCAATGCCATGGGCTCTTATCTAATCAGCTTGCCTAATGTTTGGTAACTTGTCCTTTTGCTTACCGCTAAATGTTGCAACATTATGTTATTTTCTTTCAATTCAATACTATCTTTAACTCCACTGGTTATCTTCACATTAAATTTTATCTACTACTTTGCCACACATTCCACCAAATTGCGTATGTCCTTCTGAAATTCTACCCCCTGGAAATCAAATACTCAGAGAGTAGTAAGGGCGTGGATTGCCCTGCCTGCAAAAGTAGTAGACTCGCCAACTTTAAGGACATTTAAATGGTCATTGGATAAACATATGGATGATAATGGAATAGTTTAGGTTAGATGGGCTTCAGATTGGTTTCACAGGTCGGCGCAACATCGAGGGCCGAAGGGCCTGTACTGCGCTGTAATGTTCTATGTTCTATGTTCTATTACATCCAATGGCTGAACCCTTAGAAGCATCAACATACAGATGGATCTAAATGTACAGGTCCACAGTTCCCTCAAAGTGGCAACACAAGTGGATAATATGGTCAAGAAGGTACATGACATGCTTGCCTTCATCGGTCGGGGAATAGAGTATAACAATTGGGCCAGTGGCATAATGGATAACGCTTCTGACTTCAGATCAGAAGACCGTAGGTTCGAGTCCTACCTGGCTCGCGTGCAGCTGAAAGCTTTTAGGACAGGACGGTGGCTCAGTGGTTAGCACTGCAGCCTCACAGTGCCAGCGACCCGGGTTCGAGTCCACCCTTGGACCACTGTCTGTGTGGAGTTTGCACGTTCTCCCTGTGTCTGCATGGGCTTCCTCCAGGTGCTCTGGTCTCCTGGTGCAGGCCAGGTGGATTGGCCATGCTAAATTGCCCATAGTGCCCAAGGATGTTTAGGTTAGCGGGGTTAGACATGGGAAATGCAGGGGGGTGGTTTGAACGGCCTGTTTCCACACTTGTAGGGGTTCTATGATTTAAATGACAAATCATGTTGTAGCTGTATAGAACTTTAAGCTGGGCCACATCTTGGAATAGTGTACACAGTTCTGGTCACCACACTACAAGTGGAATGTAGGGGTGAGGGTACAGAAATGGTTTACCAAGATATTGCCTGGTTTTGAATGTATTATTATAAGGAGAGATTTGACAAATTCAATTTGTTTTCACTTGAGTGTCAATGGATGAGTGGCAACTTAATAGAGATTTACCATTTTTTCATTCATGAGATGTGAGTGTCGCTGGCTAGGTCAGTATTTATCATCCATCCTGAATTACCCAGAGGGCGGTTAAGACTGACCCACATTGCTGTGGGCCTGGAGTCACATGTAGGCCAGACCAGGTAAGGATGGTAGTTTTTCCCCTCCCTGAAGGAGGGCATTCATGAACCAGATGTGATTTTTCCCCCCTCACAATGGATTCATGGCCATCATTAAACTCTTAATTCCAGATGTTCCTTATTGAATTTAAATTCCACCATCTGCCATGGTGGGATTTGAATTCAGGTCCCCAGAGCATTACGTGGGTCTCTGGATTAGCAATCCAGTGATAATGCCACTAGGCCGTCACCTCCCATGAGAGGTCTGAATAGAATGGATAGCCAAAGTTTTTTTACAAGGGTAGAAATGTCAATTACTAGGAGACATAGGTTGAAGGTAAAAGGGGGTAAGTTTAATGAAGGTGTGAGAGGCAAGTTTTTTACACAGAGCGGGGTAAATACCTGGCATGCATTGCCAGAGGAGGTGGTAGAGGCAGATACAATGGCAATGTTTAAGAGGCATTTTTGACAAATATATGAATAGACAAAGAATAGAGGGATACAAACTGCTTAGCGGCAAAAGAGTTTTAGTTTAGAAAGGCATCATATGTCGGCACAGACTTGGTGGGCCGAAGGGCCTGTTCCTGTGCTGTACTGCTCTTTGTTCACTGCTTCTCTTTCATCGATCCTGTTTGTTACTTCCTCAAAGAATTCTAACGAATTTGTCATGCATGATTTCCACACATGAAATCATGATGACTCTGCTTGGTAAAATATATTATATTTCTAAATGCTCTGCTATTACATTCCTTACAATAGACTTAAACATTTTCCTAATGACAGATGTTACGCTAACTGGCCTATAGTTTTTGTAGCTTTCCCTTTTCGAAAAAAGTTTCTACATTGAAAGTTTTCCAATTGCCTTGGACATTTCCAGAATCCAAGGATTCTTGAAAGATTACTATCAGCGCATCCACTATCTCTGTAGCTACGTCCTCTAATATCCTAGGATGCAAACCATTAGGTCCAGGGGTCCAGACTTATTGGCCTTTAGCCCCATTAGTTTCTGTAGTCCATTTTCTCCAGAGATAGTCATTCATTTCCTCTCCTCCTTTTGTCCCTTGATTGTTTAGTAAGTTTGTGATGCTATTAGTGTTATCTACAGTGAAGACTGATGCCAATTATTTATTCAACTCCTTTGCCATTTCGTGGTTCCCCATTATTATTTTCCAAGCCTTGTTCGCTAAGGAACTTATGTTAACATGTGGCCTCTGTCTTGCTCTCTATATATTTAAATAAGGTTTTGCCGTTTCTCTCGATCTTGCTTGCAAGTTCACACTCAACTTTTATTTCCTCCCTCTTTATACTTTTGGACAATGTTTTGTCGGGTTTTAACACTTCCCAAAACTCTGGCTAACCACTAATCTTTGCCACATTGTTTTTTTTTTCTTTCAATTTGATGCTGCCCTTAAATTCCATAGAACCATAGAAATGATCCATACACCCAGATGCCCTTTTTAATCCCATCTTCCCACACATAGCCCATAGCCTTTCATCTTACACCACACAAGATGCAGATGCAGGTGCTTTTTGACAGAGTTTAGGCTCTGTTCTTCCACCACGAACTCAGGCAGCAAATTCCACACACCCATCACCATGTGCGTAAAAATAATTTTCCTCACGTCCGCTCAAATCCTTCTGCCAGCGTCTTCGGCAGTTTCATCATTATACCCCTCTTTTGTATGTTATTCCTCAGTCAATGGAGGAAATCATTCCACATGCCTTCTTTACAATGTTATCTACCTGTACTGCTACCTTTAGGGAACTGTGCATTTACCAAGATCTATCACCACATCCACCCCTCTCAGTATGTTCCCATTTATGTGTATATTCTATTTTAAAGTTTGACCTTCCCAAATGTATTATCTCACACTTATCAGAGTTGATCTCCATCTGCCACTTCCCTGCCCTCCCCACCAATCCATTTATATCATTTTGGAGCTTCAAGCTATCCTCTACACCATCCACGGCCAATTTCTGTGTCATCTGCAAATTTCCCAGTTTTGACCCCCACGTTCAAGTTCAAATCGTTAATGTATAAAATAAACAGCAGGGGTCCCAACACTGAACCCTGCAGAACACCACTTGAGACAGTTTTCCATTCACAACGGCAGCCATCGACCATTCCCCTTTGTTCCCTGTCACTAAGCCAATTTGGGATCTAATTTCACACATTACCCTGTATCCCAAGAAACAGTCTACCATGTCAAACGCCTTCCTAAAATCCATGTAGATGACAGCCACTGCATGACACTCATCGTTCCCCCTTGTCATTTCCTCAAAGAATTCAGTTAAATTTGTAAAACATGACTCTCCCTTAAAAAAGCCATGCTGCTATCCCTGACTAGTCCATGCCTTTCTAAGTGATGGTTTATCCGATCTCTCAGGATTAATTCCAACATTTTGCCCACAACTGAAGTGAGACTGACTGGCCTTCAATTGTCTGGCATTCCCTTTGTACCCTTTTTAAACAATGGAACCACATTTGCATTCCTCCAGTTCTTTCACACCTCACCTGTGTCTAGTGAAGATTGGGAAAATAATCCTCAAGGCATGTGTTACTTCCCCCCTGACTTCCTTCAACATCCTAGGAACAATCCATTGGCCCTGGCAACTTATCCACTTTCAAGGATTCCAACTTCTCTAAATCTTCCTCTCGTTATGATTATTTTGTCCAATATTTCACAAAAATATTTTTACTCTTGGATTCCTATATCTACATCATCCCTTTCCTTTGTGAATACAGCAACAAAAAAAATTTTAAAATTCTTCCCATACTCGCTGCATCTTCATACAAGTTCCCTTCTTCATCTCTGATTGGTCCCATTTTTTTCCTTAACAATGCTTTTGCTCTTTATATACTGGTAAAACATCTTTACGTTTTCTTTTATCTTGCTCGGTAAATATTTTTTCATGCTGTTTCTTTGATTTCTTTATTTCTTTTTCCCCTTGATCCCTGTACTTTCTATACTCCTCTAGGTTATCTGCAGTGTTGAGTTTTTTTTGTGACTATCACAAGCTTTCTTTTTCTGTTTGATCTTCCCCTGTATTTTTTTTCTGGTCAACCGTAGAGGTCTAGATTTGGCAGTACCATTGTGATTTTTGGTGAGGACATGTCTGTTTTGTGCCCCCAGGGTCCAACTTTTTAGCGCCTCCCACTGGTTTACCATTGATTTATCCTTTAGCAGTCCTGTCCATTCCACTTCAGCCAAATCACTTCACAGTTTTGTAAAAATTGCCTTCTCACAGTTAAAGTCTTTTACTCCTGATTTATCTCTGTCCTTTTCCATAATAATATTATATCTAACCAAATTGCGGTCACTATCCCCAATATGGTCACCCACTGTCACTTCACCCACTTGCCAATCTTCATTTTCCAAAACTAAATCCAGAATTCTATCTCATCTCATTGGGCTTGTCACATATTGTTTAAAAAAATACTTTTCTGGACACAGTACATGAATTTTGCACAGTCAACACTCCTAATATTGTTTGAAACCCAGTTGATATTGGGATAGTTAAAATCTCCTACTATTATCACCGTCTTATTCCTACAGGCAGAAATTTATCTACATATATGTTCTTCTATCTCCCTTTCACTATTTGGCAGTCTGTAATATACTCCTAGTAGTGTGACTACCCTTTTTTTTTTATTCCTAAAGCTCAATCCTTAAAGTCTCATATGTTAACACATTTAGTAAATCATCTCTTTTCGCAATCGTAATTGATTCTTTAACCAATATGGCTAACCTCCCTTCCAACCATTTTTCCATCATCCACTCTATTCTGCCTGTAAACACTATATCCAGGAATACTGAGGTGCCAATCCTGCCCTTCCTTCAGTCAGGTTTGTGTTATAGCAATGATGTCGTGCTGACATGTGTCTATCTATGCCCTTCACTCATCTACCTTGTTTGTAATACTCCTTGCATTGAAGTTTAAACAGCTCAGCACCATCAATTTCCTTTGCTGGACACCCTTTGATCCTTGTTTCTTTTCTCTTTCCGAATTGTTGACTACATTATTAACAAATGTCCTACCTCCCGTTTCCTGATCTGAACCTGACCCATCTAATTCTATATTTTGGTTCCCATCTCCCTGCCATATTTGTTTAAAACCTCCCCTATGCAACTCGCAAAAGCACCCACGAGAGGATATTTGTTCCAGCGTTTCCCTGGGGCAGCACGGTGGCAGGGTGGCTCAGTGGTTAGCACTACTGCCTCACAGCACCAGGTACCCAAGTTCAATTCCACCCTTGGTTGACTGTCTGTGTGGAGTTTGCACATTCTCCCCATGTCTGCGTGGGTTTCCTTTGGGTGCTCCAGTTTCCTCCCACAGTCCAAAGATGTGCAGGCTAGGTGGATTGGCCATACTAAACTGCCCATAGTGTTCAGGGGTGTGTAGCTTAGGGTGATGGGTCTGGGTGGGATGTTCCAAGGGTCAGTGTGGACTTGTTGGGCCAAATGGCCCATTTCCACACTGTCAGGATTCAATGGTAATGATTCTATTCTATTCCCTGGCTGACTTTTCTGCATTAAATTTCATCTACCACTTGTTCACACATTGCTCCAAATTTTCCATGTCATTTTTGTAGCTCGACACTTGCCTCCACACAGTTCACTATTGTCCCAAGTTCATTGCAAGCTTTGAATTTGTAGGGTGTACACCTCAGGTCCAAGCCATTATTATGAAATATGAAGGAGAGCAGTCCTACAACCAAACTGCGGGGAGTTTCTCTGTATTTTTAGGTGTATGTTTGTATGTCAGCACACAGGGGTTTGAGAGACCCATTTAACTCAGTATGGCTGGTCAGCGAGGTGAACCTCACTGTGTAAATTCAACTCCCATACCAGCTAAAATCACCAGGAAACCTTCACCTGAGTGAATTAAACCTCTAGGACTCAACGTCGACATCAGCAACTTCACAGCCTGATTCCATTCTCCCACTTTTTTAACCCATCCCCACACCAGCTCATGTTCTGACATAAAAACCCAAAGAACTGCGGATGCTGTAAATCAGGAACAAAAACAAAGTTGCTGGGAAGGCTCAGCAGGTCTGGCAGCATCTGAGAAGGAAAAAATCAGAGTTAACGTTTCGGGTCCGGTGACCCTTCCTCAG
>NC_063336.1:11894089-11918779 GCF_021869965.1 Rhincodon typus | reverse complement strand
CTGAGGAAGGGTCACCGGACCCGAAACGTTAACTCTGATTTTTTCCTTCTCAGATGCTGCCAGACCTGCTGAGCCTTCCCAGCAACTTTGTTTTTGTTACTGATTTACAGCATCCGCAGTTCTTTTGGTTTTTATCACATTATATGAGTTGCATTCAGTAAAGCTCGCCCATTTTCTCTAATTCTTAGCTCTTATTATCATTTATTCAACTTTTCCTCTGTCCTTGGCTGCTATCCATAATCTACTTGTTTACCTACCCTTTCTATCCCTCTCTTTCTGGGTTCCATCTCTACCTATCTTCTCACTTCTCTTCCCCCCACCCCCAACTTCATCTTCAGCATAAATAACATTTTCCAAACTGCTATCTGGTCCAATGAAGAGTCAAAAGACTTGGGGCCTTAACTCTGCTTTCTTATCACAGATCATGCCAAACCTGCTGAGTTTCTCGAGCAATTTCCGTTTTCATTTTAAACTCAATGCCACCAATTTTCACCTAATCGTTGTCCCCATTCTCAGCTTTTCTCCTTCGCTCGCTTACTATCAACCACCCCTTTGTCCTCCTGACTATCTTTCTCACTCTCTTGGCTCCATCTCTACCTGTCCGCTCACTCCTTTTTACCCCACCACCTTGTCATCAGCATAAATGTCACATTTTCCTAGTGACTGTAAGTTCTAAAAATGAGTCATATTGGACTTAAAACATTAACTCTTTTTTTCTCCACAAATGCTGCCAGACCTACTGAATTTCTCCAGCAATTTCTGTTTTGCCGTAGACTCACCACCGCTCATCTCTTTCCAATGAGAGACCAGACTCTGAAGACCAATTAAGAAGGAGAGCTAAATGGATTTTTTTTAGCATGAACACTGATAGATGTAAGGAGCAAACTATCAGCAATAGGCATTCAAACATATCGGCTTCAAGAGCAGGTTACTCTGCAGAGGTCTAATTTTGAATCTTAGACCACATTAGGGAGAGTGCGAGGGGGTGGAGTGGGGCTGTAAGATCCATACCACACCATGCATACTCACCAATCCACAATGGCATGATAACAATGTGCTTGGCAGTGGAGCGAGCCCTTGATGGAGACTGGCACGTGGAAGCAGAGTGGTCTCATGCTCTGGAGCCTGCAGAAACAGACTGGAACTTAAGTACTTACAGGCACTCACTATCATTCTGGACTTTTTCCACTGTTTCATGCTAATCTATATTCTTTCTTTACTCTGTAACAACACTACCTCTTTTTCCTCTGTAAAATTTGTACCGAGGTGCTTGTACCTAAGATAGCAGCCATTGGAGAAACTTTCCACTGCACTCCTGTATTGGAGGACATGTGACTATAAAGGATATTCTGATCCTGAGAAAATCCATCCTAAGAGTGGCTCGATTGCACCACTTCCAAACAAGTTGATCAAACGCTGAAGGAGGTATCTGCTAGACTGGGCCTGCAGCAGGTGGTTAAAGCATGAACAAGAGAGAAAATCCGACTTGTCCTCACCGACCTACCTGTCACAGTTGCATCTGGCAAGAGTGACCACTGCATAGTCCTTATGGAGATGCAGACTGTGCTCACCACAACGGAGTGCACCACAACACCCCCATCCTCCCCTAATTGCGGTGTGTGCCGCAATGTTTCAACAGATGGTATAGGTTTCAGGCCTAGCAGCTCAGGACTGGGTATCCATGAAGGACTACGGGCTATCATCATCAGCAGAATTCTATTCGACCACAATCTGTAGCTTCATGGTCAACAGTTCCCCACCCTATCGATACCGTCAAGCAAGAGGTCAACTCTGGTTCAATAAAGCATGCAGGAGAGCATGCTGGGAACAGTGCTAGGACTACATGAATCTGAGATGTCAGCCTATTGAAGCTCAATGCAGAACTCAATGCACACTAACCAGCTAAAACAACATGATATGAACGGAGCTAAGCACTCCACAAACCAGCAAGTCAGATCTAAGTTCTGTATTCTTGCCCCATCTGATCCTGAATGGTGCTGGCCAATTCAACAACTCACTGGAGGAGGAGGAGGCTCCAAAAATATTCCCATCATCAATGACGGGGTAGCCCATTTTGTCAGTGCAAAAGGTAAGGCTGAAACATTCAGAGAAAACTTCAGCTAGAAGTGCCAAATGAATGTTCTATCTCGGCCTCCTCCAGTGGTCCCCATCATCACCGAAGCCTGGCTTTAGACAACTGAATTCACTTAGCCTGATGTTAAGACACTCCAGAGTGCAGTGAAAAGAGCAAAAGATCTGGGCCCTTACAATATCCCGACTAAAGTCAATGGTCTAGGGCTAGCTATGCCCTGCGTTCTACTACAGCTGTAATACTGACAGTGTGGAAAATTGTCCACATATGCGTCACCTACAAAAAGTAGGACAAATTGAACTGAGTTTCCAGTCTATTTTCAATCATCAGCAATGTGACAGAAGGGGTCATCATTAGTGCTATCAAGTGAAGGTAGAACCATGATAACTTGCTCACTGATGTCAAGTTTGGTTGCTCTTGAAACCATTCATTCCAGACACATTACACCCTTACTCTAAGAGCTGTTAAAAAATTTAAGCTCCAAAGTTGATGTGAGAGTGATTCAGCATCAAGGCAACACCTGACCGAGTTTAGGAGACTTTGTTAAATTGAAGTCATCGGGGTCAGGCAGAAAGCCTTCTTCTGCTTTGAGTCATACCTGGCATAAAGGAAAGTGGTTGTGGTTGTAGGACATCAATCATCTCAGTCCAAGAGCTCTTCAGATAGTGGCCATCTTCAGCTGCTTTATCAATAACCTGTGCTCCATCATTTGGTTTTCAATATACTCCACAAAATGCAGGCATCCTGACTAAGCCCGCGCTTATTGCCCATAACCATCTGCCCAGAGGACAGTCAAGAGTCAATCACATTGTTGTGGGTCTGGAGTCATGTGTGGGGTCTGATGTTATGGACCAGACCAGACCCCGTCAAAATATTTGAAGAAGGTAGCCTAGACCCTAACTTTTTCTTATTTTACAGGCAAATGTACACTGCTGTGTTCCAGATGCAATTCGATTGGTCAAACTACTCGACGTGAAGCAAAATACGATTTGTTTAAACATAACAGTTAAAATACAACACAAGAAAGAACCCCATTCGAAAACTTAACAGAATAATAGGTACAGTAACTATTACTAATTAATTGTTCTGATATAGTAACACCCCATAAACACTCACCTTGCCAAAAAGGCAAATTTGGATAAACAGATTTTGTCTCACATGAATTCTAGCAGCTTTGGAAGAGAACCACCAGCTTTTGGCTGTAATCAAGAGACGGAACAATAGCTTCCACTTCTTCAAGCCCACAACAGCTTAAATATTTATCTAAAAACTAAAAAATATTAGAAATCCTGGCCTGTGAGAGAGGGCTACACCCATCAAGGCTGCTTCTACTGTTCCAACTTTAAAAAAAAACAAGGCCTCACAAGCTGTTTACGTTAGTGGTTTTGGTAGACTGCTCAGTACCTCTGCCCTACAACCTCTCCTTAAAAAGAAGCCAGGATAAAATAACTCTTAAATCCACAGCATCATCACACAGAGTACAGAAGGACAGAAGGGAATCAGATGGTTCTTTATAACAACTGACAGTGGTTACATGGCTTCCCATTTGGCTAGTTAGTTTTAAAATTCTAGATTTTTAATTAATTCAAATTGTAGTCATGGTGAGTTTTGAACCTACAACCCCAGAACATTAACTTTAGGTTCTTAGGAAGGGTCACCGGACCCGAAACATTAACTTTGATTTTTTTTCTTCACGGATGCTGCCAGAACTGCTGAGCTTTTCCAGCAACTTCTGTTTTTAAACCTCAGGTTCTGGATTGCTAGTGCAATGGCACCAACAATACACCACACCCCCTCTTAAAGTCAGAGTGTAGATGTTCACAGATGATTCCAGAGTGGTCAACACTATTCACAACTCTTTGGATACTGAAGCAGTCCATGTCCATATGCAGCAGACTCGGATAATATCCAAGCTTGGTCTGACAAATGGCAAGTAATATTCGTGCTACACTAATGCCAGGCAATGCCCATCTCCTACAAGAGACAGTCTAACCATCATCCCTTGGCATCACGACTGCTGAATCTTCCACGTTCAATAATAGAGACATGCATCTACTAACAAGATCATGGAGTATCTGTCTGAATGCAGTAAATATTGAATGTCAATAATTAGCAGTAACAAAAGGAATGCTTGCATTTGCGTAGTAACCTTTCATGATTTCAGGATGCCCCAAAGTGTGTTACAACTAATGAGGTAGTTTGAAATTTCAATCACTGTTGTAATGTCAGGAAAGATGGCAGTCAGTAAATGTACACTAAGTCCTTGCCAAAAGGAAAGAGGTAACGATCAGATGATTTGTTTCATTGAGGTTGGTTAGGAGGCAAATTTAGGAAGATGTCACTAGATAGAGTTTTTGAGCCACTGGCATCAGCATGCTCGGTAGAAAGGATAGGCAAATTAAAACGGGAGCACTTGTCTTTTTTCTGATATGACTCAGACATAGCACTGAGATGCACTGCTGCTCTACGCTCACAGTCTGGTCTTCACCCAAGTGCAGCTTTCAGCCCGTTGTACGAACTGAAAACAACTCACGTCAACCGTCTGTCAAAGTGTTTTTCTCACCTGCTCCGCAGCCTCGCTCCCAGGAATGTGATAATTAGCTGTAACAGGTTTTCAGTAATCTGTGAAATTTGGGGATGTTGTCAGCTTTGAGCAGAAAGGGAGCTCAAAATGGCCTATTCAGCTCAGAAACTCAGATTGAACATGTTGCGTTCAATATTGACGTCAGCACTTGTTTAATGAGGTCCCGGCCCAGGTGCCGCAAAACGGATGCAGCTGCCTTCCAACAGCGAAACTTGAGCCAAATGGGATGGTTGCAGTCCAATTAAAAACACAAAATGTCATCTTCGACTCCCTTCTTGTCACGGATTTGCGCTGTGGTTTCTTTCTGGGATTCCAGCGTCATGGGTAACAATCTCCCAGCCACTTCACCGAGAAATCCCAACCAACAGCACAGAAACAGACCCTTCGGTTCAACTCGTCCATGCCAACCAGATATCCTAAATGAATCTAGACCTGTTTGCCAGCGTTGGGCCCATATCCCTCTAAACGCTTCCTATTCATATATCCATCCGGATGCCTTTTAAATGTTGTAATTGTACCAGCCTCCACCACTTCCTCTGGCAGCTCATTCCATACACGCACCACCCTCTGCTTGAAGAAGTTACCCCTTAGGTCCCTTTTATATCTTTCTCCTCTCACCTTAAACCTATGCCCTCTAGTTTTGGACTCCCCTACCCTGGGGAGAAAGACCTTGGCTATTTACCCTATCCACGCCCCTCATGATTCCATAAACCTCTGAAAAGTCGCCCCTCAGCCACCAACACACCAGGGAAAATAACCCCAAACTATTCAACTTCTCCCTATAGCTCAAACACTCCAACCCTGGCAACATTCTTGTAAATAGAATTATTAAAGTGCACCTTTCGCTCCTCCTATCCAGTGATTCTGCTGAATGTTGGCACACCATCTGTAACTGTGTGAGTTTAACCAGCTAAAACCATCCAAATTACCAGTGGGAGCATTGAGAGGCTTCATGTAGGTCTGAAATTGTTACTGGCTTAGAATAAGCATTGCAACATTAGAGCATGCAATCATAGTCCCCAAGACCTGCATCTCTACAGGACATGGCATGACTTGTTGATGTCCCCAAGTAGAAAACACTGTTAATTAGACCACAAGCTCCCTAAATAGCAATGGAATGATGATCAGATAAGTAGGTTTAGGTGAGATACATTGGTCAGGGCACAGGGGAAAGCCCATCTTATGTTTCTTTGAAATAACTTTGTTCTGTTATGTTGACATGTCATGCTTCAGCTTAACATCTCATCCAAATGCATCTACAACCTTGCACAATTTACTACACACTGCTCTGACCTATCAGCAGGTGGGACTTGAACCTGTAACCTTCTGACATAGAAGTAACAGCACTTCCGCTGAGGCACAATTGACATCTTAACACTGAAGGGCACACAGGATTCCATGAGGAGCTAAGTTAGCTGAGCAATCATCTACATTGACTTATAGAGCCCAGTTTGGTCAGATAGTGTTCTATGGAGGATCACATATACCTTTGTCAGGTATGTTAACTGTGAACTATGTCACAAGAATTTGCATAGAAATAGGATACTCAGTACACCAGCCCCTTTCCCAAAAAGGACCCCATTTATGTCCTATCAGAGGGACTGAACAGCGACAAAGATGGATTTCAGGTTGACCAGCTGGACAGCTGCTTATGTTTGGCAATGGGGCAGTTCATTGCAAAATGCATAAATACACCTCTGCCAAAGCCAATACCATTGTTTCATCGTGCGTTACATTATTTCAAATGTTACTTCAGAACCTGAGATAACAAGGTGTAGAGCTGGATGAACACAGCAGGCCAAGCAGCATCAGAGCAGCAGGAAGGCTGACATTTCAGGCTTAGACCCTTCTTCAGAAATGGGGGATGGGAAGGGGATTCTGAAATAAATCGGGAGAGAGGGGGAGGCGGATAGAAGATGGACTATCTCTACTTCAGAACTTGCTGCTTACCTCTCTCTGTGAGGCTGAAAGGCTGAAGTTATCAGCTATTCAGTAGAGCGGTGACCTTACTGGGATGCACAAGATGTTTAGAGGGTACATTGGTCAGGGCACAGGGGAAAGCCCATCTTATGTT
Organism: Rhincodon typus; assembly: GCF_021869965.1. NCBI lineage: Eukaryota > Metazoa > Chordata > Chondrichthyes > Orectolobiformes > Rhincodontidae > Rhincodon > Rhincodon typus. The sequence continues at coordinate 11,912,029 of NC_063336.1, read as the reverse complement.
TCTTTGAAATAACTTTGTTCTGTTATGTTGACGTCATGATTCAGCTTAACATCTCATCCAAATGCATCTACAACCTTGCACAATTTACTACACACTGCTCTGACCTATCAGCAGGTGGGACTTGAACCTGTAACCTTCTGACATAGAAGTAACAGATGTGGAGGGGAGGCCAGAATGAGGCCTTAAAATTGGAGGCAACCTATTCTGGGGTGATGTCAGGGACCCATTTCTTCACACAATGTGCGAGGCTGGAACAGATTGCTTCTGTAAGAGTGTCCCAAAGAACGGTGAGCCTGTGCAATTCTCTTCCACAGACAGCTGTTAAGGCCAAAGCATTGAATGTTTTCGAGACGGTGTAAGATATCATTCTTAGTGTTAAAGGATCAAAGGGTAGGGAGAGAAAGGAGGAACAGGGTACTGAGTTGGATGATCAGCCATGATGGTAATGTATGGTGGAGCAGGCTCGAAAGTCCTACTGCTGGTTCTATTTCATACATTTCTAAGTAAATGCTATTTTGGTCAATTCAAGATTTAAAAACTGAGAATTGAGGGTGTTTTTTGATTATTGTTCCAGGAAATATGGGCAGTTCTGTCCCTAGTTGCCCTGAGAAGGAGGTGGTAAGCTGCCTTCATGAATCTTTACAGTCTGTGTGATAATATTGGGTAGAGAGCTACTACAGTCTTTCATAGCTGCAGGGAACAATTGAGCAGCTTGCTAGGCCATTTCGAGTCAATCACATTACTGTGACCCTCGAGTGATTTGTAGACTGGACAAGGGAAGCGGATTATCCTACTTAAAGGACATTTGTGAACCGGGGGGGGGATTTACAACATTGGGGGAGACATTTAGAGGCCAGAGCTCCAAAATAACCCGTTCCTCCCAAGCAAGTTAGATTGACCATGTTTTTGTTTTCATTCATCAGATGTAGGCATTGCTGGCTGGGCCAGCATGTTTGCCCTATGCTAGCTGCCTTTGAGAAGGTGATGGTGAGCTAACATTTTGAATCACCGCAGTCCACAAGGTATAGGTTTACCCACAGATCTGTTAGAAAGGGACCTCCAGCACTTTGACCCAGCATTAGTGGTGAAATATTTCCAAGTCAGGATGGTGTGTGTCTTGGAAGAGAATTTCATATAGTGCTGTTCCAATGTATTTGCTGCCTTTGTTCTTCTAGGTAGAAGCATTAGAGTTCATGGATTTGGAAGGTGCTGTTGAAAGATCCTGGGTGAATTGCTGAGGTTCATTGTGTAGATGGTATGTGCTGCTGCTAACTGTGTACTGGTGGTGGACGGAGTAAATGTCAGAAGTTTCAGATGGGGTATTAGTCAAGCAAGAAGCTATTTCCTGGATGATGTAGAGCTTCTTCAGCATAGGTGGAACTGCCCCTAGATAGGCAAATAAAGAGTAGTCAATCATACTGTTGACTTGTGCTTTGGGGAGACAGGAGGTGAATAAGACTAAAGAAGACAGCGGAGAAGGATGCTTCAGAGAGCTCGCCTGCTCCAACCCAGCCTCACACTCCCTTCCTCAATGCGGAGCGGATATCCAGCCTCACACTCCCTTCCTGAATGCAGGAGTGGATACCCAGCCTCACACTCCATTCCTCAATGTGGGAGCAGATACCCAGCCTCACACTGGCTTCCTAAGTGCGGGAGTGGATACCCAGCCTCACACACCCTTCCTCAATGTGGGAGCAGATACGCAGCCTCACACTCCCTTCCTCAATACAGGAGCGGATACACAGCCTCACACTCCCTTCCTCAATGCAGGAGCGGATACCCAGCCTCAGAGTTCTGGCCTCAGCGCAGATCTGGCCTGGCAGCCTCCTGGCCTGGCATGGTGATCTCCCAACCATGCATGGCAGTCTCTCAGCAGCGCATCATGTTGGTACATGGGCATCGTTCGGCTCGGTGTGACCTCAGCGTGGACTTCCGGTCTTGAAGTGATTCCAGAGCAATCTCTCAACCTCAAGAACCTTGAGGTGAAGCCTGGCATGGTCTGGAATTAGGAGCCAGTGTGGACTGGAGGCCAGGTGCCACCATGGACTGGTTTGAAAGGACCGTTGTTTGAACTTCTTATTTCTATGTATTCTAATTTATTCCTACAATCTGCAATGCTGGACTTTTTACTTCTTTATTTTGTAATGTTTTTTCCAAAGAACATGGACTGAAGAGTCTGTACCTAGGCACCATTGTACCTATGATCGCACCGTGGGTGGCAATGTGTAAATTTTTCACTGTACTCATCTAAGTACGTGTGACAACAAAACTAATTCAGTTCCGTTACTTACCATAGTGTTAGCCTCTGACCTGTTCTTATAGTGACAGTATTTATAAGGTGAGCTCAGTTCCGTTTCTGGTCAATAGTAACCTCCACAATATTAATAGTGGATGGTTCAGTGATGGTAATGTCAAATAGGGGTGGTTCGAATTCACCCTTGTTGAAAGTGGTCATTTCCCATCAATTGTTCAGCATGGATACCACTGCTTATTAACACAAGCCTGAATGCTGTCCAGGCCTTGCTGCATGTGGACAAGGGCTGTTTCAGTCTGTGAGGAATCACGAATACTCCTGAAGTTGTGCAAGTAGTGCTTTGGTGAAGTATCTCAAATGGCTAGTCACTGATTGCAATCTAGTGAATTGGGAAGCAATAATTAGTGCTTCCACAGTCTCCCTGTTCCACAGAGTGACCGCAGAAGTACTGTTTACTGAGCCAGCCAAAACCTTCTTTCAAATGGCACAGTGCTGGGACTGAGCGAATGTGAGAAATTGCTGTTAGCCAGCTACTCCTGTGAGTTGCAGTAAGCTAGTCAGAGTATCCTTCAAGGTTCCCCCTTGGCAGTGAGAGAGGTTGCAGAACAGAGCACCTCCTGAATGCAGTCTCAAATGGAAATGGCAACAGTCAAATTCTCCAGCCCTTAAATCAGCCTGAATTAAATAAATTCAAATGGAAGTTGAGTGCTTCCATGAGTCACTATGAATACTAAGCTCACTGTCAACTTTTCAATTATGCAGAGCTCTCAACGTCGATTTCAATGTTTTATGCAACATCGGAACATTAGGGAAATTAAAGGGTATCAAATAAAAATATTGCTGTTTGTTTTTTAATTGTTAATGGTCAATACAGATTTCCATCATAAAACCCTGATGGAAACAATCATTTTCTTTTGGAAATTTTGCATCACAATTTGACTCTGTGTAACCTCTCAATTCAGGGAGGCAATGGCCTAGTGGTATTGCGGCTGGACTGTTAATCAAGAGACCCAGATAATGTTCTGGGGACCTGGGTTGGAATCCCACCATGGCAGATGGCGGAAATAGAATTCAATAAAAATATCTGAAATTAAGAATCGAATGATGACCATGAATCCATTGTTGGGGAAAAAACCCCATCTGGTTCATGAATGTCCTTTAGGGGAAGGAAACTGCCATCCTTACCTCGTCTGGCCTGCATGTGACTCCAGACCCACATCAATGTGGTTGACTCTAAACCCTGCCCTGTGGGCAATAAATGCTGCTTGGTCAGTGATGCCCTCATCCTGTGAATGAACAAAAAAAAACTCTGGATCATTTAAGTTTCCTGGAGGATTGCTAGATTCCAATAAGCAGAATGCTAATAGCTCTTGGGGAAAACTAACAAGAAAAAGTGTTGATGTGGTTGACTCAAAAGGTCAGGAACCACATGAATAGCAGCAACAGGACCCTAAGGAATTTGATGATGTCAGGAAGGCAGATTATTATCTGATTGGTGATAGATTGGGAAAGGAGGAGGTGCAAGGAGACAAGGGTGTCTTTGTACACCAGTCACTGAAAGTAAGCATGTGGTTGCAACAGGCAGTGAAAAAGGCAAATGGTATGTTGGCCTTTGTGGTGAGAAGATTTAAGTACAGTTTACCAGATTGATTCCTAGGAAGGCAAAACTGAGATATGAAGAATGGCTGGATGAGTTAGAACTACATTTACTAGAGTTTAGAAGAATGAGTGGGGAGGAGCTCATAGAAACCTATAAAATTCAAACAGGCCGAGACTGGGTAAAGGAAGGAATGATGTTCCCAATGACCAGGGAATCCAGAACCACGAGTCACAGTCTGAGGATAGGGGATAGGCTATTTAGGAGAAGAAATTCCTACAGCCAGGAAGTGGGGAGTCTTTGGAATTTTCTGCCACAGAAAGTGCTTGAGGGTAAAACATTGAATGTTTCCAAGAAGGAGTTTGAAATAGTTCTTAGGGATAAAGGGGCCAAAGGATATGGCAAAAGCAGGAACAGGGTACTGAGTTGAATGATCAACCATGATCATATTGAATAGAGTAGCAGGCTCTAAGGGCCGAATGGCCTATTCCTGCTCCTACTCTCTATGTTTCTATCCTCTACCACCAATAGTGAGATTGGCTGAGCATCGGAGAAGGATTGTTCGGAGCCAGGTTTAAGTCCCTCCGGATTCAGAGTTGTGTTATAACACATCTGAAAAGGCTGATTAAAAATAAATAGAAGGGAGGATTGGCGTCAGTGTTCCAGGCCAATCATAATTCACTCGTGTCAGATACTGCAACATGGTTATCAGCAGTGGAATTGGCTCTCACAGTAACAAAGGTATATAAAAAAAAATCCATTCCACCCAGGAGAAAAGATTTTCAGAAGAAAAGTAAGTTTGCCACTTTAAAAGATACAGGAAGCCAGCAGCACTTAGATACCCCACAGTGTGGAAGCAGACCATACCAACCCCCCAAAGAGCATCCCATTCGATTCCTGTATTTCCTGCAGCTATTCCACTTAACCTGTACACAATAGGCAATTTAGCATGGCCCGTCTGCCTAACCTGCATATCTTTGGATTTTGGGAGCACCCCAAGGAAACCCACACAGACATCGGGAAGAACATGCAAGGATGGAATCAAACCCAGGTCCCGGGTGCTGTGAGGCAGCAGTGCTAAGCACTGAGCCACCGTGCCATGCTTGTGGGAGCAGCAGCAGTTTGAAAATGCTTCTCCAGGAGAGAACTTACATTTTTGTATTGGAAAGAGGTACAGGAAAAATACTGTAGGCTTGGAAGAGAGTGAAAAGCAATTGTATTTGACGTGTACAGCGCATTTCCAGAAGAAGGGTCAATGCCAACAGTTCGGAACTCTGAGAGTAAAGTTAAAAATCATCCCCCTGGAAACATCAAAATATTTGGGAAAAAGTCCAGGCTGGGAAGAATTGAAAGTAAAAATAACCTTACTTTTCAAAATGAGCATCGTCACCTCTGGGACCACGTTCCACACAACAATAGATAAAAAGTCAGAACAGGAGTAGGCCTTCAAACCCTCGATCCTGCTCCACTATTGAACAGGATCATGTCGGATCTGACATCCCTCACATCCACTTTTTTGCCTTATCCCTTTTACCCTGGATCCCCTGTTGATGAAGAATCTATCTATCTTTCCAATTTTTAATTTGTTAACAGGATGAGGGCGTCGCTGGCTAGGCAGCATTTATTGCCCACCCCTAATAGCCCTGAGGGCAGTTCAGAGTCAACCACATTGCTGTGGATCTGGAGTCACATGTAGGCCAGACCAGGTAAGGATGGCAGTTTCCTTCCCTAAAAGATGTTAGTGAACCAGATGGTTTTTTCCCCAACAATCAAATCATGATCATCATTAGATTCTTAATTCCAGATATTTTTATTGAATTCAAATTCCACCATCTGCCGTGGTGGGATTTGAACCCAGGCTCCCAGAACATTATCTTGGTATCTGGATTAATAGTCCAGCAATAATACCATTAGGCCATCGCCTCCCATTCCCTTAACTATACACGTGAAGCAGAGAATTAATTTCTTCTGATGCCATAGTATTCGTAAAGTTGTAGTACACATTTAAGATAACTGAAGGGCAGTTTATAAGATTTTGAACACAAGATAATTCGAAGAAATTGAAGATTTTGATAAGCCTGAGACATTCATAATTTGAACAATGACTTTTGTAGGATGATTTACAAAGACCAAACCCCAATTAGCTTATCAAACATTTTTTTCATGAGGAAGTGGGAATTTCTAGCTGTAGAAAGTGGGAATACCTCCAGAAGATGGGCAACCACCATTGAGAAAAAAATGCATGAAAATCCCCAGTGGGCAGTACAATGACACAGTATTGTTTTAAAAATGAATTTGAAGCTTAAAATAAGTTAAACAACAGACCTTTGCCACAGTGAAGAATTTGCAGTTTTATTAGAATAAATTACCCCAGCATTGCGATAATAGAATTTAAAAACTTGCAGTCAAAGAAAGTGTTGCAACGGTGTTATTATACACAGTTTAGAAATTTGGAGAGACATTAATACAAGAAAATTAAAACAACATCGATTTAATTCAAGATTACCAGCTTTAAATCCAACAGCATTTACCTTTTGCAGAATCTTAAACCTTTAAGAAAATAGTCCTTTAACAAAGAGCTCACAAGTCATGAGAATAAATTACCACATTGAGAGGCAGAGCAGGAGAAATAATCTTGCCATCCAGTTTTAAGGTCCAAGATGGGCCAAGCAAAACACAGGATTGGATATCTTGGAGAAAACAGTTTTTAACATACGCAATTCAACATTATAAGATAAATCCAGGGCTGAATAAGTACATGTACATATATTCAATAGGTCCCACAGTGAATGACTTTATAAATTGCAAAGGTATAAAAGAAGGTATAGGACCTTTGAAGAAGTTCTAACAGCTTTTGATGGCTACTTTAATTTGAGAATAAACACAATTCTTGAAAGGGCACAATTTCACAGAAGATTTCCGTATCCTGAGGGAAAAAAGGCTGCTTTGAGTAATAACCTCTACTGATTGATGGAAAAATATGATTATGCAGCTTTGAAAGCAGAGTTCATAAGACACATGATTATTGTTACAATTATTGATAAGTCTATTTCAGAATTAATACAGTCCAAAGAAGATCTAATTTGGCAAAAACTATTTGAATTGGGCTGGAAACTGAAAACAGAAAAATCCTGAGAAGGGAAAGACTGCCTGACCGCTAGAGACCAACAGAATTTATCCACTTTATAAGGTACAAACGCTCAACAGACACATGTAACAAGTCAACATAAAGAGTTGGCCATACAGCGGATACTAAGTTCTGAGGAAGGATCACTGGACCCGAAACATTAACTCTGAAGTTTTTCTTCACAGATGCTACGAGACCTGCTGAGCTTTTCCAGCTGCTTCTGTTTTTGTTCCTGGTTTATAGCATCCGCAGTTCATTCGGTTTTTATTTCGCAGATACTAAGTGTTAGGGTCAGTGTTATGGAGCAAAAAGAAAATACAAGTAGAACGCAGCTATGAAAAAAAAAACCACATCTGTAAAAATATCAGGCACTCCTGGAAGATGTCTCATTGGATAGCATTTATTAAATAACCTAGACAATGCTCAGAATTACACCAGAAACCAAATTAAGATATTATTTATCTCAGTGTGTAATAGATTTATGTGTGTTGGAAACTACATATATGAACACAGTAGACTTGTTTTGTGAGGGCAAAAAATCTTTATATGTACATTACATTTTTTATTGATAAAAGTGGTCATGGTGACTGTCAATTTCTGTTATATTCTCTTGGCAACACTCCTACCAGGTAAAGAGTACCAGGTTTGATTGATAGTTCACTGCTCCTGCCACATGTCAATTCCAACAATGCCCAACCAATCAGCACCCTCTTCTTATGTTTTATAAATCGGTGTTCCTTATTAAAGCCTCATTTCTTGGTCCCAGTCCCCATAAGTGCAAAGCAATGGGCCTCAACTTCATCAGAGATAGTAGGAACAGCGGATGCTGGAGTCAGAGATAACGCAGTGTGGAGCTGGAGGAACACAGCAGGCCAGGCAGCATCAGAGCAGCAGGAATGCTGACGTTTCGGGTCGGGACCCTTCTTCACTTGCTCCTCTGATGCTGCCTGGCCTGATGTGTCCCTCCAGGTCCACACTGTGTTATATCGGCCTCAACTTCATGTCTCCTTTTACCAATGTCTAAGTTCTGTCATGCCAAGCAATTATTTAAACCATATCCTGTTGTTAAGACAAGTGCCCCTTCTTGTTAAGAAGCACGATTTATCTTCCACCATTGCTAATTTGATAGACCTTTACAGGCTGCATTGCAAGATGGATTGCAAAATAGCAGCACCATAACCACAAACTATCAATGGTTACTACTCCAACATATGACAGAGCTTAAGAATCAGAAAACAGAGAAGCTCCCTACCAGGACCTGCCACTCAGTTTTCTGCTGATGGGCAATTTCTGATAGTATATCCGGCCTCTCTGAGGCGAGCTGGATGGGAAGGATGTGGGGGCAGGACAGGAGAAGGCAGTGACAGCTCGAGCAGAAGATAAGCATAGGCATCTTCTCTGCAATAGAGTCTGAAGAGCAAAGCCAATATGTTCAAGTGCCACCACTGGCAAAATGCTACAACAGTAGTGCGCAAAGTTTCTAATTATAGACCATTCTATTATAAATCTAGACAAGGAGCTTTATCCTGCTAAGAAGGAACACGCAAGTGGGAATAAAAAAAATATGGTAACAGGAAGCGAGGTTTTACAGACAGGACTTCCATTGAGCTGTAAGACTTTTAAGATTTGCAAATCTTATTTGTGAATTTAAAATGAGCTGTGTGACAGTTTAAATGAGAATGAATTGATTTCTTTAATCTGTTGTTTTAATATTGCATCCATTACAGCAGACTGAAGAATTTCAGACAAACACATTCACATATCCATTACTGAGATGACAAAGTGCAATTTCAACACGAGTAATTTTGAGATTTGTTAATAAAACATGATTTTACTAATTCCTTGATGACTGGAGCAAAGCCATTGTTAATGAATCAGAATTATTCAACTCATGTTTAGCGGGAGATGGAGAGCGGAAAGGGGAGTTAAAGAAAAGACTTTTATTGTCTTTTCTGACATCCTAAAGCTCTTCACAAGTGATGCAACCCTTTTTGAATTCATGACTACTCATTGTCCTAAGGTAGCTAACACTGCGACTCATTTAAGCACATAAAAATGACAACAGGATCATCTGCTGAAGATTTTCTGGATGGGTATATACCAAACACTCGACAAGCTTTCTTAATCTTGTTTGAAATTGCAACGTTTTTTTAAAATGCCTAACAAACAAAGCTTCCATTTAACATCAGGGGCTGCATTTCACAAGGGTGGGGGGGTGGTCCTATTTGTTCATTGTGCCCCCATTGCAAGAGTTTACTGGCAGCAGGTGGATGTAAAGAAGGCTCCCCAAGACCCTCCTCCTGGGATAGGGCATCTCCATTGAATTAAACAGGGTCAGTTTGAGACTTCTGTACCACTTAGTTGGAGGAAGCCCTGCTTTCGAGAGCTGCTGGTCAATCTGATTGGCCAGGATCCTCAATAGAGTCAAAAACTCAGGATTGGGTGTTACTAGGACCACAAGCGCCTCTATGAAGAAAGAGAAGTGGATGCCTGAGACAAATATTTTGGGCAGGGAGGGTCAAGCAACCTAGGGAGGTGTTTGCAATCCCTTGAGCAACAGCCATCTTCCTTGTCTTAAGGTCTTTCTGCCACAGTGCAACAGGGGTCCATTAAGTTAGCGAACCCTCCTGATGCTGCAGATACATTTAAATAGTTCCAAGAGCCCAACATAATTTAGAAATGTCTTTAGATTAGGTGTAACTATTGAGAAAGCCAGACCCCAATGTTTATTTTCTCCTATGTATGCCATATCGAAACATTAACTCTGAATTTTCTTCACAGATGCTGCCAGACCTGCTGAGCTTTTCCAGCAACTTCTGTTTTTGTTCCCCTGGCTTGGTGGTAATGGTTGAGTGGGGGAGACGCTGAGCCATGAGGTTACAGATTGTGCTAGAGTACAATTTTGCTGCTGTTGATGGCCCACAGTGCCTCATGGATGCCCAGTCTTGAGTTGCTAGATCTGAGCAAAGTCTGTCCCATTTAGCACGGTGATAGTGCCACACAACACGATGGAAGTTATTCTCAATGTGAAGGTGTGACTTTGTCTCCACAAGGACTGTGTGGTGGTCACTCTTACCAATACTGTCATGGACAGATGTAACTGCAGCTGGCAGATTAGTGAAGATTAGGTCAAGTATGTTTTTCCCTCTTGTTGGTTCCCTCACCACCTGCTGCAGACCCAGTCTAGCAGCTATTTCCTTTCGGACCCAACCAGCTTGATCAGTAGTCCTGCTACTGAGCCACTCTTGGTGGTGGACATTGAAATCCCCCACCCAGAGTACATTTTGTGCCCTTGCCATCCTCAGTGCTTCCTCTAAGTGTTGTTCAACATGGAGGAGTACTGATTCATCAGCTGAGAGAGGACAGTATGTGGTAATCAGCAGGAGGTTTCCTTGCCCATGTTTAACCTGAACCCATGAGACTTCATCGGGTCCATGTTCATTATTTTCAACTCCCTCTGGACTGAATATCACTATGCTGCCACCTCTGCTGGGTTTTTATCCTGCTGATGGCATATTTTTATTGATTTCGAATTCCACTATCTGCCATGTGGGATTTGAACACAGGTCTCCAAAATGTTAGCTGTGATTAAGACCATAAGACCATAAGACACAGGAGCATTAATTAGGCCATTCAGCCCATCGAGTCTGCTCAATCATGGCTTCGATCATGGCTGATAAGTTTCTCAACCCCATTCTCCCACTTTCTCCCCATAACCCTTGGACCCCTTGATAATCAAGAACCTATCTATCTCAGTCTTAAAGGTACTCAATGACCTGGCCTCCACAGCCTTCTGTGGCAGTGAATTCCATAGATTCACCACTCTCTGGCTGAAGAAGTTTCTTCTTATCTCTGTTCTAATAGGTCTTCCCTTTATTCTAAGGCTGTGCCCTCAGGTCCTAGTCTCTCCTACCAATGGAAACATCTTCCCAACATCCACTCTGTCCAGGCCATTCAGTATTCTGTAGGTTTCAAATGGATCCCCCCTCACCCTTCTTAACTCCATCGAGTATAGACCCAGAGTCCTCAAATGTTCTTGATATGTTAAGATTCTCATTCCTGATTCTGGATTTTTAGTCCAGTGATAATACCTCCCTAGCTTGTATAGGTGAAGCCCAAGGATGATAAATGGTACCTTGACCGTGAGCTTCGATTTTAAAGCTCTGATCCCTGGTTTCTCCGTGATCTCAACCTTCAATATAATGGATGCGATTTTTCACAGTTATATCTGTAGTTTGCAGTTGTCCCAGGCACTGGTGAGAAACTAGACAGCACCAATCCCCACTTGAAAGGCAGAGCTGCTACATAGTGGACATGGCTCACCAGGGAATTCTCCAGGTGTCCATGCTCAAGTCTATCTCTCGAGATCTCAGGCTCCAAAAGTGACCACCTTGCCCTTCATCCACTGAACACGGTGTGGTCCAAGCACCAGCCTTACCACATGATCATGGCTGATCTCCAACCAACTCAGAAACCCCTTCAGGATGTCACTGTGAAGGTCAGGGACACCTTTGACTTGCATGTTTCTGCCAGGTCACTTTGCACAGAGCTATCTCATCTATTTGTGCAGGATGTATCTTCTGGCTGTCAGTTCCACTTCTCGATGCTCTGACTCTATCATCTTCTGAAAACCCAAACATCTTACATCCTCTGTATCTCCTCTCCATCTATCCTGCTTGTCACCTCCTCAATGAATTCAAGTAAGTCTGTCTAGCATAGCTTCCCCTTCATGAAGCCATGCTGACTCTGCTGTCTGACCTACCCTGGCTCATGATCCAGTTCTTTGGTCATTTGTCCAATATATTCTTGGCTGGCTCAGTATATTACTAGAGAATGCTCCTATACACATGCAAATTTGCACGCTCACTGTTGAGGGACCTGGAGCAAAGAGGACCTGTAACTAATAGTTCCAATGCCATACCTCCAGAGTCTTTTCAACATACTCCTCACTTCCTCCTACGGTAAGTAAAGTTTAATTGCTTTTGGATCCAAAGCATTTTGAATTGTTTTGATTTTACAAATGGGGTGATATAAATGTAAGTCTCCCTTTAACTCCAGTCTAATTTAAAAAAACATTATTTGGCCCAGAGAGTTGTGTCGTTGCCTAAGGGGTTTGTGGTGTGAAAGCAGCATCCTGAGGCAATGCTTCTCTCTCAATGTTTGAAGCCCATAAGCAAATTGTTTACTTGGGAATAATTACGTATGCAAACACTTTTAGTATTTCGAGCAGTTATTAGACACCTACTGAGTATCTAGCCATCACTGGCCTTCAGTGGAGTAAATTGGATCGTAATTGCTTGACTACTGTTGTGCCTAAACAAAATCCCACTGCTTTATTTTGTTTCATTTGGTAATTGTGTTAATTTGCTGATTGCTTAAATGTTTGGTGTTCATAAGTTTGCTTTGGCAACTTTAAATGGTGAGCTCAGTGTGCAACATTCTCCTCGATTTCACAAAATCTCAGAATAACAGAATTGTTATGGCACTGAAGACGCCACTCAGCCTATCATATCTGCTGCAGCTCTCCGAGTAAACAACTAATGTCACTCCGCTGCCACCGAATATGGAACCTGCAATATATAGAACTTGGATCGGTCTAGAAACTGCCCAAGTTAGAACCACTTCAATCTAGAACCTGTCCGATGTAGGCCACATCTGATATGGGACTCGCCCAATGGAGAAACCATTAGGACGGGTAGAAATTTCCCAAAGTAGAATCCATTCGATATAGACCCCATCTGACATACAAATGCCCAATGTACCCATACAAATGTACACATCCAGATTAGGCTTCTGATCCCTTGAAACTGCTCCTCTATTCAATAAGATTATGGTTGATCAGTTTGTGGCCTCAACTCCACATTCTAACCTACCCCTGATAAACATCGACTCCTTTCTAAGTCAGGAATCAAAGTACCTTTGTCTTAAATAAATGTCATGACTCTGACTCCTCCACAATCTGAGCAAGACAAAGTTCCAAAGGCCCTTGACCCATATTGTCTCTTCAAATCCATATTTAATGACCAGCGTCTTATTATTAAACTGTGTCTTTAGTTCTTGGCCCTCCCATAACATGAAGCATCCTTTCAGGATTTTACATTTTTCAATAAGATCAGCTCTCATTCTTCTGAGGTCCAATGGATTCACTCCCACCTGGACCAACCTCTCCTCATAAAACAACTCCTTCATTGTAGAAATCAGTCAAATGAATCTTCTCTGAACTGCTTCTCAATCATTTATATTCTTCCCTAAGTAAGGGGTACAGTCATTCAGCTAAGGCTTTCCAATGCTCTCTCCATCAGCAATAAAATATCTCTCCTTTTATATCTCATTTCCCACACAATAAGCACTAACATTCCATTTGCTTTCTTAATCATTTGCTGTATCTGTAAGGCAAAGCCATGTCTCATGTACAAGGGCCCCCAAATCACCCTGTACCTCAGAGTTCTGCAGACTCTCTCCGTTGACATAAGATGCTGCATTTCTATTCTTCCTGCTAAAGTGGGAGTTCAAAACTTGAGGGCATAGGTTTAAGGTGAGAGCAGAAAGATTTACAAGGGATCTGGGGGCAACTTTTTTACACAGAGGGTGTTTCCTGTGAGGAAATGGTGGATGCAGGTACAGTTACAACGTTTAAAAGACTTTGGACAGCTATATGAATAGGAAACGTTTAGAGTGATATAGGCCAAACGCAGGAAAACGGGACTGGTTCAGTTTGGGAAACTTGGTTGGTGTGGACAAGTTGGACCAAAGGATCTGTGTCCATGCTGTAAGACTCTATGCCTGAATAACTAGTTGTATAAGTCAACTGGTTGTAAAAGGTTGCATGACCCTGAAAGAATTAATTGACAAAACAAGATAATTTTCACTCATCAGGATCTAATGGACTGTTGCTGTGAGGAATTAACCAGTGTTTGGTACAGGTTGTTCATTCCATGTAGATAACAGTAATTTCTAGTTACTCTCGAGGCCAGCCTGTTGTTTCACAAAACTCTATCATGTAACGTAGATATAATGTTACTAGTTATTAAGTGCTGTGTCATAAACCAATTTAGTTCATCAATTCTGAGTCTGCATTCTGTCAAACATTTTGTGGGGACAACCTTCCCACTCGGACTAACACGAAAGGGAAGGATTGGTGACAGTGAATCTTCCCAAGGCACCGTAGATGGATCCAATGGTCAAGTCCACACTATCTACTGGACTGGGAGAACCGTCATATGAAAATATGCCAGACTCCCCCTTATGTAGAATTCACCTGCGTTAGATCGTTTTGGGTTGAGTGAATCAAAACCAAAAGAGCTGCGAATGCTGTAAATCAGGAACAAAAACAAAGTTGCTGGAAAAGCTCAGCAGGTCTGGCAGCATCTGTGAAGGAAAAAACAGAGTTAACGTTTCGGGTCTGATGGACCTTCCTCAGAACAGTTGTTGTTGGGTTGAGTGATCCTTCCTCAGTTTTGTCTCTGGTTCACAGCATCCACAGTTCTTTCGGTTTTTGTTTTGTGTTAGATCATGCCTGATTTAAAACACCATGTTTGAATTGCTCCATCTGAAGATCACCCCATCCTTGAAACTGCTGTTAAATGTCCTTAATCTGAGTCGAGGTTGACTAACGGTAGCTTGCTGCTACAACCAGGCTCCCCGTTAATGCCCTGACCAATATTTTATCTCTGTGTGACATACCTTCTGTCTGCAAGATTCTTCTCCTTTCCATTGTGGAGCTCTGAGATTACAGTTTGTGGGAGGTGTCTCTCACGTTGAGACTGGGGGAGGTCCTAAACTACATTCACCCGATGGGCCTAAAGCCTCACCCATTCAAAAGACTCCGACCATCTAAAAGTAGAGACAGGTTCACTGCTACAGCAGTCACGAGAGGTAGAGCTGTTGGGGATTGTCAAATTGGGAATGGGGAATGATGAGATCAATAATAATAATTTGCACATCCACCTGCTAATTTTCTGTTTAATCACAATCGCACCATTTGAGTAATATTTCCAAAGCGTGTACAATTATAGTAACATGAGTTCCATAATTGGGTGTCTGGAACAATAGTGGCTATGTATAATTAACAAGACCGTTTTGTAACAAGTAAACAGTGAAGTAATTTTTCAAGGAATAGTTATCAACACTACCAGACGTGGAGTAAACAATGAGCCACTACAAATACAATATGAATAATACATGTTTCTTGAAACAGTCTATTACAATATGTTAATTGAGGAAGGAGTGTATTTACTCTGGTTAGTATGCCTGCTGACTTTTGATAATGTTTGCTGTCTATAACCCAACCTTTCTGCTACAATAAAGGAAAGATTTGCATTTGTACACTGACTCTCACCAGTGTGACATGCCCCAAGGTGTTCTATAGACAATTAGGGACATTTGAAATGTCATCAATGTTGTAATGCAGGAAACATAACACAGTAAGCTCCACCAACAGCAATGTGATACTCACCAAATAATTGGCCCTAGGTAATCTTGGGACAAAAGTGAGCCAGAAAATTCTTCTGCCCTTTCTCAGAATAGTATCAAGGGAATTTCTTGACAGGACAAATAGTTCAAGGCCTCAGGACAAAACACCATGAGATTGCAGCACTCCCCCAGCGCTGCAAAGTGAGTGTGAGACCAGGAATTGTGCTCAAGGCTCTGCAGTGGGGCTTGGCTTCACAATTTTCCACCTCAGATACATTAGTAGGGAATTTCAGGGAACATTGAACAAAATGTTATAACTAATTGCGAGGGGAACTGAATACAAAAGGAAGGAGTTGAACCTTCAGATCTATTGGGCATTGGTGAGATCATATCAGGAGGACTGTGCACAGCTGGGGATCACCTTAGTTAAAAAAGGATGTAAATGTATTGGAGAAATGCAGTTCAAAGAATGTTCGTTCAATTAATAGCTGGAATCAGTGTGTTGTGCAACCAGGAAAGATTGGGCAGCCTAGGTGTCAATCTGCTGGAGGTTAGAAGAGATAGAGATGATTTGATTGAAACATGCAAGATGCTGAGGGGTCTTAACAGGGCAGATGTGAAGATGATGTTTCCATTCATAGAATCCCTACAGTGCAGAAAGTGGCCATTTGGCCCATAAAGTCTGCACCAACCCGCCAATGAGCATCCCACTGAGACCCACCCCATCCCCATAACACCACGTTTCCCACGACTAATCCACCTGAACTGCACATCCTAGATGCTCCGGCAAAATTTAGCACGGCCCATCCACCTAGCCTGCACATCATTCGACTGTGAGAAGAAACCCAGCAGAAACAGGGGAGAACGTGCAAACTCCACACAGTCACATAAAGCTGCATTTAAACCCAGGTCCCTGGCGCTGTGAGGCAGCAGTGCTAACCACTGTACCACCAGTAAATAAATCATTCCTTTGGCTGTTGAAGGAAGCAGGGATACAAAATGCTTCAAAGGCCCAAGTGAAACTCAAACTCACAACCCTTGGTTTACAGGGCTAGTGCTCTAAGCACTGAGCTACGGAGCTAGAGAACAACTGGACCTGTTTCTAGGAGAATCTAGAACTAGTGGGCCACGTTTAAAAATCAGTGGTCTCCCATTTAAAAGAGAGTTGCAGCAAAGTTATTTCTCTCAGAGGATCAGGAGTAATTGTAACTCTCTTTCTGAAAAGATGTTGGAACTAGAGTGCATTAATATTTTGCAGGCAGAGTAGATGGATTCTTATTAAGCAAGAAGTTGAAAGATTATCAGGGTGAGGACGAGTGAGAATTTGAGGTTACAAATAGATAAGCTTATGGAATAGAAAAATAGGCTCAAGTCACGGAATGGGCTTCTACTGTTCCTAATATTCCTCCTGACTCCTGCTCATATTGAGAGGTTATCATACAATGAGGTCTGGTGTCCCAGAGAGGAGAGATTTGTTTAGTGGGTGAATGTTTAGTTATAGCAGGCTGCCAGGTTTCATAACTTTTCTTCATTGTATCATCTTGGGAATGATCAGATCCTGCCCAGCCCATAGTGACAAAGGAGGAAACCCTAGAAGGGTTTATAATTGATCATAGGGCGATTTTAGATACGGTATCAGGAAATAAAGTTAATAAGGCTCCAACGCTAGATGAGAAATATGAGAGTGGAAATTGCAGACGCACTGGCTGTAATCTTTTAATCTTCCCTGGATTCAGGAAGTGTGAAAATTTGCAAATATTACACTTTCTTTAAAAACGAATATAAAGACAGGCTAAGCAATTACAGACAAGTCAGTTTAAATTCAGCGATGCGGAAACTTCTGGAAACAATTATTCATGGTGGAATTAATGCTTACATGGAAAACTGTGGATTGATTTGAAAGAGTCAGCACAGATTTTTAATGGGTAAGTTGTGTCTCACTATCGAGCTGGTCTTTTTTAAAGAGGTAATAGGGAGGGGTCAATGAGAGTAATGCATTGTACATGGACTTCCAAAAGGGTTTGCACAACAGACTTGTGAGGACTTCAGGGGCCAAATGTCCTGCCTCCACACTGTACTGATTGCATGATGATGATGATTCAATGATGAAAGTTGTAGGCGAGGGAATAATAGGAGCTACGGCCAATGGGTACAAAACTCGCTGAGGAAGAGGAAACAGAGAGTAATGGTTGATGGGCATGTTTCAGTCTAAGGGAAAATTTATACTGGAGTTCCACATGTGTGGATACTGGGATGCATGTTTTTCCATTTCATATATATATAAAACAGAAATGATCAAGATCTGAAATAACAAGGTGTAGAGCTGGATGAATACAGCAGGCCAAGCAGCATCACAGGAGCAGGAAGGCTGACGTTTCGGGCCTAGATCCCTCATCAGAAATGGGGGAGGGGCAGGGGGTTCTGAAATGAGTAGGGAGAGAGGGGGAGGCGGATAGAAGATGGATAGAGGAGAAGATAGGTGGAGAGGAAACACACCCCGCCTCTTCGACCTGTCTGTTTCCTCTCCACCTATCTTCTCCTCTATCCATT
>NC_063336.1:11877572-11893689 GCF_021869965.1 Rhincodon typus | reverse complement strand
AGGCGGATAGAAGATGGATAGAGGAGAAGATAGGTGGAGAGGAAACACACCCCGCCTCTTCGACCTGTCTGTTTCCTCTCCACCTATCTTCTCCTCTATCCATCTTCTATCCGCCTCCCCCTCTCTCCCTATTCATTTCAGAACCCCCTGCCCCTCCCCCATTTCTGATGAAGGATCTAGGCCCGAAACGTCAGCCTTCCTGCTCCTGTGATGCTGCTTGGCCTGCTGTATTCATCCAGCTCTACACCTTGTTATCTCAGAGTCTCCAGCATCTGCAGTTCCTACTATCCATGATCAAGATCTGGTCGTGCAGGGGGGAGAGTTCAAAGATTGCAGCCAACACAAAACTTAGAATCGCAAACTGTGAGGAGGACAGCTTAGATTATTGCTTGGTAACAACCTTATTAACTGCAGATATTGCCTCGTCAATATGCATCTCTCTATTGTACTACTCACCATGGACAAACTGAGAATCCTTGATATGGAATTCGGAATGGGTACTTACTGGATTCAGTTCACCACTTCCTCGAAAGGACTTCCACAGTGGACATTGCGCACCGGCCTCTCAGGGCACACTCCTTAGGCATCGGTCATACACACACCCAGCACAGACGGTGCTCCACAGGGTTAGAATGGGTGACGGCGAGGGAGGGAAAATGTTGCAGGTGATACTGAGAGTAGTAGAGCTTGAGTTTTTGGGGCATGGGGGTTAGTTGGGTACACCAGCAGAGATAGAGTGAGTGTGAGATGAAGGAGAGAAGACGGTTCATCTATTTTTATTACGCTGGCAATGTCCTCCTTCTCAGTAGGCCGAGCCTGGAGTAATCTGCTAGGCAACTGAGCTGGCATGGTCTAGTACCGTGATTTCCTGCGCTGGTCATGGGGAAGCAAGGAGAGCTATGGTGGCACCACCTCACCCAGCAGACTTCCACATTCCTGCCCACAAAGCATGGTGCCAATTTTCCTCTGTCTGCCACGTTCAGAGTTAAAGAGACTGAAGGTTATGCTGATACAGAGACAGATAAGGTCTGATAGGGAGGAGGATGTGTCTGGAATAGAAACACCAGCATGGCTGAATGGAGTCTTCCTGTGCTGTATGTAAAGTACCTGTCTGTTGATGAATAGATCTTTCAGGCAATGGCAGAGAGAGAGAGATGACGGAAAAGGACCTTGATTGCCAAAGACAATTAGCAGCACAACACCACCATCATGTTATCAATTATATCATTACACTGTTTGCGGCTAGGTACGGCAAAACGTTTATGCCGGTCGTGTTACCATGGCAATGTCACCCACCACCCTGCTCCTTCTTTAAAAAGAACAGGCTGCAATTCAAATATTCTGTCAGTTTTCCCAACCCCTCATTCAACACCCAAGCCATTTCTCTTCCCTGGAAACAAAGCGACACTGACTGAGAGAGAGAGGGAGAGAGAGACAGGAGAGAAAGGATAAAAATGTCAGGATAAGGGCTAGGTTACTGATTAATTCCTACCCAAATGTGGATTGACACACACTTGGTGCTTACTCATGTTGCTGGAAGCAACAGATAAGACTTGCACAGAGCAGCTCCGAGCAGTTAAACTTTTTGGATAAACCAAATAACACCAGAGCATGTATTGAGAGAAATGTGACATTCACAGCATGAATTCTCACCACGCTCTGCGGAGGAATGAAATGATAATTGGAAGCACAGTCTTGAAATTCAGGACCAGGGAACAGAGCCTTAAACGCAGTAAAGGATGAGGTGCCCTGTCAAGCCATATCCACGGGACCCAGAGATATAAGAAAAGCAAATTGTTGTGACTTAATTCTGCCGTCACATACTACATCAAAGTAAGAGAAGATGAGGCTTATGAAAATACCAGATTAGGTACCTCTGCAGCACAATGGATGGCGTGTCAGGACTCAAATCTTCCTTGCTGTCCCTCCAACATCCCACCCCCATCCGTGTGCCTCCCAAACAGACCCATTCACACCCTCCACACCCCCATCACCTCCCAATTTGTCACCAGTGTGTGATTTCCCATGAAAACAGAACAATTCTTTCGTACACAAATTTTGGCCAAAAAAAGGAAAAACAAACTTTGGCCTCCCCTCCTCGCCCACCCAGTCCCCAAACCCCCTGCCCAAACCAGTCTGGGAAATCCCATGCATCAGGTGTTACCAGTAAAAGGGATAGTTGCTTGGTAATCCATGAGACAATATAGGGGAGGTAGTGGTCACCAGATTGTGAAATCCATTTCGAATTTAGAATCAGAATTTAAAATTCACTGTCCTGTTTACTTGTACAAGAAAAATACAGGGAAAAGTATTATAAGTCGTCTTACCGCAACACCTGTACTGATGACAGATGTCAAGTGGTTAGCACTGCTGCCTCACAGCGCAAGGGACCCGGGTTCAATTCCAGCCTCAGGTGACTGTGTGGAGTTTGCACGTTCTCCCCATGTCTGCGTGGGTTTCCTCTGGGTGCTCTGGTTTCCTTTCACAGTCCAAAGATGTGCATGCTAGGTGGATTGGCCATGCTAAATTGTCCCATGGTGTTCAGGGAGGTGTAGATTAGGTGGGTTACAGAGCAATGGGTCTGGGTGGGATGCTCTGAGTTTTGGTGTGGACTTGTTGGGCCGAAGGGCCTGTTTCCACACTGTAGGCATTCCATGAAAATTCATAAGCAAGAATACAAAGTAAATTTAAGACAAACATTCATCACGGTCCATTTAACGGCTCCTGGTTGCGGAGGAAGCCGATCAAAAGATGAAACACACGGCCGGAATGAGACCATCAAACGCCGGGATGAAACCGACGCACCGGGCCACCGGAAAAACTGGGCCGAAGGCCTCCTCTGAAGAGAACCGTCGCCGGGGAGAGGCCGCGCACCCTGGATGAAAAACGCCGCGCCGGGCCATCGGAACGCTGGGCCAAAAGCATCTGGCGAAGAAAACAGCATCGGGAAAAAACCGCCAATCTGAACGAAGAGCCCACTCTGCGACACTGGGCCTGGAGCGTTCGCTGGAGGGAGATTAAGCGGGAACGCCGATGAGGCCTCAACACCGGGACAAAACCGCCGCGTCGGGAGACCGCACCGCAGGGCCAAGACCACCACTCTGGGAAAAGACCGCCATTCCAGACCACCAGAAACCACCCTTAAAAGGGAAAAAATCTGGGAGGACTGGCAAACAGACTGATGGCAGACATTAATTGTCAATAAAAAACCTTCCTGGACCCTTCAGGGGAAGAAAGCTGCTGGTCTGGCCTACTTTTGATTCCAGACCAACAACGATGTGGTTAAGTCCTAACTGGGCCCTGTGGTCGATTAGAGATGGGTGATAAATGCTGGCCAAGCCAGTGAAGCGAATGAAAAAAAGGACATGTTCAGTTCCCATTGACGTACTTGGGCAAAATGAACTTCAATTACCCTGCTTTTTATAGGCATCTTTACTGTAATACAATGTCCCAAAGCACTTCACAATATATTACACTAAACCATGTATTAGATCAGATGACTAAACAAAAAATTATTCCAAGAAGTAGTTTTTAAGGAGTGTCTAAGAGAAGGAAAGCAAGGTAGGGAGATGCAAAGTGGGAATTCCTGAGCCTGGGGACTAAGCAACTGAGGGAATTGTCACCAACGTAGAGTAATTATAATTCAGAAAGTCAAGAGGTCTGTTAAGAGGGCTGCAGATGTAATTAAGAGTTGGGAGCTGGAGGAATGCACAGGGATAGGTAAGAATGAAGGCATGTAGGGATTTGAAAAAAAAGAGAATTTTCTCAGATCAGAATGGGGTGGTATGATGGCTCAGTGGTTAGCTCTCCTGTCTCATGGTGCCAGGGGCCCTGGTTTGATGCCAGCCTTGGTTGACTGTGGAATTCGCATATTCTCCCTGTGTCTGTGTGGGTTTCTGCCCAGTGTTCCCATTTCCTTCTACGGTCCAAAGATGGATTGGCCATACTAAATTGTCCTGTAGTGTTCAGGGATGTGCAGGCTAGGTGGGTAAATATGGAATTAGGGGGATTCTGGGTGAATGTTCTTTGGAGGGTCAGT
This sequence comes from Rhincodon typus, assembly GCF_021869965.1. Taxonomy (NCBI): domain Eukaryota; kingdom Metazoa; phylum Chordata; class Chondrichthyes; order Orectolobiformes; family Rhincodontidae; genus Rhincodon; species Rhincodon typus. The sequence goes on along the minus strand of NC_063336.1, from coordinate 11,889,650 downwards.
GTGGGCTGAATGGCCTCTATCTGTACTGTAGGGATTTTCTGATTCTAGACCAGAGGGTTCCGGATTTCACAGTCTGGTGACATTTCCACTTGACCATCGATTCCCCTATATCTCCAGGCCCCCAGTCTAAGTAACATGGATTCCTAAGCTCCCATGCCTTTTGCTCCTAATACCTGCTGTATTGTTTGACCAGGATCTAATGTCGGTCAGTGAGCACAGTTGTAACCCAAAGTTTGTTGCAAGTGAAGACACACGCAGCAGAGTTTTATCCGACATCATGATTGTAATCTATCAAGCCACTCAATCTACTCACAGTAAAGGAATATAGGAAGAAGGTTCACCACCACTTTTGCAGAAGCTGATGAGCCAGATTACCTCCTGCTATGATGTGAATCATTACATGTTTCTGCATTTTGTTGATATGGCAGTAGGATAAAATGTTCTTGCTCATTTGTTCTTGCTTGTAATTAATCGGGGGATAACAGGTGACCGGGCCATCTTCAATAAATGGAACTTTATAAATCCATCAGAGGTCAGGCAGATCTTTGGCTTCACATACTCACCAAAAGACAGCACAGTACTCCATCAGTAAAGCATGAACATGCCAGCCAAGCTTATATACCTGAGCATTCCTGCACCAGCCTGAGGTTAAACCACAAAGGACTGTCCTGCTCAATCTTTCCCCTCGCCTGAGGTGTGGTGACCCTCAGGTTAAACCACCACCAGTTGTCTCCATCTGTTGAGAGAGCAGTCCTATAGTCCTCTGGGACAATGGCAACTTTATTTGCTTTGTACAGCTGAATGTTTGGAGTTGAAGACCACTTTTTGCCAATAGTAGTCTTAGGAAAACAACCAATTAGCTCCTTCTTTAAAGAGAGGTTAAGCATTGCTGAAAAAAAGAGATGTTTTTCCAAAGCTTTCCATATCACACTACTCAGGGCAACTGGCAAGAAAGGCCAACACAACGGGCCAATAATCATTTTGTAATGTATGGGAAGAGAATGCTGATTGGTTGTCAAGTGGACTATGATTGGAAGAGTTGTTGACATGGGGAACACACCAGCAACATGACAGCTGCTACCTAGAGCAGTCAAAAACTACACAGAACATTATTCAGAGCAGTTACCTTGCTCTGCTTCTTCTCTGGCATCCATCTTGCCCAGTATTCCTCAATATCCGACATACGAAGAGAGATTGGATCAGTTAGGATTATATTCACTGGAATGAGCGGGTGAATCTCATAGGAACCTATAAAATTCTAACAGGGCTAGACAGGGCTAACTCGGGAAGCATGCTCCTGATGAGCAGGGAGTAATGAACCAGGGATCATGGTCTAAGGATCCAGGGGAGCCCATTTAGGAGATGTGGAGAAATTTCTTCACTCAGAGAGTAGGTGAGCCTGAGAAATTCTCTCTGCCACAGAAAGTGGTTAAGACCAAAACATTGAATATTTTCAAGAAGAAGTTAGAAATAGTTCTTCAGGATAAAGGGATAAAGCTGACAGTTAACCATTAAGCTTTGTTTAAATTTAAACCAGGATGGTTAACTCTGATTGCGCAAGACATTGCCATGAGAAATGAACTGGAGACTGGCTGTCACCAGTTTTGTTCAGTTGAAACTGGTTCAGTTTGTGGTCATGTACCTCTGTCTTCAATACTGAGAAGCTAAGTAAATACTTTGTGTCTGTCTTCACAGAGGAAGAGACATGACATCTCCATGAAACAATTAAGATCAACCGAAAGAAATTAGCACCGGTAAAAAAAGTAGCATTGGCGGAATTAAGTGGATCGAAAGTTGATGAATACCTGACGATCGGATGACTTTTAACCTTGAATGTTGAAAGAGGAGATTGCAGAGGTAATGATGGAATCTTATAGAGGTCTCAGTGAGGGGGGCTATGGTGAGATTTGTGGCAGAATTGGATCAGAAGTGTGGCACAGCCCAGCTCAACATCAGGAGCATTTTGTTCTACCTTCTGTTCTTTTGACAAGTAACAAGTAAGATTTTTGCAAGGCAGCATTGAATTGTGAGTTAAGGGAGATTTATACTTGTTAAATGTCTAATAAATCAGCAATATTCAGCTTTCCATCCTACTGTACTCACCAAACAAACTGGGCATAAGGAAAACTCAAGGGGGAAACTGGAGTGGATATCTGGCATATATGGCGCATGTCTGGTCTGAAGAATATCAATTGAACATTAGGTACCAACAATATTTTTTATATACGTTCAGGGGATATGGACATCGCTGCCTGGCCAGCATTTGTTGCCCATCCCTAGTTGCCCTTGAGAAGGTGGTGGTGAACTGCCTTCTTGCACTGCTGCAGTCCATGTGCTGTAGGTCGACCCACAATGCTGTTAGGAAGGAAATTCCAGGATTTTGACCCAGCGACAGTGAAGGAACGGCGATATATTTCCAAGTCAGGATTGTGAGTGTCTTGGAGGGGAAATTGCAGGTGATGGTGTTCACATTGATCTGCTGCCCTTGTCCTTCTAGATGGAAGTGGTCATGGGTTTGGAAGGTTCTGAGTAAGGATCTTGGGTGAGATTAGGCAGTGTATCTTGTAGATGGTATGCAGTGAGCATCAATGGTGAAGGGAATGGATGCGTGCTGTGATGGTGCCAATCAAGTGGGCTGCTTCACCCTGGATGGTGTCAAGCTTCTTGAGTGTTTTGGAGCTGCACCCATCCAGGCAAGTGGGGAGTATTCCATCACACTCCTGACTTGTGCCTTGTAGATGGTGGACAGGCTTTGGTGAATCAGGAGGTGAGTTATATGCTGCATGACTCCTAGCCTCTGACATGCCATTATGGCCACCCTATTTATACGACTAATTTAGTTCAGCTTCTGTTCAACAGTAACCCCCAGGATGTTGGTTGTAAGAATTTCAGTGATGGTAATGCCATTGAATGTCAAGGAGCGATGATTGGATTCTATGGTGATGATGTAAGCAGTGCCTGGCATTGGTGTGGCATGAATGTTACTTCCCAGTTGTCAGCCCGTAGCTGGATCTTATGCAGGTGTGTTTGGTCTTGGGCTGCTTTAGTATCTGTGGAATCATGAATGATGTTGAACATTGTGCAATCTTTGGAAAATCTTCCCACTTCTGACCTTATGGTCATTGATGAAGCAGCATCTCAGGGAATGCTCCATGGAAACCGATGGTATGTAGTCAGCGCATACCCCTTCAGCTAGAGTTACGAGGCTCATATTACTCTGTCTTGCTTTTCCATTTAGTTCGGACACAAATCCAGGAATTTGGTCATGGTTGTCAGTGGCCCTCAGTCAAGTTGAGCCTTCACTGAGAAGACACAGGCACAGTCAAACCATTCCACCTTTGGTCTCAAGTCTTTCTCCCCAATTAGCAACTTTGTTTCCTCCTAGGATGAGAGATGAGCCGGTATTAATGGAGATGAAAATGGGTGGGGCACAGCTTGTAATTTTCAGGCCAGGCGGAGAGGTGTCCCAAGTGAGTGAGTGTCTGGTGCAGATGGCATTCAGGCTTAATGGGTGCCAGGGGTTGGGGGGAGATGACACTTCATAAGGGAAGGTTTTTTTTCCTTTATTCATTCATGGCATGAGCGTGTTGCTGGCTAGGCAGCATTTATTGCCCATCCCTAATTGCCCAGAGGGCAGTTAAGAGTCAACCAAATCGCTGTGGGTCTGGAGTCACATGCAGGTGAGACCTGGTAAGGATGGCAGTTTCCTTCCCTAAAGGACGTTAGTGAACCAGATGGGTTCTTCCTGACAATTGACAATGGATTCATGGTCATCATTAGATTCTTAATTCCAGATATTTATTGAATTCAAATTCCACCATCTGCTGCAGTGGGTTTCGAACCCAGGTCCCCAGACCATTATCTGAGTCTCTAGATTAACAGTCCAGCGATAATACAACTAGGCCTTCGCCATCCCACTCTCCCCAGGCGCTGTAGTGAGAGTGGTAGAGTATGATTCTTAGTGGGACTTCGGTACCTTAGCTGAGGCAGTGAATTTGAGGGATCAGATGGTGGCTCTTACACTGGCAGACGTTGACCACGGTGTTGTGCTTTCCCCAAATGGCTGAGGCTACTTTCACCTGTGACAATCTTGGACCTGGCTCAGTGAGCTGTCCTCCCATTGGTCCTGAGGGAAGTGGAAGTCTTCCCTATGAATCAAAGAGGCACTGGGGGGACTGAGATGGGTTGAGTATGTGGGTAAGATCATGGTAGATGGAATATAATGTGGAGAAGTGTCTGATTTTGGACAGAGGATTGAATGTGTAGAGTATTTCTTAAATGATGAGAGGCTATAAAGAGTTGCTGTACAAAGGGAGCTAGTTCATAAGTCTCTGAAAGCGGGTGCAGCATGCTATTAGCAGGCAAACAGTATGTTAGCCTTTAGTTTAGGAATAGTTGAGTACAGAAACAAAGAAGCATTCTTTCATTTGTATAGAGCACACCCAAAGCGTTGTGTGCAATTCTCATTCCCTTACTGAAGTAAAGGTAAACCTGCCAGAGAGGGGCTACAAGTGGAGGTTTCCCAGACTGTTCCATGGATCGTTGAACTGTCCTCTGAGGTCACTTTAAGGAGACTGGGCCTGTAATCTCTCGAGTTCCAAAGAATAAGAGGCAATCTCATCGAAACTTGCACAGTGAACATTCATGGGCAATCCCAGTCAGACAGTATATCTTGTGGAAAATGGTCAGGCAGCATTGAAGAGCTTATTCAGCTCAGGTGGAGAGAGAGAGGGCTAAAGAACATAGGATGTTTCTCCTTGGAATGGAGGAGATTATGTGGAGCTTTATTGGGGTTTTTTAATGATGAGGGTCTCTCAGTAACAACGGGGTCAGCAACCAGAGGTCACACACTGAATTGAGAGGATTCATAAACAGGAGGAGGAGAAACCTTTTCATTATCCAGCAATCTTTTCGGCATGTTGTTGTGATCTTGGACGAAAGCAAAATACTGGGGAGGTTGGAAATCTGAAATAAGATCACAAGGTTCTGGGCAAACACAGCAGGACTGGCAACATCTATGATAAAATACTTCAAATTAAGTGAGAGACTCCTTTAATCCTGGAGTCCACTGCCTGAAATGATGGTGGAAACCGTCTCAGTAGTAAATTAATCTTTTATTCGGATGTGGGATGTCGGTGTCGCTAACTAGCTGTTGTGATCGGAAGTTCACAAAGACGGGCTCATCTCAACCAACCTGCCGAGGAGTAATCAAAGGCATCATTTGAATAGAATAGAAAGAGGCACAAGTGTTGAGGGGAGAGACCCACAGACTGCATTCTGGGAATGCAAGTACTTGTCCTTGGCTTCTTGTTCAGAAAGTGCGTCATTACACGAGAAGGCCGGAGAGAAGTACAGGGCCTGCATTTATTGCCCGTCCAATAATTGCCCAGAGGACAGCTAAGAGTCAGCCATATTGCTGTGGACCTGTGGATTCACAGACCAGATAAAGACCGCAGTTTCCCTCCCAAAAGGGCATGAATAAATCAGGAGGACTTTTACAACAATCGTCAGTGGTTACATAGTCATTATTAGATGAGCTTTTCATTCCAGGGATTCATTAAATTGAAACAAAACCATCTGCCCCATGGTGTGAATCTAGCCCATAGTCCCCAGAATATGGAGTTCCGAAATAGTTGCCCATTGGCATTATATCAATGTCACCATTTCCCCTTAACCTTACAGTTAGAAGTGGCATGTAAGGTATTTCAATCAACCTGTTATGGCACACTTTTGGAACAGTTGAGACTTGAACCTAGGCCTTCTGGCTCAGAAGTAGGGATACTACCTGTGTGCCTCCAAGAAACCTGAGGATCTGTCCTTAGGAAGGAAGAAAACACTCATGCTATGCGGTAAGAACAAGACAACAACACCATGGGATGAATTGAGAGTTCTTTAGCTCAGCCAAATGGCCTTCTGTGCTGTATTCCACACAGTCCATTTCTCTGTTTTGGAGCAGAAATGCATCATTAAGGGAGCACTGGCTGTTGTGATCGGAAATCCACTAAGATGGGCTCATCTCAACCGACCTGCCGAGGAGTAATCAAAGGCATCATCTGAATAGAAAGAGGCACGAGTGTTGAGGAGAGAGACCCGCAGACTGCATTCTGGGAATGCAAGTGCTTGTCCTGGCTTCTTGATCAGAAAGTGCGTCGTTACAGGAGAAGGCCAGAGAGAAATAAAGGGAAGAGAAATTGAAGCTGCTTAAAGTTTGGGAGTTTAGAAATCTATCAAACGGAACTCATAAACCCCTTCCATCAAAGAAGCAGTTATTTTGACACACATTTGTTCATTTGTACATTGCTTGGCTGATTTGGTGAACTATCCATATAAATGTTATGGCTACATGTGCAATTCAGAGTCGAGGAATCCTGCAATGGGTAACTTACCTCCTGACTCCCAAAAGCCTGTCAACCACATACAAAAGTCAGGAGCGTGATGGAATACTCCCCACTTACCTGGATGAGTGCAGCTCCAATATCACTCAAGAAGTTTGATGCCATCCAGGCCAAAGTAGCCCATTTGATTGGTACCACGTCCACACACATTCATTCTCTTCACCAATGGTGCCCAGTCGCAGCAGTGTGTGCCATCTCCAAGAACAACTGCAGAAATTCATCAAGACCCCTCGTCAGCACCTTCCAAACCTGCAACCAATTCCACCTAGAAAGACACGGGCATCGCCACTTACTGTGAGTTCCCCTTTAAGCCGCTCACCATCTTAAATTGGAAATATATCATTGTTCCTTCAGCGTCACTGGGTCAAAATTTTGGAATTCCCTCCCTAATGGCACTGTGGGTCTACCCACAGCACATGGGCTGCAGCGGTTCAAGAAGGTAGCTCACCACCACCTTCTCAAGGGCAACTAGAGACAGGCAATAGATGCTGGACTAGCCAGAGATGCCCACATTTTGGTGAATGAATTTAAAAAGCCAGAAACCAGGAAACCGTGGCAGAGAAGCGCCAAGGAACCAGGATTAATACTTTCCCAGTCAGATCAATGCTGTAAGGTCAGAACCCACTGTGAGGTGTTTCTGATGGGGAAGTGCAGATTTGATCACTGGGTGGCTCTTCCTCTATATTACTGAATGGCCAATATCTGAGCTACTGGGGCTCCAGCGTGCACTTTGTGCAGCACAGTCGAGACTGGACTAGCAGACAAGATGCAAAAATTTGCATTAACAATGAAGATATCATCTTCAAAATGCCAGCGCCTCATTTGAATAATTAATCACCCACACTGTAAACAAATGACAACAGAACCACCAGCACCCACTTGAAATGAAAGTGTTTTGCTGGATCAACGGATGGATGGCGGGTTAATCGCATGTTTTAATTACAATGATTGTTAGTCTATCTTACTTATTCCCTTTCATGTATAATTATGTAACACAGCGTGCCTTTTGGGAGCTGACACTGAGTCTTTATGCATTTCAAGCTGGATAGATCCAGTGCAAAAGTATGAAATTGCTGCTACTTAGCAGCTTGGTGTCTCATACACAGCATCAAGATCTACGCCTGAGACTTTTAACCAAAACCTCACTTACCCTCTCAGCTGGACGTAAATGTGCGAACTCTCAGGCACAGGGTATCGTTAGCTGATTTTGAAGTGAATCAGTAGAGTTTGCTCTGTTCTCCTACGTCAAATGATGAAGGCAGGTTATCTCATCAAGTGTGTGAGATAACTCCATACAGGCTGCTATCTGTCACCAAGTCACCCTTTATCTACACATGAACAGTCCTTCACTGTAGTACTGCCTCGTTCAGAGTCAGCGACCAGCGTGTCAGCATCTCTGACGCTCCCCTTTTAACGTGTAACCAGATTAACAGCCCCAGTCAGGGAATTCACCTTGTTGCTACTAGGGGACACGAGGTGCGGAGGGGAGATGTTTAAATGAGATGTGAGGGGCAGGTTTTTCACACAAAGGATGGTGAGTGCCTGGAACGCGCTGCCAGAGGAGGTGGTGGAAGCAGATACAATAGCAGCTTTCAAGAAGCACCTGGACAAATACATGAATAGGAAGGGAGCAGAGGGATACAAATTCCGTAAGTGACGGCAGTTTTAGTATTGAAGAGCAAAATGTGTCAGCTTGGAGGGCCGAAGGGCCTGTTCCTGTGCTGTATTGTTTTTTGTTCTATTCACTACAGTGTGCTTTGCTGTTTGTGGGATCTTCCTCTGCTTGTACAGATTTGCAAAGGATTTGCAATGGAAGGGGAACAAACAGGAGGCTGGAAGAACGCAGCACGCCAGGCAGCATCTGGAGGAAAGGAGCAGTCAACGTTTCGGGTATTACCTTTCTTCAGGACTTAGAGTCCAAAGATGTGCAGGTTAGGTGGATTGGCCATGCTAAATTGCCCATAGTGTCCAGGGATGTGTAACTTAAGTGGATTATCTATGAAAAATGCAGAGTGACAGGGATAGGGTAGGGAGATGAGTCTGGGTGGGATGATCTCTGGAGAGTCCTTTCCTCCAGTTGCTGCCTGGCCTGCTGTGTTCTTCCTGCCTCTTGTTTGTCTACCTTGGATTCCAGCATCTGCAGTTTTGTTTTTTTTGGTCTTCTACGATGGAAGGGGAATTAGGAAGCCAAGACAATCTTAAATAATTCAGACTGGAATTTCAGTGATCATTCCAAAGGTGTGAGAGGCTAAAAACAGAACATGTCACATTTTGGCCTTATTATTTGTGTTTGCTGACCCAAGGGAAAGTTCTTTACACACTTTTGCAAAGGTATAAACATATGGGCATACCAACAAAGAGGAAGAGTTGGCCACTCACCCCTTCAAGCCTGCTCCACCACTCAATAAGATCATGGCTGATCTGATTTTAACCTCAAATCTACATTCCTGCATATCCCCAATAATCTTTCATCCCCCTTGGTCATCAAGAATCTAGCTACCTCTGGATTAAACACATTTAATGATTCTGCATCCACCGCCTTTTGATGAAGGGAATTTCAGAGACTCTCAATCCTCTGAGAGAATAGATGTTTCCTCATCTCTGATGCAAAAGCTGGAAAAGAAGCAGTAATCTCATCTGTAAGAGAAGCCAACAGGCATGTTTTCCAGTACTGAAACCAAATGGGTAACTGTGTATCTCCGTAATAGAATCCCTACCGTGTGGAAACAGGCCATTCGGCCCAAGTCCACACTGACTATCCGAAGACCATCCCACCCAGATTCACCTCCCTACCCTATCCCTGAATTTCCCATGGATAATCCACCTAATTTGCACCCGAGCAATTTAGCATGGCTAATCCACCTGACCTGCACATCTTTAGACTGTGGGAGGAAACCGGAGCGCGTGGAGGAGATCCACACAAATGCAGGGAGGATGTGGAAACTCCATATTGACAGTCGCCCAAGGCTGGAATTGAAGCCAAGTCTCTGGTGCTGTGAGTAGCAGTGCTAACCACTGAGCCACTCTAGCAATCTCACTTGGTTGAATCAAGCGGTGGAAAGGGAGAATTATCCAGAATACCAGTGGACAAAAGGCTGGGAAAGTGAGAAAATAAAGCTCGATTATCACTAAGTGAGATGTGAATTGGTCATTGTCTTGAGATGAGGAATCCAGATTGGATGGCTTTAATCATTTTAATTGTTTTAATCAACTCCACTTTGATATCTCATCTGCAACAGAGATTTCTTTGAGAAAACGATGACAAGTATTCAGGAAGGATCACACGCAAGTGCTTGTTTCTGTGTGAATGATACCCCAGTGCAGGGTTCTGCTGTGACAGAGGGAGAGCAGTACAGCAACGCCTAGAGGAAGCAGTATTTATCCTCTATAACAAATGTGACCAAATGGCATGGGAGCAGAAGTAGGCCATTTGGCCCAGTGAAACTGCTCCAGTATTCAAGAAGATTGTGGCTAATCTGAGAATCTGAACTCCATTTTCTTACCTTCTCTCCCATAACCCTTGATTCCCTTACTGATTACAAATTTATCTCCCTCAGCCTTGAATATATTCAGTGGCCCAGTCGTGACAGTCCTCTGTGGTATTCCACAGATTCACTACCCTCTGAGAGAAGAAATTCCTCCACACCTCTGCCTTAAATGTGTGTCCCCCCTTACTCTGAGATTGTGCCTTCTGGTCTTACACCTTCCCGCAAACGGAAAACACTGTTCCGCATCTATCCTATCAAGCATCCAAAACAAATCTTACATGTTTCCGATAAGATTGCCTCTCATTCTCCTAAACTCCAATGAGTACAAGCACAATCTACTGTACCTCTCTTCACAAGAAAACCTCTCCACACCTGGGATCAACCTAGTGAACCTTCTCTGGACTGCCTGCAATGTCAGTATATTTTCCCTTAGATAAGAGCCCCAAAACTGTTTGCAGTATTCCAGCTGTGCTCTGGCTCATGCCTTGTATAATTCTAGCAAAACCTCCCTATTTTAATACTCTATTCCCTTTGAGATAAAGACCAGCAATTTATTTGCCTTTCTGATTACCTGCTGAAATTCGATGCTAGCTTTTAGTGGTTTATGAACAAGGGCCCTCTGTGCTGCTGCTTTCTGGAGGGTACAAGATTGAGGAATATACCACAGAGGGGAAAACTAATGAAGGCCATAACCTAGTTAAACATAACAAACTGTTTAATTTATGTATCTGTTAGAGGCAGTGTTGGGAACTGTGGAAGGTTATTTCTGTGATTGCTAAGGAGTGAATATTAACCACAACACCTGGGCACTGCAAATGATTTCAGTTTCCACTTCATGGGGCTTTATGTTTTAAAATTTCATAATAAGTGCCCAGTGCCAACATTGCAATGCTCCCCCAGCACGAGGCGCAGAACAAAACTGGCATATTCCTCATTTACGAAGGAGCGACTAGCTACGGAATAGAAACAAAAGGAATGTTCATGTATCATGGACATCTCAGCAGCAGGGAAAGCTAACAGGCCAGAGACCTGAACTCTGAGCAGCCATTGTCTATGTGAATCCCACTTCCCTACCTTCTCCATACATCTTCCTTCATTCATTCCTTTCACAGCCTTATCCAAACCATTTTAATCATTAAAGATTCTGCTGCAATAACAACTTGCGGGGAAATATACCACATTCCCTTTTTCCCAGGGCGGAAATGACTATTACGAGGGGGCATAATTTTAAGGTGATTGGAGGAAGGTATAGGGGAGATGTCAGAGGTGGGTTCTTCACACAGAGAGTGGTGGGTGTACGGAATGCGCTGTCGGCAGTGGTAGTGGACTCAGATACTTTAGAGACATTTGAGCGACTCTTGGATAGGCACATGGAGGATAGTAAAATGCAGGGTATGCAGGGTAGTTTGACCTTAGTAGGACAATAGGTCGGCACAACATTGTGGGCCGAAGGGCCTGTACTGTGCTGTACTGTTTTATGTTCTATGTTCCAAAAACCTACTGTTCACAACAGACATTTATTTCCTTTCATCGCTGACTACACTGGTATTACTCTTTGCTTCTGATTTGCTAGCCACCAAAAATAATCTAACTAACACATAGCACTTAGAATTATCACGCAATATTGACATCTGCTATGAGGTTGACATGCTTCAATTCTAGCAGATAACTTAAATGAGGATAATAATGAGGATGGTGACCACTTGGTATTGCGGCTAATTAGTGACGAGACTTCTCCTAATGCCTCCTATCCTGAGTCTTCCTGTCTCTGAGCATGTCATGTGTTGTTATATCGTATTGCTAGGGTTAAGTAGCTTGTAGTGCCAATCAATTGTTACTGGGCAAACAGTGTTGTCTGCTATGTTTGTGATATCAATAACACACAGTGACTGGGGCATGTCATGGTAAGACAAGAAAAACGTGATTTTTCTTCTGGTTTTTGAAGAGATTAATTTGCTCGCCTATATTTTCTCGCGGAGTGTGCTGCTACAGAACTAGCAAGACGTAACTTAATATTCGGGTGTAAAACTGTTCCCCCCCACCCACCCCACCCTCCCACACCTCTCAAAGAAACTCAATTTCTCTTCACTCAAGATCTGAAATTGGGTGGATGAGGCTTTGTTGCTACCGAAAGAAAAGTCAAAACTTCACCATCAGTCAAGAATAACTGCCCGAGATAACAAGGTGTAGAGCTG
>NC_063336.1:11855258-11877172 GCF_021869965.1 Rhincodon typus | reverse complement strand
GGGGAGGCGGATAGAAGATGGATAGAGGAGAAGATAGGTGGAGAGGAAACAGACAGGTCGAAGAGGCGGGGTGTGTTTCCTCTCCACCTATCTTCTCCTCTATCCATCTTCTATCCGCCTCCCCCTCTCTCCCTATTTATTTCAGAACCCCCTTCCCCTCCCCCATTTCTGATGAAGGGTCTAGGCCCGAAACGTCAGCCTTTCTGCTCCTATGATGCTGCTTGGCCTGCTGTGTTCATCCAGCTCTGCACCACTGTTAGAGAACTGGTTCAAAACAACCCTGAAAAAATTACACAACTCAGGACACATCAGCAAGACAGACTACCAAAAAATCAAGCCAGAGGGATCCAACACACCCTGTTTCTATGGACTCCCTAAGGTACACAAGCCATGAGTCCCCCTCAGACCCATTGTCTCACTACCAGGCATGCCAACATATACACTAGCCAAAGAACTACAATGGGAACTGAAATACTTAGTTGACAACAATACCCACTCCATCCACTCCTCTCAAGAATTCCTGAATACCATCAAGGACACAAGAATGGAAGAAGATGAGATAATGACATAATGGCATTATTTACATCCATAAACATCGACCTAGCCAAAGAGACAGCTGCCACACTGCTGGACGAATCAGGAAGGCAGAGACCCCACGACACCGACAGTGTCAACAAGGACGGCACCCTGAAACTGCTAGATCTGTGCCTCACAACCCACTCCACCTTCAACGACCATATATTCAAACAAGTGAACGGAACACCAATAGGATCCCCAATATCAGGACTGTTTGCAGAAGCGGTACTGCAAAGGTTAGAATGGACAGCGCTCCCCAGTATACAACCCCAACGCTGGGTCCGATTTATAGAGGACACCTTCATGATTATCAAATGCACAAGACTAGAAGAAACCCACCAACACATAAACAATATCCTCACTGGATTAAAATTTGCAAAAGAAGAGGAGAACAATAACTGACTATCCTTCCTAGACATAATGGTAGAATGTAAGAACAACAGGGAACTCCAGACTAGAGTATGCAGAAAGATGACACATACGGACCACATACTTAATTACACCAGCTGCAACCACTCCAAGACCCATAAGCGGAGCTGCATCAGGACAATATGCAAATGGGCCATAACACACTGCAGCAATCCAGAATTCCACAAAGCAGAACAGGAGCACTTATAGGGAGTTTTTAAAAGGAATGGATACCCGAAAAGCACAATCCGTCATTACCTCTGTGAGAAACAGACCACAACAAATAGACACAACACAACCAGACTCATTAGCTACCCTACCGTACATCAGAGACATATCAGAGATGACCACAAGACTACTCAGACCACTACGAATCAGGGTAGCCAACAAACCAACAACCACCCTGCGATAGCTACTGACAAACATAAAGGATCCCATACCCACAACCAATAAAACTAACGTAACATGCAAAATATCATGCAAGGGCTGTGAGAAACATTACATAGACCAAACTGGAAGAAAACTGACAATAAGGATACACGAACACCAATTAGCCACCAAGAGACACGACCAATTCTCACTGGTCTCAATATACACGGACAAAGAAGGACATGAATTCGACTGGGACAACACATCCATAATAGCACATGTCAAACAGAGACATGCAAAGGAATTCCTGGAGGCCTGGCATTCCAACCGGAACTCCATCAACAAACATATTGAAGCGGACCCGATGTACAAACCACTGTAAAACAGAACCGGAAGTAATACTGACCACCCCAGCAAACTGAGGCATATAAGTAACAAGTGGGACACAACACCAAAGCTTCACCGGAGGTGCACTGATGATGTTTCAATTCTTATCGATTCCACGCTGCAAGCAGCATTTGGACCTGTTTCTGTATCAAAGGCTGCCCCTGAATAAGTGTTAATGCTGTAACCTACTCAGAACAATGCCAACCCCGCCATTGTATCTCTGTAACTCACTTAAAACTATGGAAAGGTTATAATATTAATTAACCCTTAGCAGCCATCTCTTGGGACCTGAATAGGCTGCAGAACATTGAACAGTTTCCTCCACTGGTATGTACTTTTTAAATGCACACTAAATAGGGCTGCTACCCCCTTTAAAAAATTACCATCAAAACAGCGCTTCCATTAAACTGCATGAATGAATGTGTAGGAACAATCAAAACTGGTAATGGTGGGTGAAATCTCATGACCCAGCTGTGGGAGATCAGTTTAATATCCTCGATATTTTAATTTAATATGCGTATAACTTCTCACTTATTTAGACCATATTGGTCTAGTATTGTTACTAACATTACTAACTTTAAAGACAAAAGGACTAACACCTCTTAATTATGCAAGCTCAGACTGGACAGACATTCTAATCCCATCAGGAGTAACAGCCAGCATTTAGCAAGCGCTTAAACCATCTCTTACGTCCCCAGGATAGATATCACACAAACATGCGTGCACTAGATACAACAATGTGACACCATAATGATAAAATTTTAATGTTATGTAAAAACTGCATATAGAAGAGGCTACTGTAAAGCTGTACTTTGGATTCCATCGCCCCCTCAGACTGTGCTACTGTGGCTGCTCAATAAAGAGGCTATTTTCCCCACTCACCGATCTCAGTCATTATCGAACACAGCCCCACAGTTGGACCATGGATCAGCCACGATCTCATTGATTGGTGGAATAGGCTCGAGGGGCTGAATGACCGACTCCTACTCCGATGAGCCTATCACTGGGACTCTCTGTTTGGCCATCACATTCGACAGCAGTCTTGTTAGGGCTTCTACTTGGGCCTGGTAACAGCTCTGCAGTAAAGCCCCTTGGAGCATGGATCAAATATTTGTTTGTGCTGGCAGAAGGCTGTACAATAATTGTGGAACTCTATTGCAGCACCAACTATTCTCCTTCTAGGAGGAACAAAGAGTTTCTTTTGTGTTGGAAAATATTCTGCAATTCCTTTCCACTCTTCAGTCTCAGCTGGTTAGGTCTCAATTTTGCAGAGTATTTGCTGAAACTGTATTTACACCAGCACAAAGGTGAGTTTCAAGTCAGTCTTGAGCTTGTGAGCATTTCAGTTTCAGCATACTGTTTCTGAATGAATAGGGACATGACAATAGCATTAAACTCCTCATATTTTCACCACATAACGTAATCACCTCTCTCTCCCCGGGAAGCCCATCTCTTTGCCCCATTTATCCTGCTAACTGCAGCATACTTCAAACCTACAGCATGGTTGAGGCCACTCAACCTATCACTCCTCTGCTTCAACTTTGAAAGGGCCATCAGAATTAGTCCCACTCGCCCTCTTTTCCAGGTCCCATAATCTCAGGTTCCTGCTCATCTCCCTCTCACATTTATTTATGGGATCAACTTCTAACGTCTTTCCAAATCAAGAATTCCAAATCCTAACTGGAGAAAAAAAAAACTCCTGAACTCCCTGTTTGTCAAGATTTCACTGCAAGGAAAGGGTTTTTGTTTTCCTACTTACTGCCTCAAAACCTCTCATTCAGCCAAGAGATCACTTCCCAACCTTTTTTGGGTTCCAAAGGGAAGAGTCTCAACTAATGAGTCATAGAAACAGGCCCTTCAGCCCAACAAGTCCACACCAACCCTCAGAGCATGCCACCCAGACCCATCCCCCTAATCTATACATCCCTGAACATTACGGCCAATTTAGCATGGCCAAACCACCTAGCCTGCACATCTTCTGACTGTGGGCGGAAACCGGAGCACCCGGAGGAAACCCACACAGACACGGGGAGAACGTGCAAATTCCACACAGACAGTCGCCCGAGGGTGGAACCGAACCCTGGTCCCTGACACTGTGAGGCAGCAGTGCTAACCACTGAGCTACCCTATCTGACCTTTCAGTCAATCCAGTGCAAGATGGCAGCTGAGTAACAGTGTAGCATGCGGCCTCCTAATCCCAGGAACCAGGAGCTGGTCTGCTCTACCTGCTTTTTCTCCTTCCTCTACTTTTTTTTACTCCAACCTTACTTACTGTGGGGAGCTCGAATGGTATCGAGCTGTCCAGCATGTCGGAGGTAAGGTTTGTTCCCGGCAGTCGAGACCTAACTGGTGGTTTCAAAAGTTCAAACAAAATCTATTTATTTTTATAGGGGGTGAGTTTGGGCCTAGTGCCCGGTGCGGGATCCGGCAGCTTCAGCAGCAGCTGTATTGCCAAGATCGGCCCAGGAGAGTCTCATGGTGGCAGCGTTGCCGGTCAGACAAGATGGCGCTGAAGAATAGGTGACACAATTCTGCAGCTGCTTTGCAGCGAAGAGACTCGAGGTAGGCCGACTGTTTCCTGCTGGTGATGGTCTCAGCGTCAGAGTGGAAGAGCCCAGATTCAGGCCCGGGGCTAAGCACTTAAGATGGACTGTAATGTTGAACTTTTAACTTTTAAGTGCATGTGACAATAAAACCTAATTCTAATCGTTCTTTCCTCCTCGCTAAAACTCCTCATCCCCGGTAAATCTCTGTCCCCTTTTCTAATGCTTCAACATCTTTACACAAGTATGAGGTTCAGATATATTCACAATATTCCTGCTGAGGTCTAACCAGTGATTTCTAAAGTTCAAATAAAATTCATTTATTTTTATAGTCTGTTTCTCTAGCTATAACCTGGAATAACTCATATGCATCTTTAATCATTTTATTACCTTTCCTGTCAGCTTTTAAGGGATTTTTACACCTAGACCGTGCTGTTTATAATTTATAACATGCTGTCTTTAACGAAAAAAGGTCATCTTAGTTCCTTCTTTACTCTTAATTACCAAGAAGTCAAATTATGATCACTGAAAATTGAATCTCTTTGCTTTGTGCTCAGAAACTAAGATGCACAAGGTGATGGAAGCAGATTCAATAATAACTTTTCAAGAAAAAAGATTGTACATAGTTATTTTAATCAATCTGCTTGGAGATTGACACACCTCGGGGACAGGTGGGACTTGAACTGTGAACTTCAGACTACGTGGCAGAGACTAGATATATACCTGGAAAGGCAACACGTCGGGGGAAGGAGCATGGGAGTGAGGCTAATTATGTACGGAAGGTTCGCAATGAACTGACACAGATGCAATGGGCCAAAACAGACTCTTATGATTCTGTGATAAAGAACTGCCACTGGGGACACCTTGTGCCAGACAGTTTCCCTTATCATTTACAAAGAGATACAAATAGAACTAGAGGAACTCTTGACAATCAGACCTGCGGGAAATGTCTTCAGTTTTTCAAATCCTGGATGCTAGTAAAATGTTTGTTTGCAATTTTAACAAATAGAAATGCTAATTGGTTCAGTCTCCCATGGCAGAGGGGGGATGGAGTTGGCGAGGGAGAGAGTTTATTGTGTGCTACAAATAGATCATCAATAGGCTGCAGGCTGACACAGACAATGCTACATTTGCACTACTCATGTGGTTTGGCAACAACCATTCATCAAGTCAATGATGTTAATCCAGTTTCAGGAGCGTGAAGCTGTAGCAGGCTAACTTGCACGTTTTAATTCTTTTTACAGTTGTTGTGTAGCGCTGGATGAACACAGCAGGCCAGGCAGCAACAGAGGAGCAGGAAAGCTGGCGTTTCGGGTTGGGACCCTTCCAAACTTCAATGCTTTTCGCTAGACCGTCAGAGGCTGAGGGGGCGACCTGATATGAATGTACGAAATTATGAGAGGCGTGGATAGGGTGGATCATCAGAATCTCTTTCCCAGGGTAGTGATGTCAAATACTAGGGGGCATAAGTTAAAGGTGAGGGTGGGAGGAAAGTTTATAGGAGATGAGTAAGAAAAGTTTTTGTTATCTGGAGGGTGATAGGTCTCTGGAATGGACAATAAATGCTGGCCTGGATAGTGCTGCCCTCATCCTCTGACCGAATAAAGAAAGGTCTATCCCATAGACCTGATGGTTCAGACCCTGCGTGTTGACTGAGTATCCATGGAGCAGCCTGGGGTCCATGCCTCAGCACCAGGGTCCCTGATCCTACAGGAGATCAGGGCAAGATGCTGAGCGCGTTTAGGTGGGATTCAGGGAGAGTCATCATCCTCGACTTCACCAGCCTCTCTAACTTGGGGTGAGCAGCTCCCAGTGTCAATTGCACCTTGTGCACAGATACAGGCAGCACAGTCGAAGGAAAGGTTCCTGTGCAGTGATTGTCCTCACCACATGAGCAGCCCAGCTCCGCCTCCTCTGAGACAAGATAATCACACCATTGGACAGCTGTGTCTATCAGGCATCACCTTGGTTACTTGGGATAGTCAGTGTCCCTTGTCATCTGTGTCATTTGTAAATCATTAATCTCACTTACAAGGGACTTTTGATGTTTTGCATGCCCTTTACAAATTGATGTCAAAGGCTATTTACAGAATACATGGATAGCAGCATGTTCCCAATGGTGCCTCAGAGACTAAAGTCCATCATCATGTAATGGGAGACCTTTGAAAACCGGTTTCGTGAAGGCTCACACTTGAGGCATTGGCTGCAATGTCATCAGTGTCCAAGCTGGGCAGTAGGTCCCTCACAGCACCAATCCATGTTTTGACTTCGTCCCCAGTCTTTCCTCCCCTGCATCTTGTTCTTCCTCCAGAATGATGGGCCTGTCCTGGGCACTGCCATAACAAGCATCACGAGCCTTTGCTATGCCACGTTGTACAGCATGCTACCCACTGCCACTGTGTGGGAGACCCTGGCAGGCGCATATTGCGATAAGTATCAAACCTATGTGACTTTAATTTCTGCCAACTTCCACAGTGGGATTTGAACCCAGAACAATAGCCTGCCATGTTGGATTATGAGGCACATGACATTACCACAATACCACTGGGAGTAGAGGAGGTTGGAAGAGCCAAGGCTGGAGTATCTGAGAATAAAGGCCTCACATCAGCTACTTAGAGAGCATACACAGTAACAAAAAAGTATTTATTTAGATTTTGATTTCAAACTAATGACAGGCTCACTTTGATTAATTCGGGAAAAACGCATTCTTTTCTAAATGGTCAGAAAGACTTTTGGAACAGTGACCTTAATACATAATTCCCAAAAGATATGTGACTTCAGCTAAATGCCTGGCAGTGTGCCTATGATGTTAATGGATGGACTGTTTGTACTGCCGAGTTTACAAACTGACCAGAGGCCATTCAGTTAGTTTTTGACTTCAGGTCAGGAGAATCAGGAATTCAATTCAGAAGGGTGAACAGCTTTCTACCAGCAGGAAAATGAGGTTTCATAGTTCAATTCAGGGAACCAGTCACACTGGCTAAAGGGTGTTAGTTTGTGAAGGTTCCAAGCTAGGAGTACTAGGAGAGTACAGATAGCAAACTTCAAGTTGCTGAAGCTAAAAAGTTTGAGGCAGTCAGAATTGAGAAATGTAGATTTGCAAAGGAATCATAAAACTGTCATGACAGCCCAAGGAAAAGAAACTGAGAGGAGTCAGCTAAGTAAAAATATCAAGTTGAGATAGGAGTGATATATCTCTGGAATTGAGTATCTATAAGTAGGTATTGTTGGGAAACAGGTTAAACAATGTTTTGCTGTTTTGCGTTAAGACTTTTCTAACTATATTATATATGTAGATCTATTTGCTGCTTCTCTTTTGTGTATAAACTTACATTCTGTTGTTAAATAACATCTGCTGCCCCGTAAGAATCTGTTTATGTGACTCATCATCATGGTGATCAACTGAAAAACAATTAAAAATATGATCTATTAAGCCAGATTTTATTTGGACATCTGTATTGTCCAGTATTACCATTAGCTGGGGTCACAGCAACAGATATGCAGACATTTCTCTATATCTTCACACACGAGCTGATCATAAAAGCATTATAGCCCTTCCTGTTGGTAAATCTGTCACCTTGATGTTAACTGCACTTCATAGCTGGGAGCATTGATCTACAGCTCTTCACACTGAGAGGACTCTTCATGGGGAAACTGATAAAGACAGACGTCCTTGCAGAGTAACACTTTGACCAAACGTAGTGATACAGAGATGGGCAGCCAACAGGGAGATCTCAGAAACAAAACTCTGAAATGAAGCCAAAATGATGATGTTGAGGGCCACAGCCTCCCTCAGTGTTACCAGGAGAGCATGTTAATGTATGGTTCCAGAGGTCAATCCATCATTAAGGAGGGCTTAAATCTCAGTTATTACCTCAGCAGACAGTCGGAGTCTGATCCTTCACTGGGTCTCAGACATCTCCAGATGGAAGTGAGCCTCTTGTCATAAACATAATGCTCATGGTCTTCCAGTGTCCTCCATCTTGATCTTGGCTCCTGAGTGAGGTTTGATCTCTTGTAGACCAGGGTCATATGAAATAGGAGCAGAGTAGGCCATCTGGCCCTTCGAACCTGCTCTGCCATTCAATAAGATATGGCTTATCTCCCTTCTTGGTAATGTGCAACACTGTCCCTGTACTACATCAATGGCAGCTTTCCTTGCTCTAAGTTGAATTTCTTCATGTCAGGACGTACAAACTGTGGTCTAATCAGTGCCAGTTTGCTGTTGAGCTATCCCTGACTCACTACGGAGGTGATGTTTATCTGTCTCTGCCATCACCCCTCCAGCTCACTCCAACTCCATCACCTTCCCTGGTCTTTTCCAGCACTCGTCCCTTTACCCCAAAGGCTGGTCAACTGCAGGTTTTTCGGAACGCCCCAACATACAGAATGACATCCCATGTCCTACACAACCTTACATCAATCCAGGAGTAACCTGGGGCACCTCTCAAACTGTGTGTGGACTTGCTATCTTCCATCATTCCCACAGTAAGGAAAATGGGCAGTGCCAGGAACAGGGGTTTCAGAATTCTTGATCCATGCCTTGGGTACCCTTGTCTTCACCACTCATTTCCCCTTGGCCCCACATTGGGACCACACAGTCTAACCACTAGAGATCAACGTCCCAGAGTCTGGGCTGGGATGCATGGAATGGAGAGCTCAGGAGTGAGGTGTGTGGAGTAAAATACCAGGAGTGAGGTGTGTGGGGTAAAATACCAGGAGTCAAGTGTGTAGGGTAAAATACCAATGGGGGAGGGCATAGGTTTAAGGTGAGAGGGAAAAGGTTTGAAAAGGACGTGAGGGGTAAATTTTTCATGCAGAGGGTGAATGTATGGAATGAGCCACCAGAGAATGTGGTGGGCGGGAGGGTACAATAAGATTTAAAAGGCACCTGAATGGGTACGTGGTTAGAAAAGGTTTAGAGGGATATGGGCCAAATGCTGTCAAATGGCACTAGGTCAGATTGGGATACCTGGGTGGCGTGGACAGGTTGGACCGAGAGGTCTGTTTCTGTGCTGTATGACTCTTTGAGATTCCTGGGGTGAGGTGTCCTGAAGAGACGAAGAGAGGAAGAGTGCTTTCAAAACCTTCATTTAAAATATAGGCGGCAAACTCTTAAAATGAACACGTAGAGTAAAAGGAGAATTGATATTTCCTTATAACTGTAAGATAACCTTCACTCCCTTGACAACAGATAAAATCCTTGTATTAAACAGAGAAGAGAATTAGCAATCCCACCAAGACATACCTGCACTAAGATGCACTGGATTATGTGTGTGTGCTTGATATCATGGGACAATTACACACACATTAGCCACAAAATAAAACCTGGCGTTATAAGTGAGGTAAGTCCACTTAGCATAGAGATAGCTTCAGGCGTTTTTATGGACACAAAATAATGATGCATTTGGGGAAAGTCTTATCCATTTCAGCAATAATAATTCATCCTTTAAATCAGGTGGCAAGCAGGCTCGGCAAAACCAGGAGCGACTTCATTTCACAAGAGTGGGCTCTTTTTCATTAAAGGAAGATTGCAATGAAGCACCTTTTGACTCTCTATCAGCACAATATGACACAATGTGGGAACTTTCAAATTACGTTCGAAGAAGACACAAGGCACAAAAAAAAACGATAATGGCAGAATAAGTTGTTCAAGTCAAATTAGGTTCCAAGTACAAAGAACCAAACATTACGATAGTAGAAATGATGTTGCACAGGGAAAGGCCGTTTGGTAATTACATCCTACACCTGCATGCTCACCCACATTTCACAGCGCCCCCCCCCCCACCCGACCCCATACTCTGTGCGTACATGCTCCTCAGAGTCCCCAGCCAACTTGAAACTAGTTTGATGCAATGGAGCATCAACAGGTTCCCTTAGCCAATCCCACTGGAGACACACTGACTTGGTCTTATACATCATCTGTACTTATGGGATCTTCTTGCGCACCATCACATTTCCTTAGAGCACAGCAAACTCATTCGCTGCACAGTGAAGCACTTTGTCCCCAATGTGCTGCAGCAACTTTCTTTCAAATTGATTGCATCAGTTCGTGCCAACACTCTAGTTCTGAACTCTCTGGTGGTTGGCGTTATACCCAGCAAAGGGGAAAATGGCTGTCATTATTGGAAGTCAGTCTTTTCAGCTTCAGAACGTCACTGCAGGTACTCCTTACAGCAGTGTCCATGTCCAAATATCTTCGGATGCTTCAAGAATGACCTTACCCCTCTTCCTCCCATCTTAATGTCAGAAGTGGGATTGAATTCCTGCAGATGCTGGAATCCGTACTGAAAACAAAAAGTGCTGGAAATCATATCAGGTCAGGCAACATCAATGGAGAGAGAGAGAGAGCAATCTAATGTTTCGGTCTGAATGATTCTAGCTGAGCCATTAGTGCTCTGATGAAGAGTCATGTCGACTCGAAATGTTAGCCTGCTCTCTTTCCATGGATGCTGCCTGATCCTCCATCAGATGTGGGATCTTCACCGATGATTGCACAAAGCTCAGCACCATTCGCAACTCCACAGATACTGAAGCAGTCTACGTTCAAATGCAACAAGACTTGGAAAATATCCGGGCTTGGAGTGACAAGTAACAAATAACGTTCACACTACACAGGTGGCAGGCAATGAACCTCTGCAACAAGAGATAATCTAACCATGTAGCTCCACCAAAACTCAAGAAGCTTGACATCATCCAGGACAAAGCAGCCCACTTGATTGGTATCACATCCACAAGCATCCACTCCCTCCACCATCAACACTCAGTAGCAGGAGTGTGCACTATCTACAAAATCACTGCAGAAATTCACCCAGGCTCCTTAGACGGCACCTTCCAAACCCACAAATACTTATATCTGGAAGGACAAGGGCAGCAGATACATGGGAACACCACCAGCTGCAAGTTCCCCTCCAAGACACTCACCATCCTGACTTGGAAATATATCGCCGTTCCTTCACTGTCACTGTCAACAGTTAGTGCCTCTGCAATTTTCACTTTCAATTCCTTCAGTGTCCTTAGATGTACTTTATCTGGTCCAGGAGTTATGCCAAATTTAAATGATATATCTGATATCTCCTGCTCATCAATTTTAATCTGTTTTAGTGATAGAGCTTCCTCTACTTGCAACATGGTGAGGGTGAAATCTGCTTCCTTGATAAAGACAAACAAAATATTCATACCCCCATCTCTGCGTGTAAATCTCTTCTTTAATCCCTAACTGGTCCTACTCATCCTTCTACCACTCTTTTCTAATATACCTATATAACACTTTCAGATTCCCTGTTACATTAGCTGTCAGTCTTTTTGCCCATTCCATCTTTGTTTCTGTTATTTACTTTTTCATTTTCCTTCCGAACATTTTGTATTCAGCTTGATTCACAATTTTCTCAAGCACAACTTCTGTCTTTATCTTAATTTACACCTCCTTTTTCATTCAGGGTGCCAAGGATTGGTTTGCTCTACTTTTCCATACCTTGACTGCATCTGATCCATCTCTTCTTTGTAGGTATCCCATTGTATAGATATTGTTTATCAAGAGGGCCCCAGTCTATCTAGCACAGCTCTGTTCTTGCGCTATTGAAGTTGTCTTTCCTCTTTCTAATTAGCCTTACTCTGGATTGTCCCATTGTCCTTATTCACCATCATCCTAAATCTTATGATTCAATGATAACTCTCCTCCAAATGCCCCTACCCCAACTGATATTAGATCTTTTTGATCCACTGTTATTGACCAGACCAAACCCTCTCAAAATATGTTAAGAAGATAGTCCAAACCCTAACTTTTTTTTATTTCAAAGGTAAGTGTAATGTGTTGAATTCCAGATGCAATTTGATTGGTCAAACTACCGGATTTGAAGAAAAACACACTTTATTCATATATTATAGTTAAAATACAGTAAAAAAAAAGAAATTCAAATCACTTAACTCTATTGGAAAACTTAACAGAATAATAGATTATTTTATGACTAAGCAGTAGCTGTTCCAATATAGTAACATCCCATAAACACACACTTGGCAAAAGGAAAATTCAGAAAACAGATTGTCTCACATGCAACTCCGGCAGCAAGAAGGGAACCCCCAGCGTTTAGCTGTAACCGAGAGATATGAAAACAGTTTACACATCTTCAATATCCCAGCAGCAACTACTACTGAAAAGCTAAAAGACTAAAAATCCTGATTCTATGGGATCTTGACCCCACCCATACAGGCTGCTCCTCGTGTTCCAACTTTTTAAAAAACACCAAGGCCTCATAAGCTGTTTATTTTATGAGTTTTCAATAGACAGCTTGTACTTCTGCCTTAAAAGCTCTCTTCAAAAGAAAACTAGGGCAAAATATTCCTCTTAAAACCATACTATCATCTCACTGCTTATTTCCAAGAAATAAGACTAGTGATGTCTTTGTTTCTTGTTGAACTTCACACATACTGCTGTAGAAAATTCTCCCAAGCACAAACTAAAACCACTACCAATTTCTACCCTTAACACAATCCCAGCCTATACTTGGGCAGTTAAAGACACAGTTATAACCATTCCATCATGTTAGCCCTTCTTTGTAATTTCATGGCATATTTGTTCCTTTACCTTTTTCTCAGTGAACATGTCATTGCAACCCTCTCATTTCTTATCTCAAGTCAAATCAATTCTCTCCTTGAAAACTTCAAGATATGCTCTTTCTCCAGTACTACAATGCTTTCCTTATCCAAAACTGTTGTCTTATGTCTCACAGTAGACATGCAATATATTTTCATGATGTCATCATCATATCATGGCCTGCAAACTGATGATATAATGCTCTCAGTCTCCATCCTACTGAGCTCTGATGAGGGAGAGATGCTAGAATCCATCTGAATTTCTAAGGTTGAGCCCAGGCATGCAGGCACTATGATTGTAATGTAGATATGAAAGGTACCAGGAGGTGTTTTATAAATTCTTAGCACCACAGCATCATAATTCCACATGGCAATTTGCATCTGTAACCTACCGACCGTTTTTATATGAATCGATACAAATATAATGTTAATTATGAAAGTTTTAATTTCTTGCTTTTCTGACTCCACCTATTAACTATTAACAGTTCTAGAGTTAACTGTCTCATTAGTACCTCCTGCATTCTGGAATTCCTGACAAAATTCTCTCCTGGTTCACACTCCCTTACTGACTCATTTTAACCCTTCCACAACAGCACTAACAAGCACCCCGCAAAGAATTCAGTTCCAGCTCTGTTCAGATGCAACCAGTTCAGCTTGAGCAGGCATCATTTTCCCCATGGCCAGTCCCAATGCATCAGGAATTCAATGGCCTCCCTTGTACAGCATCTTTCCAGCCACACATCCATTTGTCTTATTTTTGGAGCATGGCACTGGGAGTATTCCAGACATTATTATTTTCAACGTCCTGCTTGCCAATTTGTTTATCTAGCTCTCTAAATTTGATTGCAGGACCACATCCCCTTTCATATTTGTATTATGAGTACCGATATGGACATTGATCACCCTTGCCCAGAAAAATGCCCTACAGCCACTCTGTGCCATCTTAGATCCTGGTACCAGGGAGGCAACATACCATTCTGGAGTCACATCTATATTTGCAGAAATGCACATCTGTTCCTCGAACTATTCAATCCCTTGTCTCCACTGCTCTTCAACTCTGCTTCCTTCGCTCCTGTATAACCAATTTAGCAGTGGTTCAATGTGCTAGATATTTACTGCATAGCTATGAGGAACCATCACCATGTACAGTCTGAAGAATATGCACTGAAATCCCAAAGAGACATCAATCCTTTCTCAACTCTTAATGTTTTAAATAACAGTCCTTTTAGAGTTGTTTGATATGTAAAGTGCAAAGGTTTTACAAAAACAATGCTCAGTATCTCCTTCAGCTACAGTTGAAGAGTTGACAAGCATACAATTTCCTGAAAAAGTGACTGTCTGACCCTTTGACCACGATCTCATCTTCTCGCAGTAAAATGACATTGACACCCAACAGCAAGTTTTAATATCTTCTCATAATTCTGCGCTGCTTAAACCAGGACAGTCATCAGTGCAGCTTTCAAATTGTCCAAGGCATTCAAGCATTCTTCTGTCTCTTCCAATTTCCTGCTTTCTTTAGTAAATTTGGTAAAAGAGCCACTATCATTCTGAAGTTTGGAATAAATTTCCAATAAAATCCACTTACACCAGTGTATTGCAGAATTTCATGTTTTGCCTTAAGTATAGAGAAGGTCCAAGGTAGCCCTTATTTGTGTTTCCTTGAGGTATTACTTGACTTTGGCTCACAAAATAGCAAAATAAGTCACTCAGACTCTGCCATATTCACTTCTGGCCAGATTTATGATCAAATTGCCTCTTTGTAACCAAAGAAAACAGTTCATTCAAGTGGGGTTAGTGTATCTCCCAGTTCTGGCTAGATACGACCAAGACTTATATACAGACTACACATTCCTTCAATGACTTGTTGGTTATATTGCTGGAGCATTTCTCATTCCAAAGGACTTTATATTGCTAAACTCTATCTGGTAATAAAAATGCCGATACATCTTTGCCTCTATCAGTCAATGGAACTTGTCATTATCTTTTTAATAAATCTGTACATCTTAGCCTTGAACATACTGGATGACCTAGTCTTTGTGGTAAACAATTCATTACCCTCTTAGAGAAGAAATTCCTCCTCATTTCTGTCTTAAAAGGATGACCCCTCACTCTGAGATGATGTCCTCGACTCTCTCACAAGAGGAAACAACCTCTCTGCATCTACTTATCAAGTCCCCTAGAAATCCTGTATGTTTCAATAAGGTTGCCTCTCAATTCTGCCAATAAGCACAAGCACAATCTACTCACCATGTCCTCATAAGATAGTCCCACATACTCGGTATCAACCTAGTGAACCTTCTGTGGACCCATTGTAATTCAAAGCATAATTCATCCTGATGAATGAGTTGTTGCTAATTTGAAAGAAGTAGCAAGCTCTTTGCAGTCATTAATGACATCGCGTCTGGTCTTCAAGAAAAGACTCAGCCTGTCTCGTCATGTTTCTTTTTTATGTAAACTAGCAACTTTAGATGTGAGAAAGCAAAACCTGGCAAGGCAGAGGCATTTTGAACATCCAGAAACATCCTTTAGTCCATTGCAATTGAGTTTGTCGGTTTTTGCCAGCATGTGTGTGAAACTGGGATATAGGTCGAGCCATATGTGTCTGTGGCAACAGTCTGCGACCTTGACGATTGTTTAAAATTCAAATTGACCTCACCTCTAACTTACAAGCAATTACTCGATAAAAAGGGACAGGATCCATTAAGATCACCCTTCACCTTCCTGATAATTACTCAATAATTGTGCTACAGCGTTTGATCAAGTGAAAACTGAAAGGAGTGTAAAAGATTATGAGGGGCATGGACAGGTTGAATACAAAGCAGCTGTTTCCCTTAGTTGAAGGAGGCATAATTTTAAAGTGAAAGACAAGGTGTTCAGTGGGTGATTTGAGGAAAGACTTTTTCACCCAGAGGGTGGTGGCATTCTGGAATGTACTTAGACGAGCACTTGAAGTGTCTTAATACACTAGGCTACGGGCCTAGTGCAGGAAAGTGGGGCTAGTTTAGATTTAGTTTAATACAGATTTGGTGAACCACAGGACCTGTTCTGACCTGTATAATTCTATAACGCTATGACTGAAGTTGGCGCAAAATGATTCAGAAAATGAACAAAGAATGAATTCTGCCAAAGACTCATCAGCCCCAGTTGCCTTTAACAGCATAGTTGCGACCCCACGAGAACTATGCATAAAACCTTGGCAGCTTCCCAACCAAATAACAAGCTCTTGCGAAATGTTTCCTCCGTTGCTTGAGGTTATAGCTTGTACAGTCATCAAACTTTTATTGTTTAAGTACTAAGAGTGAATATGCTTTGGGGACCTTTTCAGCAGTTTTGGGTTCATAGCCCAACAATAGCAACCAACAGGGAGGAAAGGAGCGTTCATTGATCAAACCCACAGGCTATTCTGTCAGCCTGACTGAAACCTGGTATTATTTCACCAGTAAATGTCAGGCCTTTGAGCCAGCCATTTATTGGTTGGCATAACATTTGCCCTTTCAGTTCTTGAATATGGCGTCCATACCTAACTGAAAACTTCCAATATATTTAATGTGCGAGGTAATTTGATGCTGAGGCTGAATTTATGTTTATTTTCACCTGAGGAACAAATGTCGATAATTAGCAAAACCCTTTTGCTATTACCTTTCCTCATTGATAGACAAGGCCTATCACCTTGCTCCTCCTTATCTGTCATCTCCTTCACCCCTAAAATCTTTCAACCCCATTCAAGAACCTTGTGATCCTCCAATTTTGCTTCCTGTGTTTCGCCTGTTGCAGTATGTGGCTTTCTATTTATGTCACCCCATGTCACCATGGGCTCTGTTGAGTCAAAAGTCTTGAAGTTTATTTACAACACAATTATTTGAAAGGCTTTAATATCACAGACATACATGCATAGTCTGGGTCTTAATCTTAATGATATTACTGTGCATTGCACACACGTAACTCACTGATTATACTGACTATTACAAAGAGTGTGACTGACGCAAGCAGTAGCCTTCCTACTAGAACGTCACTTGGCATGATGTCATGTCATTATCTTAAATGCACAAACCTATTTGGTCTGGAATGTATGCCACTATACCACATCCCCAGTTTTCATTCCTCCACTCGGTAAAGTTGTCCCTTGGCATTTCATCACCTGACTGCAGTAATCATAACAAGGTCAGCCAGATGGACCTTATACAATAAGAGTTCCCTGACTGTGGCTGTCAATCTGGTCTAATCAGGGAGCCCTGGCTGACAGATAAGAACAGGAGTGTCAGAGGTTCTGTTCACTCTGTGAGTTGGCTCTGAGGGAGCTGGACCAGTGTCAAGGACACTCCACGTGTAAATAAAGGGTGACTTGGTGATGGAGTAACAGCCTCTGTGGAGTTATTTCACCAACCACCTTCCTCTTTATCTCAAAGTCCTCTGTAAGATGCTCATTTGTAGCAGAATTTTGAATACCTGGCTCTACATCATCTTATGGTGTCAAACTGTATTTTGCTGTGCGGTTCCCTGGTGCGTTTTACTATATTTTAGCATTCCCAAAAATTCCCCAAAAATGCTGTACCTGAACTGGAAGGCACTGAAGTATTCGTGCTTACAGCTCATGGATGACCCCTGCAAACATGTAAAATACAACCAGAGGCAATGTTCCTTTTCCCATTCAAAGCGGCCTGAGTAACATTCATCCATAATGACACTCAAATAGAATACCACAGTGAAAAAGAATCGTTTGGACTTGAGTGGTTGACTAATGCAAAAGTAAAAGGCAGAACGGTATCCTGGTAACAAAAGGCACATCAACATTGTTTCCGACATATAGAACAGCAAAAAATAGTTGACAAAAAGTGCTCTGCTTTTTAAATAAAGCAAAAGTATGCTCCTGAAGTGGAGGGTAGATTGCAAAAAAAAAAAATCTCCCACTAATAATCTCAATGTCACTGCTTCATTCATTGGAATAATTCCCAAAAGCAAGTGTTACAAACGGCATGCGGTGACGGGGAACGTGAGATTACACTGGATTAGGTACAGCTTTCCCATCCTGCAGTGCTTCTAAGAGAAAGGGAAAAAAGGTTCAATTCGATTGTTCAATTCCTGCGAGGAAAAGCCAGCCTTGCACATTGCTGCATGAGTTGGTGGACACTTAATGCTGTCAAACTATACAGGACTGACCGAAGGAAGCCATTCAGCCGAACTTACTTGTGCTTGCTGTCTATTAGAGCAAGCTACTCAATCCCAGAGCCAGTGTATAACCTATCACCCTGTAAGTTTTCACGTTTAAGTACACATACAATTCTTTCTGGAAAGCTATTATTGAATCTGCCTCCTCCATTTCCAGGCAGTGAATTTCTGACCATAAAAATGTGTTAAAGTATATACATATGTAATATAATATATATATGTGTGTGCATATACATGTGGCAAGATCAGAGAGAAGATATTTTACAGAAAGCTTAAGATGTACAACTAGTCTCCAAAGTTTTGTAACTCAGAAATAGAATTACATTGAATCTCGAGCAGACAGACAGGCCATTTTTATTCTTAATCCCTTACGTATGGACCAGCCCTATCTAAGGCGTCAGTGCTTTCTACACTAGCCATATAATTTGGCAGCAAGTTCTATATTCCCACCACAATCTCTATAAAGAAACTTGCCTTAAACTCTTTGTGGAGCTGGAGGAACACAGCAGGCCAGGCAGCATCAGAGGGGCAGGAAAGTTGACGTTTCGTGTCGGAACCCTTCTTTTTTGTTTTCTGAAGAAGGGTCCCGACCCGAAACGTTAGCTTTCCTGCTCCTCTGGCTCCAGCATTCGCAGTTCTTACTATCTTCCTTAAACTCTTAGTTTATTCGCGCTGACCTTAAATTCTAGTCCCCTTGTTGTGGGCTCGCCAAAAATGCAAACTATTTCTTCATGTTCTCTCAGTCGAATTGGTTCATAATTTAAATCCTCTGTAACATGCCTCCCAGCAGGGGATAAAGGGCAGTCTAGGGTTTCTGATAATCAAAAGAACTCCAGAAAAGATTAACGTGTTGTAATAATACTATCATGTGTAGTTGTTTGAATATGATAGGATAATATAGTCGTGTGTACTAACCTGGACAATGTGAACACTGTTGGATAGAGATTCTGGGTGAGGAAATCATAGAATAGAATCCCTACAGTGTGGAAGCAGGCCATTCAGCCCATCAAGTCCACCCCAACCGTCCAAAGAGCATCTCACCTAGACCCACCCCATCCCTGTAACCCTGCATTTCCCATCTAGCCTAAGCATCACTGGACGCTACGGGGCAATTTCGCGCAGCCAACCCACCTAACCTGCATATCTTTGGTCTGGAAACTGGTGCATCCGGAGGAAACTCACACAGACACAGGGAGAATGTGCAAACTCCACACAGACAGTCACCCTAGGGTGGAATCAAACTCGGATCCCCGATGCTATGAGGCAGCACTGAGCCACCATGCCACCCAATGGGTAACCTTTTGATTGGAAACTTATTAGCTGCAGAAAGAATATAGTGTCATTGCTTTTTGTACTAAAGCTTGATTTGTGCACCATCTTTGATGGGTACTCACTCACAAATAAACATTGAAACAAAGAAACCTGGGTCTCATCTATTGGCTAGCTGTAAGAAGACAGAGGGTGGTGGTTGATGGGAAATGTTCATCCTGGAGTTCAGTTACTAGTGGTGTACCTCAAGGATCTGTTTTGGGGTCACTGCTGTTTGTCATTTTTATAAATGACCTGGATGAGGGCGTAGAAGGATGGGTTAGTAAATTTGCGGATGACACCAAAGTCGGTGGAGTTGTGGATAGTGCAGAAGGATGTTGTAGGTTACAGAGGGACATAGATAAGCTGCAGAGCTGGGCTGAGAGGTGGCAAATGGAGTTTAATGCGGAAAAGTGTGAGGTGATTCACTTTGGAAGGAGTGACAGGAATACAGAGTACTGGGCTAATGGTAAGATTCTTGGTAGTGTGGATGAGCAGAGAGATCTCGGTGTCCATGTGCATAGATCACTGAAAGTTGCCACCGAGGTTGATAGGGTTGTTAAGAAGGCGTACAGTACGTTAGGTTTTATTGGTAGAGGGATTGAGTTTCGGAGCCATGAGGTCATGTTGCAGCTGTACAAAACTCTGGTGCGGCCGCACTTGGAGTATTGCGTACAGTTCTGGTCACCGCATTATAGGAAGGATGTGGAAGCATTGGAAAGGGTGCAGAGGAGATTTACCAGGATGTTGCCTGGTATGGAGGGAAGGTCTTATGAGGAAAGGCTGAGGGTTTTGAGGCTGTTTTCGTTAGAGAGAAGAAGGTTAAGAGGTGACTTGATAGAGACATACAAGATGATCAGAGGATTAGATAGGGTGGACAGTGGGAGCCTTTTTCCTCGGATGGTGATGGCTAGCACGAGGGGACATAGCTTTAAATTGAGGGGTGATAGATATAGGACAGATGTCAGAGGTAGGTTCTTTAGTCAGAGAGTAGTAAGGGCGTGGAATGCCCTGCCTGCAAAAGTAGTAGACTCGCCCACTTTAAGGGCATTTAAATGGTCATTGGATAAACATATGGATGATAATGGAATAGTTTAGGTTCGATCGGCTTCAGATTGGTTTTCACAGGTCGGCGCAACATCGAGGGCCGAAGGGCCTGTACTGCGCTGTAATGTTCTATGTTCTATGTTCTATGTTCTAGAAAGGGAATAAAGGGTTAAAATCACTCTTTCACTCCTTTTACAGAATTCTTTTCCAAAGAGTTCACAGCCTTCCCTGATTCTATAACACTCTTACTCTTACAATACAACTCCTCTCCTGGAATTGGCCCCACATGGTTTAAAACAGATAAAACAGACCTTCCTTGTTAAAAGATTCTACGGAAAGGCTGAATGCCTGTGCGGCTTCAGTAGCTTTTCAAATTCAGCTACAAAATGAGCAAGTACGAGCTCAAATCAGAAAAAGCTGATCAGTTCAGCTCAGCTTCTTCTTCCAGAGCAGCAGACCTTGCTGTTCTAACAGCAAACTGCTAGCAGTCTGAATTCTGTATCCTGGCGTCTATCAACTTTCCAGAAACTTGTTACCAACTGAGTCCTGGCCTCAATCACCCTTTCTGCAACCCGTTACTAATTCTATTCCTGACTTC
Source organism: Rhincodon typus (assembly GCF_021869965.1). Lineage (NCBI taxonomy): Eukaryota > Metazoa > Chordata > Chondrichthyes > Orectolobiformes > Rhincodontidae > Rhincodon > Rhincodon typus. The sequence goes on along the minus strand of NC_063336.1, from coordinate 11,856,178 downwards.
AGTCAACCTTCCAGTAACCTGGTATCAACTGAGTCTTTCTTCATTCACTTTTCCAATAAACTATTACCTGCATCTATATGAAGGTGGAGGTATATGTCGGAGACACGTAGCTTACAGACTTAACAAGGTGCAGAGCTGGATGAACACAGCAGGCCAAGCAGCATCACAGGAGCAGGAAGGCTGACGTTTCGGGCCTAGACCCTTCTTCAGAAATGGGGGAGGGGAAGGGGGTTCTGAAATAAATAGGGAGAGAGGGGGAGGCGGATAGAAGATGGATAGAGGAGAAGATAGGTGGAGAGGAAACAAACAGGTCGAAGAGGCGGGGATGGAGCCAGTAAAAGTGAGTGTAGGTGGGGAGGTAGGGAGGAGATTGGTCAGTCCAGGGAGGACGGACAGGTCAAGGGGACGGGATGAGGTTAGTAGGTAAGAAATGGGGGTGCGGCTTGAGGTGGGAGGAGGGGATAGGTGGGAGGAAGAACAGGTTAGGGAGGCGGGGACGAGCTGGGCTGGTTTTGGGATGCGTTGGGGGAGGGGAGATTTTGAAGCTTGCTCTAGCTTACAGACTTGGTCTGTTACCTCAGAATATATAGCTATTCATAATATTTGAGATTTACCTCTTCTGCATTATATAGGCGGGAGTAGCCCTTCAGCCAGCAACGCAGAAGTCATATATTCAATAAAAGCAAAAACTGAAGACACCAGAGGCCTGTTAGATAAACAGAATGTCCTGGAGAAACTCAGCAAGTTTGACAAGAGCTGTAGAGAGATCAATGTCAATGTTAACCTTTCAAACTTCGGTCAAAGTTGGTAATCTGTTATAGCAATAAGGGAGAACGACACTGTTAAGATGCCGTTTATCTGTTCAGGCTTCAAGCCAAATTGAGTACAATACTGTACACACAGCATTTATACAAAACCTG
>NC_063336.1:11789455-11825258 GCF_021869965.1 Rhincodon typus | reverse complement strand
CCTCAGCGTGGATTAGAACTCCCGGCCTCAGCGTGGACACGAACTCCCAGCCTCAGCGTGGACTCAAACTCCCGGCCTCAGTGTAGATTCATACCCCCAGCCTCAGTGCAGACTCGAACTCCCGGCCTCAGTGCGGACTCAAATTCCTGGCCTCAGTGTGGACTCAAACTCCCGGCCTCAGCGTGGTCTCGAACTCCCGGCCTCAGCGCGGACTCAGACTCCCGGCCTTGAAGTGAAGTCTGGCGTGGTCTTGGTCAGAAGAACTGTTGTTCTGAACTCTTTGTTCTCTGTTTTTGTAATTTATTGCTGGACTTTTTATTTCTTTATTTTCCTATTTCTCTTCCCTAAGAATTTGTACTTAAGAACCTGCTAGGTACCTTGGTTCCTGAGATGGCACTGTAGGTGGCGATTGTAAACCTTTCACTGTACCCATGTGAACCGGGGAGAGTATGTGCACTAGAACTCAGGGACATAGTCTCAAAATAAAGGGGGATCAGATTTACGTCTGAGTTGAAGACGAACATTCTTCACCAAAGGGCTGTGAATCTGCGGAATTCCCTGCCCAGTGAAACAGTTGAAGCTACCTCATTGAATATTTTTAAGGCAAAGATTTTTGAACAGGACAAGAATTAAGGGTTATGGTGAGCGGGTAGGTAAGTGGAGCCAAGTCTACAAAAAGATGAGCCATGGTCTTATTGACTAGCAGAGCAGGCTCGATGGGCCAGATGGCCTACTCCTGCTCCTATTCCTCATGTTCTTCTGCTCAAATGAGTAGCTGTGAAAATAAAACTAATTCTAATTCCTATTTTAGTTCTAATTCTAGAAGACTATTAATGAAGACATGCTCTGCATCCACATGACCCACAGACATTAGAGCACTCCATGACTACTATAGTGCCAGGCATAAATTAAGATAAAACGGATGCCGGTTTGCACAGCAGGTTTGTCGAGTTAACTTGATGCAAGAATCTTTTTAAAGCGTTGATTTGCATGAATACATCAAGGAAAAGCTCAGAACACTGACATGCTTCATACTGCAGTCGATAAGAAGAAAACGTTTGATATGGCACTTTCTTGTTTGCACTCACTACATGTATGAAAAAGAGAAAGAAAGCACATTGACCAAAATAGCTGAATGTCACAAGATGGACATGCCATCTTGCAAAAGACTTTGGCCAACGTTAGTACAGGACAGATAATGCCATGGAGCCTCATCACTCCCTAGGCATAACTCAAATTAATTTCACAGGGCTGTCAGCAAGGCAAATGTGGCGGGCATTTTCCACAAATCGCAAATGACAGGACCAGCTAATTAGATTTATTTTCATGGCTTGTCAGTTCATCATCCTCTTTCTCACCGAGATTTGCTTCATAGTGACCCTGAATGTCATATCTATCATTTATAAATCCATAGGGGGTTTGCTATTCCATGTCCACAAGGACATACAAATTGTACTAAACGTTCCTGCGCCAGATTTGAGGAACTCAAAGGGTGGAATCTCTATAGGGGTCTAAACAACATGGGCAATGGTGAAATTTGTGGCAGAATCAGTCAACAAATGTGATGAGGTTCATCTCCAGAGATAGAGTACTTCACTACATGGTGTAAAGACAAACATCTCACCATCAGTGTCAGCAAAACGAAGGAACAACGCTCCAAAAGCTTGTAATTTCAAATAAACCTGTTGGACAATAACCTGGTGTCATGTGTTTTCTGACCTTGAGAGAAATCAGAGTCAATGTTTCAAGTTGATAGACCCTTCCTCAGAACTGAACATGGTGCTGAACATTGTTCAGCCATGAAACCCTATCCCACTTGACCATATGATAATAGGCTGGTTATGTGACGAGGCTAAAGGCTTTGCCTTTCTTAGAGTAGAGAACGGTTGAGAAAACATTTAACGGGTTTTTGAAATCACGAAGTGTTTTGAATGAGTAAGTAACGGGAAGCTATTTCACAACAGGTTCTCAACAAGATAGTAAGAACTAGCGATGCTGGAGTCAGAGATAACACAGTGTGGAGCTGGAGGAACACAGCAGCCCAGGCAGCTTCAGAGGAGCAGGAAAGCTGAAGTTTTGGGTTGGGACCCTTTTTCAGAAATGGGGGAGGAAAAGGGGGCTCTGAAATAAATAGAGGTGGTGGGCAGTGATAGCAGATAGACAGTGGAGCGGATAGGGTGGGAGAGAAGACGGACAGGTCAAGGAGGCGGGGAGATCTGGAATGCAACGCATAAAATGCAAGTGAAGACTGAGTCAGTAAAAACATTTAATAGGGAATTAGAATTAGAATTAGGTTTATTGTCACGTACTCGAGTAACGAAAGGAGTACAGTGAAAAGTATACAATGTTGCCAACACATGGCGCCATCTTTGGTACAAAGTATCTCGGCGCAAATCTTAGGTACATAAAAAAGAGAAAACAAAGAAAAAAGTTACACTACATTACAGATATACATAGAATAAGTTAAGAAAGTAAGAAATAAAGCCAAAAAGATAGACGTTACAGTCTTTCTATAAGGGCTTCCACATGGTCCGGTTGGATAATTACCGGACAGAAAAATAATTACAAGGGTTTTAGAGAAAGAGGTGGGCATTAGTTAGTTCTGGCACAGAGCTAGCACAATGAGCAATGTGTGCCCCTTCCATGATGCATCATTCTGTGATTCTACAATATAACTGAGTTATTGTTTCGAGACATTTTCCGAACAATAAGTACATCGGAAAGCTGTTTGGTCAGGAATGACACAAACAGGAGATGCTAAGGAGTTTGTAAGCAGAAGTAGATTGGCTGAATATCACGTTGTTCAATACTATAGTAAATATGTTCCTTCATCCTTCAAACGTGAGTACAATGAAGCATAAAACCAGATTAAACAAGAACCTCATCACTGTAGCTCACATCTGCTTCATACTAATTCTGAGCACGTCAGATAATTATTTTGTTTTACTTTTTTTTCATTCGGCATGAGCAAATGAGGTTCAAACTTCTTTGAGATACACAAAAAAAAATAATATTCAGATTGGAATGACCTTGGAAAGACAAATAGAGAGAGGTCAGAACAAAATAAAGCAATTAAATGCATAAACATATAATTTATAATTGGCTCAACACAATACAATATGCCTCAGTTGTGCCGAATTCTCACAGAGTGTTTTGATGCATTTTTTCCATGTAATGGGTTTTTCAAACGTTTGCCAGGACATGTCTTCTTTATTGTGTAGTGTATTGTACCCACCGTTTTCAACCAGATATTGGGACACAACTTGGAGCTGCGTTGAGGAGTAAATGTATTTATTTTAGGATCGGGTACTGGGCATGTAAGTAAGAAACTGTGTCACGGTTATGACAGATCACAGGAGACTGGAACCTGAGGCTGTATGGTTTTAACGGAATATCTCTCCTACCGTACTTTGCAACTAACTATGTTCACTAAAGCTTGATAACATTCACCCAACACACTGAAAAGTGCAAGCCTCATGCAGGGGAAAGGTTTTAAGACAAGGCCCTGTTTATTTGGGCACCCAGTTGGTGAAATGTTTCAAAGATAGTGGAACATGGTACATTGGACGTGAGTAACACCTTTTGCTGACAGTGTGCTGGTGGGTTGACATCTTTGGTGGGATATGGGGATCAGATGGGAAAGTAAAGTTGCGGGAGAAGATCAGCCAAAATCTTGTGGAGTTGGGCAAGCACGCCGAAGGGGCTGAACGGCCAGATGCAGCTCCTATTTTGTTTATTCCACCAGTACTCAGAGAAGGGGTTTTGCCTTTCACATGACCTGAACAAGGCAAGTTATCAGGAGCACACACAGGGCAGCGAGACACCCAGGTTTTACTGGGAAAATCGTGGATTTCCACAGAATGTGCCACTGACCTGACAATTTCCCCAAAAGGCATCGCATGAACTTGTTTTCGGCTTTCTCACTTATTCTAAATTGAGCTTAGATTTACAAGTGTAACTTAAAGGTGCCACTAGGCCGCAACATTGTGCTTCTGGACAACATTTCAGCATGAAATACAGAAGGCAGTTGTCCAAGCCACTCACATCGACAAAGCGTGGTTTACTGGGTGGGGAGTCGATTTGGAAAAGAAGGAATGGGACCAGACTGTGCACTCACTCCCTGCTGGTACAAACGCTAAAGAGATGGAAAAATTGCTGCACGTGTAACATAACTTTGGGGTCCATTACCTCAGGGAGTCACAGCATTCAGTTCGGAAAATCTGGACATCCTGCAAAAGGATTGATACCTGGTTCCCTTCACACGGATGAAGCAATAGGCTGTCCTGAACCTGCGAAGCGATCTGGATAAAATAAACTGCGGGTTTCAGTTTGTGGGACAATAGTACTGGTGCTGGAGTAGAAGGGAGCTGTTCTACTAGGATGGGCTTCACTTGAACCGAACCAGGACCATTTTGCTGGCAAACAGAATAACATGGAAAATAGGTGCAGGACTAGGCCATTCAACCTCTTGAGCCTGCACCACCATTCAATATGATCATGGCTGATCATGCAATCTCAGTATCTCATTCCCACTTTCTCCCCATACCCCTCAATCCCTTTAGCCACAAGGGCCACGTGCAGCTCCCTCTTGAATATATCTAATGAACCGGCCCCAAAGCTCTCTGTGGGAGAGAATTCCACAGGTTCACAGCACTCTGAGCGAAGAAATTCTTCCTCATCTCAATCTTGAATGGCTTACCCCTTATTCTTAGACTGTGACCCCTAGTTCTGGACTTCCCCAATATCAGGAACATTCTACCCATCAGGATTTTATACGTTTCTAGAAGATCTCCCCTCATTCTTCTAAATTACAGCGAGTACAAACCCAAGTCGATCCAATCTTTCCTCACTTGTCAGTCCTGCCATCCTGGGAATCAGTTATGAATTCACCTGATTCTAACTGCAAAGGACCTACATTTGCCTTCACCAGTCCTTGTTCCTTTCCATATCTATAGATGTTTTTGCATTCAGTTTTTATGTTTTCTGCAAGCTTACTTTCATATTCTATCTTCCCCTTCTCTGCTGAATTGTAAATTTTTGCCAGTCCTTGGGTTTGCTGCTTTTTCCGGCCAATTTATATGCTCCTCTTTGAAGTTAGCACTGTTCCTGATTTCCCTTGCTGGCCATGTTTGACTCACCTTCCCTATTTTACTCTTACACCAGACAGGGATGTACAATTGTTGAAGTTCATTCCTGTGTTCTTTAAATGTCTGCCATTGCCTATCCGCTGTCAACCCCTTTAGTATCCTTGGCCAATGCATGCCTCATACCATCAAAGTTAGCCTTCTTTAAGTTCAGGACCCTAGTCTCCAACTTAATTGTGTCACTCTCCATCTGAATGAACAAAGTAGCGTTTATTGTCATGTGCATTCGAATGAGAGAAGCGAAAAGTTTGTAATGACACCTCTCGGCGCCATCTTAGGTACAGGGTACCTAGCACAGAATACTTAAGTATGTGTTACAGATTTGAGAGAATCGTAAATAAAAATTTAGCAGAAGAATAAAGGATAAAGAAGCTTTCTTTTAACAAGTACTTGCAGTTTAGTCTCTTACCCAAATCCGTGCCAGCTTTCTGACCGCCAGGCCAAGTGTATTGTAAATGTTGGGCATCAATCATAGAGGCTTCGCTTGCAGTCCCCAAGGGACTGACCGCTACCCCAGCACTGGCCTCTGCTCCACTTGCCTGTGGGACTCACCTGGACTTGTTGACCCCCCCCCAACCCAGAGTGGATTGGGCCTCTCCTCCAGGACTCGCCTGGGCTCATTGTGTCCTTGCCGGCCCCTTCGGTCTCCACCATTCGCCTCAGGTAAGTAAAAGGTGACATTTTGAAAGAAAATGAGAATGAAAGGATAACAATGGGCGAGAGCAGAGGAGCTCCAGCTGTAGTGTCTCACTCTGCTGCCATTTTGGAGACTGAATCTTAATGAAGAATTCAACCATGTTATGGTCACTCTTCCCCAAAGGATCTCGCACCACAATGTTGCTAATTAATCCTCTGCCATTACACAATACCCAGTCTAGGATGGCTTGCTCTCTAGTTGGCTCCTCAGCATATTGGCCAAGACACCAATTCCTCGTACACTTCAGGAAATCCTCCTCCATCGCAGGCTCAGTAGGGCTGAATGGCTAACTTCTGCTCCTCTGTCTCATAGATACATTGAAAGATTTGTGTCCATGTCAGCTGACAACTTCCTGGTTCCCAAGTAAAGACTAATTCATACCCAAATCAGTTTACAATCATGGATGCAGCTACCAACTTCGGAAAGATTATTACTCCTCAACTAGCTTCTCGCTGTTGTACATTCAAATTGATTCCTCCTGTTATTGACATCTAATTAGCAGAAATAGGTCTGCCCTGTTCATAGAATTCTAGAATCCCTACAGTGCTGAAAGAGGCCATTCAGCCCATTGAATCTGCATTATTATTCCGAAGAGCATCCAATCTACTTCATCCCTGGAACTCTGCATTGGTCGTTACCATGATTAATCCACCTAATCTGCACATCACTGGACACAATGAGGCAATTTATTCACAGGATGGGGTTATCGCTGGTTAGGGTAGCATTTATTGCCTATAGGGCAGTTTGAGACTCAAGTCTGGAGTCACATGTAGGCCTTATCAGGTAAGGATGGCAGTCTCCTTCCCTAAAGGGCATCAGTGAACCAGATGGGATTTTCCAACAATCAACAATGGATTCATAGTCATCATTAGACTCTTAATTCCAGATAATTTTTGAATTCAAATTCCACCATCTGCTGTGGCGGGATTTGAAGCCTGTTTCCCCAGGGCACGACCTAGTTTAGTGATAATACCACTAAGCCATCACCTCCACATTTAGCATCGCAAATGCACCCAACCTGCACATCTTTGGACTGTGGGAGGAAACTGGAGCACCGAGAGGAAACCCACATAGACACGTGGAGAACGTACAAACGCCATACAGTCAACTTTATCGAAATCATCATATTATTATTTGCCTCAGTAAAATTTGGCCTTGACATCTTTATGATGCAGAGAACAATTCCTGCCAGCCTTGCCAATTGCTCCACAGTTAAAATTCTGCATTATAAACCTAGTGTGGAACCAGAATAACGTGATCTCCGTTCACCAGCCAAAATCAACAAAGTCCCCAGGAGATCGCTGTGTGCAAATCAGCTGCTGAATTTCCTACCTGATAACAGGGACTACAGTCAAAAGGCACATCATCAGTTGAAAAGTGCTTTCGGAAGAGCTGAGGTGGTGAAAGGTGCTGTGTAACTACAAGTCTTTCACTGAACAGCAAACCACACAAATGCCTCCAAGCAACCTCCACACCTTATACTTGCTGCCAGTGATCAGTGACGGGGACAGAAAAGGAATGGATCTGTTAGGAGGAGGGCGAGAGAATTCAATTTAAGATATTTGCAGCATTTCACAATTCTGTTTTCACTGGCCGTAATGCAAGATAAACTTCAGACTGAACCCATTCCCTGCCACACTTACCTTTCTGCTCTCAATTTCCTTTAAAGAAAATAAAGTTGGATTGTTCAGCTTTCTGTCGTTCTTTATAGTTACAAATGTAGACCTTCTCATGCAGAGCCTGAAGTATTGATTTTTCCACACAATGCTCACGACGTCTTTTAAGGGGAACCTTTGCTATCTTCATTGTTCAACTTGATCAGAAACCAGGTTGCAAGATAATCTTAAACAAAACGAGAGTGAAATAATTGATTTCCTGCATATGAGCTACACAATGTATGCACCTTCCAGAGGAAAGTTTCATAAATGAAGGTACCTCACAGAAACTTAGTGAACCGATGTCCATTCTGTCACTAGGAATTAAATAAAACGGTAATTCAATGACCACTAATACTGCCCAGAATCGAGTCGATTCTTCACATTAATTGCTCTTGGAGTCTGGTTTGCTGCAAGTCACTGGAATTTGTGCTGAACAATTTTTTTTATATCATGGAATTGCCCTCAAGTGGCTGCATTTCTTTCCTGGAATAATAATTCTGTTTATAACAGAAATGCAGCAGTTTCAGGCAAGAGATAACAAGGTGTAGAGCTGGATGAACACAGCACTTCATCAGCATTTCTGATGAAGGGTCTAGGCCCAAAACGTCAGCCTTCCTGCTCCTATGATGCTACTTGGCCTGCTGTGTTCATCCAGCTCTGCACCTTGTTATCTCAGAAGCCTTCCTGCTCCTATGATGCTGCTTGGCCTGCTGTGTTCATCCAGCTCTACACCTTGTTATCTCAGATTTTCCAGCATCTGCAGTTCCTACTATCTCTGATACAGTTTCAGGCAAGAGTTCTGTTTGTTGTAGCTCATAGAGGATTCTATAAATAGGTTTTATTTGTTTGTTTGTTGGTTAAAAATACAATATGTTTGATAAATAGACTTTACTGAAGGAACTGCACACTGAGCAAATGAATTTTGATTTGCAGTTATGCACAGAGTTGTAGAAATCAACTGCACAGATAAAGCCCTTCAGCCTATTTCATCTACAATGGTCAAAGGCAGCCACATAACATAGGGGGCTCAGTGGTCAGCATTGCTATCTCACAGCACCAGGGACCCAGGTTTAATTCCACCCCCATGCAACCTTCTCTGTGGAATTAGCACATTCTCCCTGTGTCTGCGTGGGTTTCCTCCCACAGTCCAACAATGTGCAGGTTAGGTCGATTGGCCGTGGGAAATACAGGGACAGGGTAAAGGATGGGTCTGGGTACCATACGCTTCAGATTGACAGGGTGGATTTGATGGGCTGAAGGGTTTTTTTTCTATTCATTTGTGGGATGTAGGCATCATTGACTGGACCAACATTTCTTGCCCCATCCCCAGTTGCCCTTGAGAAGGTGGTGGTGAGTCGTCTTCTTGAGCCGCTGCAGTCTACTTGCTGTGGGTCTGATCTGACACGTCAGGATCCTGTAACTATTTTAATACTATTTCCCAGCACTTGGCCCCCAGCAAGAATGCCATCAAAATATTTCTGAAATGTTGGGAGAGCTTCCGCCTCTACCATCCTTAGAGGCAGTGAGTTCCAGATTCCCACCACACTCTCGATTAAAAAAAAATTGTGGTGCTCTGAAACCCTCTGACTTTTATACAAACCCTGGTCATTGATCCCTCCAAGTAGGGCAAAAGTGTATTTCCATCTACTCGACATCCTTCATAAATTTATCTGCTCAAACTCCACTACTTGGGGCGGCACGGTGGCTCAGTGGTTAGCACCGATGCCTCACAGCGCCAGAAACCCGGGTTTAATCCCACCCTCGGGCGACTGTGCGTGTGGAGTTTGCACAATCTCCCCGTGTCTGCGTGAGTTTCCTCCGGGTGCTCCGATTTCCTCGCACAGGCTGGATGGATTGGCCGTGCTAAATTTTCTGTAGTGTTCAGGGATGTGTAGATTAGGTGGGTTATAGAGGGATGGGTCTGGGGGGGATGCTCTGAGGGTTGGTGTGGACTTGTTGGGCCGAAGGGCCTGTTTCCACACTGTAGGGATTCTATGATACTCCAAAGAAAACAACTCCTGTCTATCCAAGAAAAGAATTATTGGAAGCCTGAAACAAAAACAGAAACTGCTGGAGAAACTCAGCATGTCTGGCGGTGTCTGTGGAGAGAAAACAAAGTTAACATTTCAGACCCTGTAAACCTTCAGGGCATAGACTCCACATTTCTGCTTTCTTTGCACAGATGCAGTTTATCCAATCTCTTCACATAACCAAAGCTGCCCAGACCATTGTCCTGATATATCTTTTCTCCACTGCTTAAGTAGACTCTGTTAGCTGTAATATCAGCTGTCTTTTGTAACTTCTGTCCCCTCCTACTACATTGGTGCAAATAGAATCATAGAATCCCACATTGTGGAAGCAGGCTGTTCAGCCCATTAACTCCACAAAACCAAGAGCATCCCACCCAGATTCAATGCCTCTCTATATCTCTCTGCATTTACCCTGGCCAATCCACCTAACCTGCACATTTTTGGACTGTGGGAGAAAACCAGAGCACCCAGAGGAAACCCACACCAACATGGGGGGAATGTGCAAACTCCACACAGTCGCCCAAGGGTGGGACTGAACAAAGGTCCCTGGCACTGTGAGGTAGCAATGCTAACCTCTGAGCCACCATGCCACCTTCTACATGCACTCTCTTTGTATCTCTCATACAAATGGTTGCAATTCACAACAAAATACACCTCTTTATCATGAGATGTTAATTAAGACAAATAGTCAGACAGTCAGATTAATTCCTAATTAGTAGTTTTTTTTGTTTAGTTGAAGGGGAAGGAAATCAAGGATACCACAACTGTTAGATTGTTTCAGATTGCTTATCCACGTCCTGTTGGAACTCAAGAAATGAGTCCAGGGCTGACCAAATCATGGGAGCTGAATACTGAACAATGATCCATTCAGGTGTGGCAGGAATAAATTTCCCTTGTACATTTCCGGAGGATGTGATTAGAATATCGCAAAGTGCTGCTCCTATTATCCTTGCAGTTCCTCATTTGGGAATAACATCAATAAAGAGCAAAGAGAAACTTGAATTTATATTACACCTTTCACAACCTTAGGATATCCTGAAGCACTTCCGAGCTAATGTTTTTTGAAGTGTGATCACTGGTAATATAGCGACTGTAGTGGTGTAGCCTAATACAGCAAACTCCCAGAGACGTCTGCTATATCCAAGATGTGTGGCTTGAGGGATTAATATTGACCAAGGCACTGGGGAGAATGCTCCTGCTTGACCTCAAAATTGCATGATGGGATCTTACCTGAGAGGACGAGTTTAACATCTGCCCTCAACAGCCCTCAACACTGCACCAAAATGTCAGCTTCAAATTCAGAGATGCGTGTGTTAACGACTAAGTTACAGCTGACACTTTGCTTTTCCTGCAATTGGATTTGTTCTGATATTGTGTCTGAAAAAAAGGAATTAATTTTATCCACGCATCAAGGCCTTTCCCCAAACATGTCATCTGCATTACGAGAATTATTTAGTACTTGTTATTTCCATTTAAAATCCAGGTGACATTTCCTTACTTAGAACGTTACACAAACCAGTGTCAGTGTGCCCAGTGTTATCACTTCTGATTCTATGCGCAGCACAGGTTTTCCATAATTGCTAAATGTGATTTGTCTTTCTCATGTTAACCCTGCTGACTGCTCCTGCCATTCTCTCTGCTAATCTGCTCGCATGCAGCAACACCCCCCCCCAAGTGTTTCTGCAGCATGTCACTGTTTGTCTTCTTTGTTAAGCGTGAATACATCTGTCAACCGAAGCTCGACAATTTCTCTAACCTATTTTAATGAGCTCCAACCCTGCCTCTGCCCTGCTGAAGTAATGAGTACAATTTCTTTGCCCCTATATTGAAGGAATGAATATATCTGCATTGCAGGCAATGTAGCAAAGGATCACTACATTAATCTCCGGGTTGTGCGGCATTAAGAGGTGCGTTTTATCTTCTTTTCCTTTAGACAGACAGATGCCGAACAGTCTATGAGGAGATAAATAAGTCATGAAGCCCTGCATGTTTGTTTCAAAGGAAGGAACAATAGAAGCAGCCTGAATGGGTGTGGTCAAGCACCCATCAACAGAACCAGGGATTTTAGTTTTAGCTTTCAGCAGTTGCTTTTGGGGTCTTGAAGACGTGTAAATTACTTTTTCCCTCTCTTAATTATAGCCAAAACCTGGATTGCATGTGAGACAATTTGTTCGCTGAATTTGTCTTTTGCCAAGGGTGAGTTTATGGGATGTTGCTATATTGGAACACTTACTGTTTAGTAGTAAAATAATCTATTATTCTGTTGAGTTTTCCACTTGAGTTAAGTTATTCCAAGTTCGTCCCTTTATTTGTATTTTAACTATCGTGTTTGAATAAATTGTGTTTTGTTTAACATCAAGTAGTTTGACCAGTCGAATTGCATCTGAAAACAGCACCTCATATTTACCTTTAAAATAAGAAAAAGTCAGTGTCTAGGCTACCTTCTTAATATATTTTGAGGGTGTCTGTTCTGGTCCATAACAGTTGAGATGGTTATTGTGTGATTGGAGGCTGAGAAAATTGGGCCTGAGTTCTCCCATGAATTTAAAAGAAAGAAAAATGTTGAAATTAAGACCATAAGACATAGGAGCAGAAATTAGGCCATTCAGCCCATTGAGTCTCTCCACCATTCAATCATGGCTGATAAGTTTCTCATTCCCATTCTCCCACTTTCTCCCCGTAACCCTTGATCCCCTTGACAATCAAGTACCTATGTATCTCCGTTTTAAATATACTCAATGACCTGACCTCCACAGCCTTCTGTGGCAGTGAATTCCATAGATTCACCACTCTCTGGCTGAAGAAGTTTCTCCTTATCTCCGTTCTAAAAGGTCTTCCTTTTAGTCTAAGGCTGTGCCCTCGGGTCCTATTCTCTCCTACCAATGGAAACATCTTCCCAACATCCACTCTGTCCAGACCATTCAGTATTCTGTAAGTTTCAATTAGATGCCCCGTCATCCTTCTAAACTCCATCGAGCATAGACACAGAATCCTCAAACATTCCTCATATGTTAAACTTTTCATTCCTGGAACCATTCTCGTGAAACTCCTCTGAACCCACTCCAGGACCAGTACATCTTTCCTGAGGTATGTGGTCCAAACCTGCGCACAATATTCCAAATGTGGCCTGACCAGAGCCTTATAGAGATTCAGTAGTACATCCCTGCTTTTATATTCAAGTCCTCTTAAAATAAATGCCAACATTGCATTTGCCTTCCTAGGAAAAAAGAACAAAGAACAAAGAAAATTACACCACAGGAACAGGCTCTTCGGCCCTCCAAACCTGCGCCGATCCAGATCCTCTATCTAAACCTGTTGCCTATTTTCCAAGGATCTGTATCCCTCTGCTCCCTGCCCATTCATGTATCTGTCTAGATGCATCTTAAATGATGCTATCCTGCCCTCCTCTACCACCTCACCTAACTACTGACTCAACCTGTAATTTTACCTTGAAAGAATCCTGGACTAGAACTCCCAAGTTTCTTTGCACTTCAGACTTCTGAATTTTCTCCCCATTTAGAAAATAGTCCATAACTCTATTCTTCTTACCAAAGTGCATGACCTCACACTTTCCCACATTGTACTTCATCTGCTACTTCTTTGTCCATTCTCCTGAACTGTCCTGCAGCCTCCCCGCATCCTCAATACAACCTGTCCCTCTACCTATCTTTGTATCATCTGCAAACATAGCCAGAATGCCCACATTTCCTTCATCGAGATCATTAATGTATAAAGTGAAAATTTATGGTCCTAACACTGACCCTTGTTGGAACACCACTTGTCACCAACTGCCATCCTGAGAAAAACACTTTTAACCCCACTCTCTGCTTTCTGCCAGAGAGTCAATCTTCTATCAATGTTAGTATCTTACATCTAACACCATGGACCCTTACCTTACTCAGCAGTCTCCTGTGCAGAACCTTGTCAAAGGCCTTCTGGAAGTCCACATACATAACATCCATTGGCTTTCCTTGGTCTAACCTGCTCATTACTTCCTCAAAGAATTCTAACAGATTTGTCAGGCATGACCTCCCCTTGATGAAGCCATGCTGATTTTGCCCTATTTTATCATGCACTTCCATGTATTCAGAATCTCATCCTTCACAATGGACTCTAAAATCTCACCTATGACCAGGTTAGGCTAATCAGCCTATAATTTTCAGTCTTTTGCCTTACTCCCTTTTTAAACAGGGTGTCACGTTAGCAATTTTCCAGTCCTCTGGGACCATCTCTGACTCTAGCGATTCCTGAAAGATCACTGCTAACACCTCCACTATCTCTTCAGCTATCTCCTTAAAAACTCTGGGCTGTAGTCCATCTGGTCCTGGTGATTTATCCACTTTCAGACCATTCAGTTTATCTAGTACCTTCTCCTTGGTGATGGCCACCATACTCAGCTCTGCCTCTCACTGTCTCAAATTTTTGGGATATCACTCATGTCTTCTACCGTGAAGACTGATGCAAAGTAATTAATCAGTTCCTCAGCCATTTCCTAGTTCCCCACTACTATATCTCCAGCGTCATTTTCCCATGGGTCCAATGTCTATTTTTGCCTCTCTTTTGTCCTTTCTATAGAATAAAGAACAAAGAAAATTACAGCACAGGAACACACCCTTCGGCCCTCTAAGCCTGCACCAACGTGCTGCACGTCACAACTAAAACCCCCCTACCCTTTCAGGGACCATATCCCTCTATTCCCATCCTATTCATGTATTATCAAGACGCCCTTTAAAAGTCACTATAGTATCTGCTTCCACTACCTCCCCCGGCAGCGGGTTCCAGGCAGCCACCACCCCCTGTGTTCAAATATAATATAAAAATATAAAAATGTAAAAAATATATCTAAAGACGCTCTCACAGCCTTCCTTTATATTACTAACTGGCTTACCCTCATAGTTAATCTTCTCCTTCCTT
This sequence comes from Rhincodon typus, assembly GCF_021869965.1. NCBI lineage: Eukaryota > Metazoa > Chordata > Chondrichthyes > Orectolobiformes > Rhincodontidae > Rhincodon > Rhincodon typus. Next base: position 11,810,815 of record NC_063336.1, on the reverse strand, counting down.
ATTTTTTTTTGTTGCCCCCTGTAGGTCTTTGTAAGCTTCCCAATCCTCTGTATTCCTACTGACCTTCACCACACTATATGCTTTCTCTTTTGCTTTTATGCTATCCCTGACTTTCCTAGTCAGCCATGGTTACTTCATCGTCCCCGTACCATGCTTCTTTTTCCTAGGGATGAATTTTTGCTGTGTCTCCTGAATTACTCCCAGAAACTCCTGCCATTGCTGTTCCACTGTCTTTCCTGCTAGGCTCCTCTTCCAGTCAATTCTGCCCAGCTCCTCCCTCATACCTCTGTAGTCGCCTTTATTCAGCTGTAATACCGTTACCTCTGATTCTATCTTCGCCCCCTCTAATTGCAGAGTAAATCCTATCATATTATGATCACTGCCTTCTAAGGTTTCCTTCACCTTAAGCTCCCTTATCAAGTCTGCCTCATTGCACATCACTAAATCCAGTGTTGCCTGTTCCCTTATGGGCTCCACCACGAGCTGCTCCAAAAAGCCATCTCGCAGACATTCCAAAGCTCCTTATCTTGCAATCCACTACCAACATGATTTTTCCAGTCCACCTGCATATTGAAATCCCCCATGATCACTGCGATTTTGCCTTTCTTACACACCTGTTCTATCTCCTGCTGTATCTTGCGCCCCAGCTCCTGACTACTGTTTGGAGGCCTGTACATAACTCCAACTATGGTTTTTTTTACCCTTGCGGTTCCTCAACTCTACCCACACAGATTCTACACCATCTGACCCTACTTCGTTTCTTACTATTGATTTAATTTCATTTCTTACTAATAAGGCAACCCCACGCCCGCGATCCACCTGCTTACCTTTTTGATAGGATGTATGTCCTTGGATATTCAGTTCCCAAGCCCGATCCCCTTGCAGCCACATCTCTGTGATGCCCACCACGTCGTACCTGCCAATTTCGATCTGCGCCACAAGCTCATTCACCTTATTCCTTATACTGCGTGCATTCAGATATAACACCTTCAGTCCTGTATTAACTGTCCTTCTTCTCATTGTCTCTCGTTTATCCAGCGTGCTTGAAGTTTGATTCCTAACCCTTTCCAACACTCTGTCCTATTTATGTCTGGGCTGGAGACTTAAAAACCTCTCTGGAGTTCTCCTTTCCTGTCTTTTTTTTTTCATATTTTTCCACACAGTGAAATCTACGCCTACAGATGTTAACCTGCTGCTTTGTTCCTCCCTGGGGGAAGTTCTACCCTTCCATTCCCCCTCACTTTCTAGTTTAAAGACCTGTTGACCAGCCTTTTTACCCTTTTCGCTAGAACATTGGTCCCAGCTCGGTTCAGGTGGAGACCATCCCAGTGGTACAGATCCCTCCTGTTCCAATACTGATGCCAGTGCCCCATGAAAAGGCACCTCTCTTGCCCACACCACTCCTTTAACCATGTGTTTACTTCCCTTAGTCTCGTGTCCCTATGCCAATTTGCATGTGGCTCAGGCAGTAATCCGGAGATTATAACCCTTGAGGACCTGCCCTTTAATTTTGTTCCTAGCTCCTGATAATCCCTGAACAGGTCCTCTTTCCTAGTCTTCACCTTGATTGGAACTTACAAGATTCTGAAGGCTTCATAGTGTAGGCACTGAGAGGTCATCCCTATTTGGTGAGGAATATGGAACATAAGGGCACACACTCATAGAACATAGAACGTAGAACAGTACAGCACAGTACAGGCCCTTCAGTCCACGATGTTGCGCCGAACTTTCACCCTAAACCTAAGGTCTATCTAACCTCCACCCCGACCTTATACTATCACCCATATGCCTATCTAATAGCTGCTTAAATGCCCCTAATGAGGCCGACTCCATTACCCTCTCCGGCAATGCATTCCATGCCCCTACCACTCTCTCAGTAAAGAACCTACCTCTGATGTCTCCCCTGTATCTACCTCCACTCACTGTAAAACTATGCCCCCTCGTAATAGCTACCTTCACCCTCAGAAAAAGTATCTGGCTGTCCACTCTATCTACACTTCTGATCATTCAGGTTAAGGAGTTCGTCGTTTAGGGCTGAAATGAGTAAAATAGTCTTTACTCTACAAATGTTGTGAATCTTTGCAAATCACTGTCCCAGACAACTGTGTCCTTGAATACACTGGAGGCCAATTCCATTGGCTTATTAATCTCAGGGAAACAAGGAACGTTGGAAGCAGGTAGGAAAGTAAGGTTCGTGTCAAAGATCAGCCACATTGCATGGCAGAGCAGATTCAAGAACATTGAGTCATTGAGTCATAGAGTTGAAAGGCATTGAAACAGACCCTTTAGTCCAATTCATCCATGCTGACCAAGTATCCCATGTATGGTCTTCTGCTTCCATTTCACGTATTCTTAAACACATACCCTGCAACCCCAGGGAAGGTTACAAATTATTTTGATTAACTCTTCCATCAGGCAGAAGATACAGAAGCTTGAGCACATGCACCAGCAGGTTCAAGAACAGTTTCTTCCCGGCCATTATTAGACTGCTGAATAGATCTAACTTCAAATAGCAGTGAGCTTGCTTTGTACACTTCCTATGCAGCTGTAACCTTTGAATGCCTCACTCTGTCTAAGCACCCCATGATCTGTATGTCCTTGTTTGCTATGATCTGCCTTGCAAAACAGAACTTTTCACTGTGCTTAGGCACAATAAATCAAATCAAATCAAATCAAATCAAAACATGCACCTTGGTACGGTGAAAAGTTTTGTTTTGCGTGCAGTACAGGCAGCTCATACCATACAAAGTGCATTCGGGTAATAGAACAGAGCGAGGAATACAATGTTACAGCTGCTGTGAAAGTACATATAGAGCAAGGACTTTGCTGGACTCTAATCCCACATTATGAGTGTGGGCTCATTGTTTACACTTCTCGGTTTTCTTAGCCCTGTCCAGTCCTCCCAGGGCTTGAGAATATTTGCTGCTTTTGGTGAACAGTTGTGAAAGGGGGTGGGGGAGGGGAATAATGGTATTACCTGGGATTGGCAAAGTAGAGACAGAGTAGGCGGGTGCTTAATGAAATATATCTCTGTTTTTTGAGAAGGCCATAGAGCAGTCTATCTCTGGGCGAGCACGCTGACTCTTTAGCTCCCCTGCTCTGTCGATCCATATCCCAGGATTTTGACCAACATATTCATTTGACATGTCGCTCTGCTGCGATTTCATTCCATGGTCGGGGTTGTCCGTTTCGGAGCTGGAGTACGGTGGCTGAGATAGATCATGGGTTCGGTCACCCTTTTCAGCTCATTTCAAAATGCAAGTGGCTTATACAGCAAGGAATGTGTGGCTGGCAGGTAGGATGTTCTCACACTCACTGGACCCCTGGGACTGAGGATCTTGCAGAGTGTTTTAAAGGATGGGGAAGAGTATCTCTTCAAGCCAGGAACATCACTGGAGTCTGTGATCATTGTTCTGACTCTCCCTTGCACCCACACCCACCCAGAAACCCACAATAGTTCTTAATGTTGCACTGCTGAAGATCTGCTCCACACTGTCATAGAGGGGAGATCCTCTCCTCTGTTGGTCGGAGAAAAGAGAAATCCTCCCAGCAGACCCAGGAAGCCTGCTGCCCTCTTTTATTGCATCCTATAAAATTCAAAGGAGCAGAAGTATGCCATTCAGCCCCATCGAGTCTCCTCTGCCATTCAATGAGATCATGGCTGATTTGATAATCCTCAACTCCACTTTTCTGCCTTTTCCCCATTAATATTAATTCCCTTACAGATTAAAGATCTGTCTGGCTCAACCTTGAATATACTTAATGACCCATTGATTCATAACCCTGTGAGAGAAGAAATGTCTCCTCATCTTTGTCTTAAATGTGCGATCCCTCATTCTGAGATTATGCCTGATAGCCCTTGACTCTCGCACAAGGTGGAAACAACCTTTCTACATCAACCCTGTCAAGTCCTCAGAGTTCAGGATCTGATAGTGAGGTGACAATGTATTTTTGCTCCATTGCTTTGAGAGATCTGGTTGGATTGAGGATTGTTGACAATGCTGGCAATTGAAGACAGTTGGGGGTCTTGTCCCAATCCAGTACAGATGTCTTTGTCTTCATTCTTCATATTTAAGTTTAGCACCATTGTTTCTGACCCAAGTTTCTCCCTGTCAAACTAAAGGCTACATTCTACCATGTTATGGGCACTGTTTCCCAGGGGATCTTTCACTCTGATATCATCTATTATACACCACTCATTACACTCCACCAGATCCAAAATAGCCTGGAACTGGTTGGATCCAAAACATATTGCCCTTGGACACTATCCTGAACTCACTCTACAAATTCTTCCTCATGGCTACCTATGCCAACCTGATTATCCCAATCTATATGATGATTAAAGTCACCCATGATTAATGTTTGCTTTTTTTTTTAGGTACTGTCATTAATTTCTGGTTTCTTTTCTGTCTCACTCTACAGCTGCTGTAGAGGCCTATAGACTACTCCGGCCAGTGTGTTCTGCACTTTGTTCATTGCTACCTCCACTCATATGGATCCTCTGTCTTCTGATTCAAGACCATTTAGAAACAGAGAGAAAATAGGAGCGGAAGTAGGCCATTCAGCCTTTCAAACCTGCTCCAATATTCATGCTGTCAATTCATTTATTTTGTTCTGAATACTAGGCACTTTTGAATAAAGAGCCATTGATTTTGCATATTTACCAGTGTTTTCTTTGTTTATTCATTTGTGGGACGTGGGTGTCGCTGCCTGGGCCAGCATTTATTGTCCATCCCCAGTTGCCCTTGAGAAGGTGGGGGTGAGCTGCCTTCTTGAACTGCTGCAGTCCTCCTGCTGTGGGTTGACCCACAATGCCGTTAGGGAGGCAATTCCAAGATTTTGACCAACTGACAGTGAAGGAACGGCGATACATTTCCAAGTCAGGATGGTGAGTGGCTTGGAGGGGAACTTGAAGGTGGTGGTGTTCCCATATATCTGCTGCCCTTGTCCTTCTTAATGGAGGTGCTCATCGGTTTGGAAGGTGCTGTCTGAGGATCTTTGGTGAATTTCTGCAGTGCATCTTGTAGATAGTACACATTGCTGCTACTGAGCGTCGGTGGTGAAGGGAGTGGATACTTGTGGATGTAGTGCCAGTCAAACGGGCTGCTTTGTCCTGGATGGTGTCAAGCTTCTTGAGTGTTGTTGGGGCTGCACTCATCCAGGCAAGTGGGGAGTGTTCCATCACACTCCTGACTTGTGCCTTGTAGATGGTGGATAGGTTTTGGGGAGTCAGGAGGTGAGTTACTCACTGCAGTATTCCCAGCTTCTGACCCGCTCTTGTAACCATTGTGTTTATGTGGTGAGTCCAGTTGCGTTTCTGGTCAATGATAACCCCCCGGATGTTGATAGTGGGGGATTCAGTGATGGTAACACCATTGAATGTCAAGGGGTGGTGATTAGATTGTCTCTTGTTGGTGATGGTCATAACATAACATTTGTGTGGTGTGAATTTTACCTGGCACTTGTCAGCCCAAGCCTGAATATTGTCCAGATCTTGTTGCATTTGAGTATAGACTGCTTCAGTATCTGAGGAGTTGTGAATGGTGCTGAACATTGTGCGATCATCGGCGAACATCCCCATTTCTGACCTTATGATAGAGGGAAGGTCATTGATGAAGCAGCTGACGATGCTTGGGCCTAGGACATTACCCTGAGGGACTCTGGCAGAGATGTCCTGGAGCTGAGATGATTGACCTCCAACAATCACAACCATCTTCCTACATGTCAGGTATGACTCCAAACACCAGAGAGTCTGCCCCCTGATTCTGATTAATTCCAGTTTTGCTAGGGCTTTTTGATGCCACACTCGGTCGAATGCAACCTTGATGTTAAGGGCTATCACTGTCATCTCATCTGGAATTGAGAGATAACAATGTGTCAATCTGGATGAACACAGCAGGCTAAGCAGCATCAGAGGAGCAGGAAAGCTGACATTTTGGGACTGGACCCTTCTTCAGAAGCTTTTCAGAAAGAGCTTTTCAGCTCTTCAGAAGCTCCAGACCCTTTTCTGAAGAAGGGTCCAGACCTGAAACGTCAGCCTTCCTGCTCCTCTGATGCTGCTTGGCCTGCTGTGTTCATCCAGCTCTACACCTTGTTATCTCTGATTCTCCAGCATCGGCAGTTCCTACTACCTCTGGAATTCAGGTTTTTTTTCCCCACTTATAATCTATTTACTGCAGTCTTTCTACGATTTTGTATTGTCTGTCCCTTCCTGTCTCACACTGGGTATCAATATCCAAATAGCTGCCCTATCCTCTTATTTTTTAAAGTGACACTTCCCCTCTCCCAAACCCTTCTCCCCGATACACACCAATTAATTTAAACCTACTCTACAGCCCTAGTTATTTGACTCACTGACCCAGCACAGTTCATATGAAGCCCATCCCACCAGAACCATTCCTTTCTACCCCAATACCGGTGCCAGTGCCCACAAACCGAAAACCATGCCTATACACCATACCAGCCTTTGGGCTGTGCATTTAGTTCCTTGATATAAATTTACCTCATGCTACTTCTTCCATGGTTCAAGTCACAATCCAGACCCCATTACCGTGGACATTCTGCTGTTATGTTTAGCTCCCAGATGTTTAAAATCCCTCAGTGACACGTCCTTTCTGGTCCTTTCAATGTCATTGGCACCAACATGGTCTGCAGCAATTGAGTCCCTCCTCAAGTTCTTATTCAACCCTGAGGAGATGTCTTTAACCCTGGGACTGGGCAGGCAACACATCCTTTGAGACTCCTACACGCTAGAGAACAGTCTATCCCCTAAGTATACTGTCCCCTATGTTATGGACCAGACCAGACCCCCTCAAAATATTTTAAGAAGGCAGCCTAGACCCTAACTTTTTCTTATTTTAAAGGCAAATGTGAAGTGCTATGTTCTAGATGCAATGCAATTGGTCAAACTTCTCGACGTTAAGCAAAACACAATTTATCTAAACACTATAGTTAAAACACAAACAAAAGAAAGAGGAATTTAGAATAACTTAATTCTATTGGAAAACTTAACAGAACAATATAAATGGCTCCCCGTAACAAGGTGCTGTGGAAGGTTCACTCATCTTCCCTGCAGTCTGTACAGCTTGCATGAACCTTGTAAGTATTGGACAGTTGCATAGGGTGAGGTCATGTAATTGTAACTCCCAGGTCTTCATGTCTGCCTCACCCACAGTTTCAAACCCCTGTCCCTGGTCACAGACCCATTTTGAATAAATTAGCCTGAGGAGCGTGTCGGCCCCCTGGAGCAAGATGCCCATGTACCTTTCCCCTTCCCTGATGTGGTGCAATGTCTGCAGATCAGAATCCAGCTCCTCAACTCTGATCTGAAGTTCCTCAAACTGCAAATCACTTTTTACAGGTATGCTCGATCTGGATCACCTTGGTATCCAGCAGCTCCCACATGTTGCAGCAACAACACATCACTCATCCTGCCATCACTATCATATTTCGTATAATTTAAAAATGAATTGCTCTGCATTCCCTGCTCTTCACACTTTTATGTTATTTTGCTTTAAATTTAGAAGAAACATCAGCATAAAAGTATTGTTCAACAATTTAACGAAATGAGAAGAAAACCATTAGAAACTTATACCTAAACTGAAGACCTTACTTTTACTTTAAAGACTAGAAATATATTCACCAATCCTACTGACCAATTAACTTCTTTTCCTGCATGTTCATGAAGTCACTCCACAGCTTTTCTCTCAATGTAGGTCAGCATCTTGATCCATGCCTCTTAACCTTTCCCATTGCTCTAGAGAGAGCCTCTGTCCTCCTTTACACTGAATTCCCATTTTGAACCAAATTTCCAACAGTTTCCTCACTCAGCCTTCATCTCACTGAAGTCTCGTTGTATCCTGACCGTGCTCCTCACTGACCTTGCTGTGTAACAAATCCCTTTCTAATCTAGATCTGCTCAGAGTCACTTGCTCGTTGCAGTGATCAGAATTTCATTTAGATGAAGTATTCCAGGTCCTAGAATTCTAACGACAGCTTTCTCCTTCAATTAGGATATTTTAGATTTCTGACTTTAACTCTGAAACTGAACTTGGAAAGGATGTTTGAATCCCACTTGAGGCATATTTCCAGCATTGCACTGACTCAGACTTGGTCTCACACTGTGGAAGTCTCCTACACATTGACCCTGCATCTCACTGAGGTTTGTGGTCCAGTTTGAGTACTGACACCAACTCTCCTTTGTAGATATTTTTTTAAATCAGTGTCATACGCTTCCAAAGCAGGTGGGAATTGAACCCAGATCTCTTGGACCCAAGGTAGACACCAACACTGCATCACAAGTGCCTCTCTTAGTCTCCTTTTTCTGCTGTCTAAGGGTTTAAGTAATTAACAGTGGTGAAGGCTAACCCATTATTGAATCATAACATGAAGAAGTACTTGTCTCAACAACAAGATGTGATTTATTGCATGATAGTAACAGGCACAAGTTACATTGACTAATCAGACATATTTCCAAAGACTATCAGAAGCTAGGCATTACAAATCTAACTCCATGCTAGACCGTTTTTTAAATTAATTCACAGGGTGTATGGCATCATTGGCTCAGTCAGCAATTAGTGACCACCTTAACTGCTCAGAGGGCAGTTAAGAGTTAATCATGTTCCTAAGTGTCTGGAGTCACATGTAGACCAGACCAAATAAGGATAACAGTTCCCTTCCCTCAAGGATATTAGTGAACCAGATGGTTTCCTGTTCCCTCATATTCAGCAACATTTTCATGGTCTTCATTAGACTCTTAATTCCACATTTTCTTTATACTGAATTTAAATCCCATCATCTGCCATAGCGGGACTTGAACCTAGGTCCCCAGAGCATTACTCTACATTAATAGTCTAGTGACTGTTACCACTAGGCCATCACCTCCACTTTCTTCCCCATCACTGACTGGAGCTTAGTGCAGTCTCAATATAAACACAGCCCAGTCCATCACACAAACCAGCCTCCCATCCATTGACTCCATCCACACTTCCCACTGCCTCAGGAAAGCAAGCATCACAATCAAACACCCCTCCCACCCCAGTAATACTCTCTTCCACCCTCATCCATGGGGCATAAGATACAAAAGTTTGAAAACACGTACAAAAGATTCAAGAACAGCTTCTTCCCTGCTGTTATCAGACTTTTGCACGGTCCTGTTAAACGTTCGTGTTGATCTCTCTCTCTGCACCTTCTCGGCAGCAGTAACACTGTATCCTGCACTCTGCCCTGTTACCCTGAAAAGCTTGTATAGTACAATCTGCCTGTAAAACATGTAAGATAACACTTTTCATTGTACCTCAATACATGTGACAGTAATAAATCAAATCAAATCAGGTTGATGCATGACAAAGGAGGGTGAAAGGATATGTCACCTCACCTTTTAGAAACTAATACTCATCATCATTAAGAAGAGGTAGATTTGTACTTTGAAAAAACTAGAAAGGAAATATTGTCTTCATATTCTGAGTTCTGACGAACGGTCACTGGACCCGAAACATTAACTCTGTTTTTTCCTTCACAGATGCTGCCAGACCTGCTGAGCTTTTCCAGCAATTTCTGTTTTGTTTCCTTGTTTATTGATCTTCCCTTACGGGCACACTGTATACTTTATAAAAGCCAGAAGAACTGCGGATGCAGTAAATCAGGAACAAAAACAGAAGTTGCTGGAAAAGCTCAGCAGGTCTGGCAGCATCTGTGAAGAAAAAAAATCAGAGTTAAAGTTTCGGGTCTGGTGGCCGTTCCTCAAAACTGATGATGGCTGGGAAAATGTTGGTTTATATGCAGAAGATAGGGAGGAGGATGGCATAGGGAGCAAACAATAGGATAAAGGACAGAGCCCAAAGACAGACTTGATCTCAGCTTAAATGCATGCCCCCTAGTATTAGACATTTTAACTCTGGGAGTAAGATTCTGACCGTCAACCCTATCTGTGCATCTCATTATTTTAAAGACTTCTATCAAATCTCCCCTCAGTCTCCACCGCTCCAGAGAAAAATCTGAGTTTTTTCTAGCCTCTCTTTATAGCTCATACTCTCTAATCTGGGCAACATCTTGGTAAACTTTGGTCTTAATGTCGACCTCACCACACCTCTGGAATTCAGCTCTTTTGTCCATGTTTGAACCAAGGCTGTAATGAGGTCAGGAGCTGAATGGCCCTGGCGGAACCCAAACTGGGCATCACTGAGCACGTTATTGCTGAGCAGGTCCTGCTTGATAGCACTGTGAATGACACCTTCCATCACATTACTGATGATTGAAAGTAAAATAATGGGGCAGTAATCGGCTGGGTTGGATTTGTCCTGTTTTTTTTATGTACAGGATATACCTGGGCAATTTTCCTCATTATCAGGTGTTGTAACTGTACTGGAACAGCTGGGTGAGGGGAGCAGCAAGCTCTGGAGCACAAGTCTTCAGTACTATTGTCGGAATGTTGTCAGGGCCCAAAGCCTTTGCGGTATCCAGTGTTTCCAGCTGTTCATTGATTTCATGTGGAGTGAATTGAATTGGCTGAAGACTGTAACTAAGATGCTTTGAGCCACTGGAGGAGTTTGTGAAGGATCAGCCACTCGGCACTTCCAGCTGAAGACTATTGCGAAAGCTTCAGCCTTATCTTTTGCACTGAAGGACCATTGAGGATCGGGACACTTTTGGAGCCTTCTCCTCCAGTCCACTGCTGGATGTGGCAGGACTGCAGAGAGCTTAGAGTTGATCCGATAGCTGTGGGATCACTTACCTCTGTCTAGCACTTGCTGCTTTCGCTGTTTGACATGCAAGTCGTCCTGTTTGGTGGCTTCACCAGGTTGACACCTCATCTTCAGGTATGCCTGGTGCTGCTCCTGGCATGCCCTCCTGCACTCTCCACTGAACCAGGGTTGATCCCCTGGTTTGATGGTAATGGTTGAGTGGGGGATATGCCGGGCCATGAGGTTACAGATTGTGTTGGAGTACAATTCTACTGCTGTTGATGGCCCAGAGCACCTTATGGATGCCCAGTCTTGATTTGCTGGATCTGTTCAAAATCTGACCCATTTAACATGATGATAGTGCCACACAACACGATTGAGGTTATTCTCAATGTGAAGGCAGGACTTCGTCTCCACAAGGACTGTGCGATGGTCACTCTTACCGATACTATCATGTACAGATGTAACTGCAGCTGGCAGATTGGTAAGGATGGGGTCAAGTATGTTTTTCCCTCTTGTTGGTTCCCTCACAACCTGCTGCAGACCCAGTCTAGCAGCTATGTCCTTTAGGACCCGGCCAGCTCTTGGTGCTGCCGAGCCACTCTTGGTAGTGGATATTGAAATCCCCCACCCAAAGTACACTTTGTGCCCTTGCAATCCTCAGTACTTCCTCCAAAATTTTTCAACATGAAGGAGTACCGATTCATCAGCTGAAGGGGGGTAGTACGTGGTGATCATCTGGAGGCTTCCTTGCCCATGTTTAATCTGAGGGCCACGAGACTTCATGGGATCCAGAGTCAATGTTGAGGGCTCCTAGAGCAACTCTCTCCTGACTGTATGCCAGTGTGCCGCCCCCTCTGCTGGGTCTGTCCTGCCGGAGGGACAAGACATTTCCAGGGATGGTGATGGTAGGGTCTGGGACATTGTCTGTAAGGTATGATTCTGTGAGTATGACTGTGTCAGGCTGTTGCTTCACTAGTCTGTGAGACCGCTCTCCCAGTTTTGGCACTAACCCTCAGATGTTAGTGAGGAAGACACTGCAGGGTCGATAGGGCTATTTCTGCCTACGTCATTTCTGATGTCTCGGTCAGTAGCAGTGGTCCATCCAGTTTTATTTCTTTGTTGAGACTTCATAGTAATTGATACAATGTAGTGGCTTGCTAGACCATCTCAGAGGGCGGCTGAGAGTCAAGCACATTGTTGTGGATCTGGAGTCACATGTCAGTCAGACCAGGTGAGGGTGGCAGATTTCTTTACCTGAAGGACATTAGTAAATCAGGTGTTTGTTTTCTGACAATCAACAATAGTTTCATGGTCATCAGTAGATTCCTAATCCCAGATTTTTTTTTAATAATTTAATTCAAATTCCATCATCTGTGCTAGTGGAATTCAAACACATAAGACCATAAAATATTGGAGCTGAATTAGGCCATTAGGCCCATCAAGTTTGCTCCACCATTCAATCATGGCTGGTATGTTCTTCAAGCCCATTCTCCTGTCTTCTCCCCATAAACGTTCCTTCCCTTTGTAATAAGAAATCTGTCTGTCTCTGTCTTAGATACAGTCAATGACTTGCCCCCACAGTCTTGTGCAGCAATGAGTTCCACACATTCATCACTCTCTGACTGAAAAAATTCTTCCTCATTGCAAACCTAAAGGGTGATCCCTTCACTCTGAGGCTGTGCCCCCGAGACCTAGTCTCTCTTACTCGTGGAAACATCTTCTCCACGTCTACCCTATCTAGGCCTCTCAGTATTCTGTAAGTTTCAAGCAGATCCCCCCCTTCATCCTTCTAAACTCCATCGTGTACAGACCTAGAGTCCTCAATCTCTCCTCATATGACAAGTCTTTCATCCCTGGAATTGGTCTTGCAAACCTCCTCTTGACCTGTCCAACACAACACATCTTTCCTCAGATATGGGGCTCAAAACTGCTCACAATATTCCAACTGTGATCTCACCAGAGTCTTACACATCCTCAGCAGTACACCCCTGCTCTTGTTTTCCAACCCTCTTGAACTAAATGTTAACATTGCATCTGACTTCCTTCTTGCCAACCAAACCTGCAAGTTAACCTTAAGAGAACCCTGCGCTAGGACTTCCAATACCTTTTTCCTCAGGTTTCCGAAGCCTTTTCCTGTTTAGAAAATAAACTACACCTTTATTCTTCCAAGCAAAATGTATAACCTCACACTTGTCACCTCCTTACCCACTCTCCTGGCTGGTACAAGTCCTTCTGCAGTCTCCCCACTTCCTCAACACTACCTGTCCCTCCGCCTATCTTTGTGCCATCTGCGAACTAAGCAACAATGCCCTCAGTTCCTTTGTCCAGTTTATTAATGATCTACATGAATAGTTGTGGTCCCAATGCTGACCCCTGTGGAACTCCACTAGCCACTGCCAGGCATCCTGCAAAAGACCCCTTTTACTCCACTGTCTGCCTTCTGCAAGTCAGCTAATACTCTACCCATGCCAGCACACAGCTCCTAACACCATTGGTTCTTATCTTAAAACCTTGGTCCCAGGATATTAGCTGAGTTTCTGGATTAATAGTCTAGCAAAAATACCATTAGGCTATCGCCTCCCTCTGGGGACTATAGGTAGAGCATTAGGCAATACAGTCCCTCGAGCCTGCCTGTCCATTCAAGCAGATCATGACTGACCTGCACCCCAACTCATGAATCAGCCATTTTGTCGCACCATTTGAACTTCTGCAGAAAGTTTAATGTTGCAAATCTGTAACATTGTTAAAGGATTTGACAGGGTAGATGTGGGAAAGGTTTGTTCCCCTTTGTGGGAGAACCTGGGACCAGAGGCAGTCGGTGAGTGGGCCCAGTGCAGGATCGCGGCGGCGCCGTGGGAGGGAGGACAGGTTCCCGGCAGCTTCTGCATCGACGAGGCGGTCCTAGCACCGACTCACGGCTGCTGTGGCCGAGGTGAGTTTGGGCTCCCAGCAGTGCCTGCTTCCAGCTCAGAAACATGGAGGCAGTGGTGGAGGCTGCATCGGGGATGTGAGCCTGAAGTGGGCTCGTGGTACCCAATGGCATCGGGGGAACCTGCATTGGCGAGGGCTCTTAGTGACAAGGGCACTAGTGAAGGCAAGATGGTACCGAAGAGGAGCAACTCTTGCTCCAGTGAGGTGGTGTGTCAAACATGCCTGGTCAGCAGGCCCATGGCTCACAATGGAGCACTTAACAAGGAGGGCTGTAAAGTTGAAGATTTTTCTTCATATCTTTCTTCTTCTGCCTTCATATTCTCTGATTTGGATTTATTTTTCTGTGTTTTAAGATGGTGTTGGAGAGTGGCGACACTTTTCACTGCAGTTTGTAACAAAGTATACACGACAATGAATAAAGCAAATCATTCTAAACCAGAATAAGGGATTGCCTCATTTCATACAGAGATGAGGAGCAATTTCTTCTCTCAGATGGTAGTAACTGTGCGATTCCTTGTTTCAGAGGATGAGTCATTCAGTATATTCAAGGCTGAGATATACAGATTTTCAATCATTAAGGCAATTAAGGATTATGATGAAAGGCAGCAAAGTAGAGTTGAGGAATATCATCGAATGGCAGAGCATACTCGATGGGCTGAATGGCCTACTTCTGCTCCTATATGTTCTGACCTTGTGGTCAAACGTATCAAACCACTTCACAGGAATGTTATCAAACAATCTCATCACATCCCGACCTCAGCAAGCTCCTGGGCTTGAAAGCTCTGATCGTCATTGAGAAGATCAGATTTCATATTTCAAAACAAGAATAACTTGTTGAAAAAAAAAATGTACTGTATCAAACTGTCCCAAGCCCCCCCTGTGTATAGTTTGACCTACTTGTAATGGTTCAAATAATGGCTTAGGTTATTCATCAGCCTGATATCTAAGCTGGCTGCTAGCTTTCGCACATAATTCGCTATTCTTCTAACAAGATTACCACTCCAAGACTGAATCCAGCAGTGTCTGCTTTGTGGGTGAGTTCCTTTGACAATCTGGAGCTTTCAAGTACTGGATGAAAAATTGCTAGTTATAACGTCATAGATTCATAGAATCATACAGCATGGAAACTTCTTGTCCAACCAGTCCATGCCGAACATAATCCCAAATTAAGCTAGTCCCATCTGCCTACTCTTGGCCCATATCCCTACAAAGCTTTCCTATTCATATATCCATCCAAACATCTTTTAAACATTGTAATTGTACCCGCATCCAGTACTTCCTCAGGAAGTTCATCCCACACGCGAGCAACCCTCTGTGTAAAAAATTTGCCTCATGTCTTTTTTAATTCTCTCTCCCCTTGTCTTAAAAATCTGTCCCCTCGTCTTTGAAATTCCCAATCCTAGGGAAAATACAACTACCATCAACTCTATCTATACCGCTCATTATTTTATAAACTTCTATCAGGTCAGCTTTCAATCTCCAATGCTCCAATGGAAAAGGTCCCAGCCTATCCAGCCTTTTCCTTATAACTCAAACCCCGCCCATTCCCGGCAACATCCTGGTGAATCTCAGAGATAGCAGGAACTGCCGATGTTGGAGCCTTCCTGAAACCAGACCTGAGTCCAGACCTGAAACGTCAGCTTTCCTGATCCTCTGATGCTGCCTGGCCTGCTGTGTTCCTCTCGCTCTACACCTTGTTATCCTGGTGAATCTCTTCTGAACCCTCTCCAGTTTAACAATATCCTTCCTATAACTGGGCAACCAGAAATTGACACACTACTCCAGTAGAGGCCTCATCAATGTCCTATACAACCTCAACATAATGTCCCAACTCAAAGGACTGAGCAATGAAGGCAAGTTTACCAAACACATTTTTAACCATCCTGTCAGTATGTGACGCAAACTTTAAAGAATTATTTACCTGTACCCCTACGTCTCTCTGTTCTGCAACATTACCCAAGGCCCTACCATTCACTGTATAAGCCCTACCCTTGTTTGTTGTACCAAAATACAATGCCTTGCATTTATCCAGATTGAAATCAATCTGTCATTTTTCAGCCCATTGACCCATTTGATCAAGATCTCTCTGTAATCTTAGAAAACCTTCTTCACTGTCTACAATGCCACCAATTTTGGTGTCATCTGCAAACTTACTAACCATGCCTTCTACATTCTCATCCAAATCATTTATATAAAAGACAAACAAAAGGGGATCCAGAACCAATGCCTGTGGAACACTGCTAGTCACAGGCCTCCAGTCCGAAAAGCAACCCTTCACTATTACTCTGTCTTCTGCTGTTAAGCCAATTATGTATTCAATTAGCAAGCTCACCCTGAATCCCATGAGACCTAACTTTACTAATTAATCTACCATCTGGAACCTTATCAAAGGCTTTACTAAAATCCAAATAAACAATATATACTGCTCTGCCATCATCAACTTTTTTGGTAACTTCCTCACAAAACTCAATCAAGTTTGTGAGACACAATTTTCCTCACCCAAAACCATGCTGACTATTCCTAATCAATTTTGTCCCTCTAAATGTCCATAAATCCTATCTTTTACAATCACATCCAACAACTTACCCACATCCAAAATCAGGCTCACAGGTTTCTCCTTACAATCTTTCTTAAACAAAGGTACAATATTAGCCACCCTCCAGTCATCAGGCACCTCACCCATCATTATAGATGATGCAAATATTTCTGCAAGGGGACTCGTAACTTCCTCCCTTACTTCTCACGACATTCAGGGATACATTAGATCAGGTCCCGGAGATTTATCCATCCTTGTATCTAAGACCTCCTGAACTTCCTCTTTATAACGTCAACTGTTTTAAAAACATCATAGTTTATTTATCTGCATTCTCTAGTCTCCATTTCTTTCTCCACAGTAAAAACTGATGAAAACTATTCATTTAGTATCTCTCCCATCTTCTGGGGTTGAACACAAAGATGGCCTCCTTGATCTTTGAGAAGCCAAACCCTCTCTCTAGTTGCTTTCTTGCTCTTAATGTATTTGTAGAATCTCCTTGGATTATCCTTAACCTTATCTGCCAATGCTATCTCATATCCTCTCTTTGCCTTCCTAAGTTCTCTTAAGAATGCCTCTATACTCTTTATATTGATTAAGAGACTCAATTGAACCAAGTTGTCTATATCTAAAAAAAAATTCTCTTTTAATCTTGACTAGAACCTCAATATCTTTATTCATCCATTGTTCCTTAATCTTACCAACCTCACCCTTCACTTTGACAGGAACAAAATGCCTCTGAATTCTCGCCATCACACTTTTGAATGCCTCCCAATTGTCAGACGTCCTTTTACCTGCAAGCAATCTACTCCAATCAACTTTTGAAAGTTCTTCTCTCATAACGTTAAAATTTGCCTTACTCCAATTAAAAACTTTAAAATTTTATGGAAGGCTTATCTTTCTCCGTAGCCATTTTGAAACTAATAGGATTGTGATAGTTTGATGCTTGACCAACGTTTGCCCAAATCTAAAACAGTCCTATATCTCAGTGATTTGCACATGCCTCTTTTAGGTATAAGAGCAGGCAATTAATGTTGCTGGATTAGTAATCCAGGATGAAGAGTCTTCCATGTTTAATTTAAATCTCACCATGGCAGAGATATGAGTTTGCATTTAATTCATAAGTTTGAAAATAGAAACAGGTAACATTAAAAGAGATCATAAAGCTATTTAGGCTGTCAAGAAAAGTAAATTGTTTCGCTAATGTCCTTTAGGCAAGGAAATCTCCCGTCATCACACTGTTGGACCTATATATGACACAATATAATATAACTGAGTCTGAATTGGTCTCTGAAATGGTCCAGAATGCCATTCAGTATATTCAAGAAACCAGCTCAACATCACCTTCCAAAAGACAATTAGCAATGAGCTGCCTTGCCAATAGTACCACATCCAATGGAATATAAAGAAAATCACAGAGTTTAAGCAAGATGGTTTGCCAAGATTCACAGCACATTTACATTTATATATTGCCTCTCATGTCCACTAATTACCTTGGAAGTAGCAGCACTGTCGTTCACCGAGCACTAGCCAATTTGTTGAAAGTAAGTTCCACAAACAACATTATGGTCATGAGCAGGTAATGCGCTTTAACCTTCTGGTTGAGGGATAAATATTGTCCAGGAAACTAATCTCCCATTTTTCTTTCAAATGCAATCTTTTTTAAAAAAAAAACAATCCAGCTGAGGGGATAACTGCAGGCTTGGTTCCTCATCTCATACGAGCAACAGCACCTCCAATGGCACTCAATCAGTACTAGACTGAAGGGTCAAACCTACGTTTTGTGGTCAACTCCAGGACTGCAACTTGAATGCCCAACCGCTTGACTAACACCAACTGCAACCTGCATTTATATAGTGCCCCATATCGTAGCAAAATAGATTCATAGATTCATTCAGAGCAGAAAGGGCCCTTTGGCCCATCAAGTCTGCATTGACACAACTACCACTAAAGGCGCACTGATCCCAATTTCCTGCACTTGTCCTATATCCTTGACTGTTATTACATTTGAAGTGCTCATCCAAATAGTTTTTAAAAATTGTAAGGTTTCTAGCCTCCTCTACCTTGCCAGGCAGTGCAATCCAGATTCCCACTGCCCGCTGAGTGCAAATGTTTTGTTTTTCTCAAATCCCCTCTGAATCTCCCTGCCCCTTACCCTAAAACTATGCCCTCTGGTGCTTGGAACAGCTGCACTCTATTCACCCTGCCCATACCCCTCATTACCTTATACACCTCAATCATGTCCCCCTCAGTCTTCACTGCTCTAAAGAAAACAACCAAGCCTATCTAGTTGACCCAAAACGTCAGCTTTCCTGATCCTCTGAAGCTGCCTGGCCTGCTGTGTTCCTCCAGCTTCACACTGTGTTATCTCTGACTCCAGCACTGGCAGTTTTTGCTATCTCCAAGCCTATCTAATCTCTCCTTCTTGTTCAATTTCTCCATCCCAGGCAACAAATGTCTCAAGGCATTTTCGAAGAGTGCTTCTGATCATTATTTGTCTCTAAGGTCCGAGTGCAGAGTCTGGGATCAATGAGAGTGAAACAAAATCAGACATGACAATGGTTTGCAAATTTTAAGGTGCCATTTTCTTACTGCGGAGTGAAATATTGCTTGGAGGACAGGGTGTCAATCTCATTTCAGGGAGGAGAATGGAAGAAGCTGGATCTTCTGTATAGATAGCGGAGGGGTTTAGCAGTCATGTGGTTTTATTGATACAGAGTGCAGTGGTAATGCCGTCTACATTGAAGGAGTTATTTTAAATTGTCAGTATATCCCCAAACCCTCCCCGTAACTCAATACACAACTATTCACCGATCAGTCTGTCACTGACCCATTCAGAGCAAAGCAGGTTATTATCAGACATCATCTGGTGATAACTGATTGCTCAAGCCTTGGATCATCACAAAAACTCATTTTGAAAGCAAGTAGCTTGTGCTCTTTTGCTTTCTTCCCTCTGTTACAAGAGTGAGCACTATAATTATCCAACAATCAGGTCTGAGATGACCCTTTGTCAGGCATTCGCTGCTTTACTTGCACTTTACTCAATCTGCTAGTCTGCTGTATTCGCTGCTCACAATGCTGTCTCCCCTACACTGGGGAGGCAAAACGCAGACTGGGCGACCGTTTTGTGGTACACCTATATTCTATCCTTATAAATGACCCTGAGTTTCCTGTTGCCTGCACCTCCAACACACCACCGTGCCCCCTGGCCAACATTCCTATCTCAGGCTTGCTGCAGTGCTCCAGCGAATCTCAGTGCGAGCTGGAAGAACAGAATCTAATTTTCCATCTGGGGACCCAGCAGCCTTCTGGAGTCAATATTGCGTTCGATAATTTTAGGACCTCAGCACCTTCTTCTGTGTCCTTTATCCACCCTTACAGCCCAGGCTTTGTTATCACATGGGCTGCTTTCATCATGGCCAATCCATTTTCACCCACCAATGGTCTCCATGAGCAGTTTTCTTTCTTCCTGGATCACCGTGTCCATTCCTTTGTTGACCCAAACGCTGTTTTCTCTCTTTTCAGATCATAGAATCCCTGCAGTGTGGAAATAGGCCCTTCGGCCCAACAAGTCCACACCGAACCTCAGAGCATCCCACCCAGACTCATCCCCCTAATCTACACATCCTTATGGGCAATTTAGCATGGCCAATTCACCTAACCTGCGCATCTTTGGATGTTTCTCTCTCTCTCTCAGATCTCCATCTCCAGCTACCTTTAACTCCTTCCCCTCCAGCACCCCCATCCCCATCTTTAACATTTATACTAACCTGTCCCTAGCTACAATCAGTCCTGAAGAAGGGTCACTGGCCACAAAAGTTTGATTGTTTTCTCTCCACGGATGCTGCAGGGCCTGTCGAGTTTCTCCAGCTATTCCTGATTTCATTCCATTCTTTATTTTTGGGTTTTCTCTTAAAGATGGATAACTTAACTGGACTGATGAAATGACAGAGTTTGATCACATGAATGAATTTCAAGAAACTTTCTGAGCCTCCTGCATTGCATCGATATTCCAGCAAAAGCTGACAGAAAGGAAATGAGCTGTCTGCCTTCCTCCCTCAACAAAGGAAAACATCGAGACCATTATCTTAAAGGGAATGGCTAATTTTTTTTTGTAGTTACCTTGTCACTTCATAATGGGAATTCTAATGGAGGAGTTAAATTGACATTGTTAGCTTAATGATCTTCCAATTAACTGAACAAGATGGATTCTCAGCATCTAAAAAGACTGTGTTTGTCACACAACAGAAACCGAAGCTTGGTGAAATGCTTAAATGTACAAGTCTAGGAATTGAAGTTAGTTGCTGCCTTAACATCACAAGAAGAGACGCACCAGGCCTTAGCAGCTAGAAAGTCAGTTCTCCATCCCTTGTATCCCATCTCCCTATCATATTATGTGTGTAAATGTGTATGTGCACACACATGTGTGTATGTATAGAGTCATACAGCACGGAAACAGACCCTTTGGTCCAACACATCCATGCCGACCAGGCATCCCTATCTGACCTAGCCCCATTTGCCAGCATTTGGCCCATATCCTTCTGAACCCTTCCTGTTCATATACCCATCCAGATGCCTTTTAAATGTTGTAATTGTACCAGCCTCTACCACTTCCTCTGGCAGCATGTTCCATACACTTGCCACACTCTGCATAATAAAGTTACCCCTCAGGTCCCTTCTAAATCTTTCCTCTCACCTTAAACTCATGCCCTCTAGCTTTGGACTCCCCTATCCTGGGAAAAAGACCTTGGCTATTCACCCTATTCATGCCCTTCATAATTTTATAATTCTCTATCAGGTCACCCCTCAGCCTCCAATGCTCCAGGGAAAATATCCCCAGTCTATTCCACCTCTCCCTACAGCTCAAACCCTCCAACCCAGGCAACATCCTTGTAAATCTTTTCTGCATCCTCTCAAGTTTAACTTATTTCCTGTAGCAGGGAGACCAGAATTGTACATAGTATTCCAAAAGTGGTCTCATCAATGTCCTGTAAAGTTGCAACATGACATCCCAACTCTTGTACTCAATGATCTGACCAATGAATGCGTATGTTTGTGTGAGAGTCTGTGTGTGTGCGTGTGCGTGTGTGTGTGTGTGTGTGTCTGTGTGTGTGTGTGTGAGTGAGAGTGTGTGTGTGTATGTGTGTGTCTGTGTGTGTGTGAGTGAGAGTGTGTGTGTGTGTGTCTGTGTGTGTGTGTGTGTGTGTGTGT
>NC_063336.1:11764358-11779455 GCF_021869965.1 Rhincodon typus | reverse complement strand
TCTGGCACATCCACTCAGTTTTCTTTCCACAGCTCTGCTGAGTTTCTGCTGTGTTCATCCAGCTCTACACATTGTTATCTCTTCTATGTCCCTAGTCCTAGTTCCAACAGCTAAGCTATAGAAGTGATGTGAATCAAACAAAGACAAAAATTGCTGGAGAAACTCAGCAGAGCTGTGGAAAGAAAACTGAGTGGATGTGCCAGACCTGCTCAGTTTCTCCAGCAATTTTGTTTTGGTTTGTTTTGGATCTCCAGAATCCACAGTTCTTTGTTTTTTTTAAAGTTTTTTCTTAGTTCATTTAACTCCAAGTTTGCTTCATAGTTTGGAACTTAAGTGTTTACTTAGGGTCGAAAGCAGAAGTGCCCCACTCCTCAAGCTAAGCCTTTATGCATATTTCACAAAATTTGTTATAGAGCTCAAATAATATTAAATAAATTTATGATGGATTGCTTAAAAAGAGAGCATTGATCAATTCTACAAAATATCTATCCCTATTCACCTTTTCCCCACTACCAAATGTTTTCTGGTTATCAAAGAGACTCTACAATTATTTTGACTAAATAGGTTTGCTACCACACTGTCTGCCCTCCAACCCCAGGTCAAAACTTTATAAATAGCTGCATGACTTCGCTGTTCTTGAGAATAAACCATTCAGTTGCTTTTCATTTTTCTGCTGAAATCCTGGTGGATCTTTGATTTCCCGATTGTTCCTCGCAGAGGACATTTTCTGGTGTCGATGTTGCTGTTGAACCTTTGGCCTCCCTGGAAGGATTTTTACTTTCCTCACATTGTCTCAGAGAAAATAGTTGTGTTTTCTAGCCTGTGTTCTTCTGGATAACATTGATGTTTGATCACGTTCGATAATAGACAGGAGAGTTGAATGTGCCTTCTGTCAGACAACAGAAATTGCTGCATGAAGAGGCTCCTGCTAACTCTTAACGGTTGTGTTATGTTTTAATGGCTAAGATTCGTCTGCAGTTATAAAGTAACTGACAAGTTCCTCCGAACATGTGCGTTCAGTCGTATCTTCTGATCTCTCAGTCATGAGGTTTTGTCATACACCAATGTAATCAGCTTATATTCTCTCAGGTTCAGCAAGCATTCTTCTGAGAGCCACAAAATCTGCCTCTCTCTGAGTAAATTTACATTGATCGCTGGTGGTTGGGCGTCTGAATTGATCGCGGTTCCTCAACGTACTGTCAAATTTTAAGAGCAAAGCGCGCTGTTTTCTCTGCTCAGTAGTGAGAAGTGTTGATCTTTAATGGGGTACACCTTTCCACATCTTACTGTCCCTCTGCATTTTGAGACCGCTCTCAGTATTCCTTTGATTTTGAGCTGTGTTCTGCTTGAGCCATGCAGTTCTCTTCCAGATCATTACATTCTCTTCAAGTAAGGGATCTTTTTCAGATGCTATAATTCCATTTGCCACGCTGCCAAGTTTGAAATTAGTTGGGTGACATTAAGTTCTGATATATCTGGTTCAGCCAAGTCACCTTTCTGTAAATTAAAGTTCAAGTCCACAGAATCATGGGGAGGCAATGGCCTAGTGGTGTTATTGCTGCACTGGTAATCAGAGACCCAAGTAATATTCTGGGGACCTGGGTTCAAATTGCACCAGGGCAGATGGTGGAATTTGAATTCAATAAATATCTGGAATTAAGAATCTCCTGTAAGGAGGCCATTCAGCTTGTCATGCTAGCTCTCTGAATGGCCTGGACAGAGTAGATGTTTTCATTTTAGGAGAGACTAGGATCCAAGGGCACAGCCTTAGAGTAAAGGGAAGACCTTTCAGAACGGAGATAAGGAGAAACTTCTTCAGTCAGAGAGTGGTGAATCTATGGAATTCACTGCCACAGAAGGCTGTGGAGGCCAGGCCATTGAGCACATTTAAGACTGAGATAGATAGGTTCTTGATTATCAAGGGGATTAAGGGTTACGGGGAGAAAGTGGGAGAATGGGGTTGAGGAACTTATCAGCCGTGATTGAATGGCAGAGCAGACTCGATGGGCCGAATGGCCTAATTTCTGCTCCTATGACTTGTGGTCTTATGGTCTTATCATTACCAACTGCTTAGGTCTCCATACCCTCTTTAATGCATCAATTTTTTTTTCATTCATTTACAGGATAAGGGTGTCACTGGTTAAGCCAGCGTTTATTGCCCATCACAGAGGGCAGTTTTATGAATTAAACAGTCTGACAATTTCTTGATTATTCTGTGAGATAGCTCCAATTTTGGCACTAGCCCCCAGACGTTAGTATGAAGGACTTTCCCAGGTTAATGGAGCTGATTTTGCCATTGCAATTGCCAGTGCCTAGGCCAGTATCAAGTGGTCCATCCCATTTTCATTCCTTTTCTGAGACATTTTAGGCATTTGATAAAACTGAGTGACTTTTCAGAGGGGAGGCAAGAGTCAACCACATTGCTGTGGGTCTGGAGTCACATGTAGGTCAGACCAGGTAAGGATGGCAGTTTCCTTCCCTAAAGGACATTAGCGAACCAGATAGGTTTTTCCCCAAATAATTGGCAATGGATTCATGGCCGTCATTGGAGTCCTTGCTCCAAACTTTGTTTTAATTGAATTCAAATTCCACCATCTGCTGTAGTGGGATTCAAATCCAGGTGTCCAGAACATTACCTGGATCTCTGGATCAATGTCCAGCGATAATACCATGAAGCCATCACCCACAATTGAACCAGGCAGTGTATTCCTATCTTCCTGACCTCCTGAATGAAATGTCTTTTTTCTCACATTACTTTTTGTTTGCAGATCACTTTAAATCTATGCCTTCCCATTCTTAATCCCTTTATGAGCGGGAACAGCTTCTTCCTATGAGTTCCTTCCAGGCTGCTCATAATTTTGAAAACGTCTATCAGATCTTTTCTCAGCCTTCATCCAAGGAGAACAGTCCCAACTTCTTCAAACTATCCTCACCACTCAGGTTTCTCATTCCTGGTGCCAATCCTATAAACCACTTCTACATTCTCTCCAATGCAGTTTTTATCATGTAGCCCACTGAAGTGTGCATGATACTCCAGCTGAGGTCCAACAAGTGTCTTGTACAGGAACAACATTACACATTGGCTTGTGTTCTCTAAGTTGCTGTTAATAAAGCTGAGGATGCAGTATGGTTGCTTTACTGCTCTTTCTGCCAGACCTGCCAGCTCCAATGATCTGTGTTTATATTACACCCTTCTGCTCCTATCTTCCCCTTTAGAAGTGTACCTGCTAATTTGTCTGTCTTTCAATGAATTTCCCACCAAAGTGCATCACCTCACACTCCTCTGTCTTGAAACACATCTGCCACCTGCCCACCCACTCCCCCAACTTGTTTTCATCCTTCTGGAGTTCAACACTGTCCTCTTCACAGTCTGCAATTCCTCCAAGTTTTGTCTATGGGAAGAAAGCGGGAGCAAGGTACTGAGTTGGATCATCTCCATGATCATGGTGAATGGTAGAGCAGGCTCGAAGGGCAGATTGGCCTTCTCTTGCTCCTGTTTTCCATATAACTGTGTGTCATCTGCAGACTTTTAAATTGCTGTCCATGCGTCAAGATGTAGGTCATTAATAAATATTAGGAAAAGCAAACCCGACTTCTGGCCACCCCAGTGGATTCAGCCACGGTGGGTGTCATCCTTACTGTAGTCATATTAGAAAGCTTAAGGAAGTGACCCTAGAAACAATGCCTGTGTTGGTCATCTTTGAAGATGTCTGGATGCTGGAACAGTTTGAAGGTGAGCAAATGTAACCCCACTGTTATAAAAAAGAGGTAGAGAATATATAGGGAATTAAAGACCGATTAGTCTCACATCAGTAGACAGGAATATGCTGGAGTCCAATATAAAGGATTTAACGGCAAAGCCTTTGGGAAACAGTTACAGGATCAGAAAGAGTCAATGTGGCTTTGTGGAAGGGAAATCATTTTTAGCTAATCTACTGGAAATTTTTCAAGCATGTAACTAATAGAATAAAAGGGGAGAAGTGTGGTTTAGTGAGATTCTCAGACGTCTTTTGACAAGGTCACATATAAGAGATTAGCATGTAAAACTACAGCATATAGGAATGGAGTAATGTTCTGATATGGATAGAGGACTGATGGGCAGATTGGAAACAAAGATTAGGAATAAACGGGTCTTTTTCCAAATGCTAGGCAGTGACTAGTGGGTACGACAGGGATCACTGTTTGGATCCCAGGTCATCATAATATATTGACGATTTGTTTGAGGGAACCTAATACAATAGCTCCAAGGTTGCAGATAACAGAAAGCTGTGGGAGGGTGAGCTGTAAAGAGGAAACAGAGATGCTGCAGTGTAATTTGGACATGTCGAGTGAATGGGCAAATGCATGGGAGATGAAGTATAATGTGGATGAATTTGAGGTTACCCACTTTGGCAACAAAAACAAGAAGGCACATTGAATGGTGATGGACTGGGAAAGGCAAAAGTGCAGTGGCAACTGGATGTTGTTGTGTACCAGTCACGGAGAGTATTCATTGCAGGTGATTGAACAGGCAGTGAAGAAGACAAATGGTATGCTGGCCTTCATAGCGAGAAGATTCGAGTGCAGGAGCAGGGATGCCTTGCTGCAATTGTACAGGGCCTTGGTGAGACCACACCTGGAGTATTGTGCGCAGTTTAGTCTCCTTATCTGAGGAAGGATGTTCCAGCTACAGGGAAAGTGAAACAAGGATTTACCAGACTGATTCCTGGTGTGGCAGGATTGCTGTATGAAGGGAGACTGAATCAGTTTGGACTATATTCACTGGAATTTAGAAAAATGAAGGGGGATCTCAGAGAATCCTATAAAGTTCTAACAAAGATCGGATAGAACAAATGCAGGATGAATGTTCCTGATCACCTGGAAGCCAAAATCGCAGTCTAAGGAGAAGGGGTAGACCATTTAGGACTGAGATGAGGAGAAATTTCTTCACCCAGAGAGCATTGAGCCTGTGGAATTCTCTGCCACAGAATGCGGTTGAAACCAACACATTGAATGTTTTCAAGAAGGAGTTTCCCAGAGTGGAAATGACTATTATGAGGGATCATCATTTTAAGGTGATTGGAGGAAGGTCTAGGAGAGACGTCAGAGATAGGTTCTTTACACAGAGAGTGGTGGGTGTGTGGAATGTGCTGCCACCCGTGGTAGTGGAGTCAGATACTTTAGAGACTTTTAAGCGACTCTTGGATAGGCACATGCAGGATAGTAAAATGTAGGTTATACAGGGTAGATTGATCTTAGTAGGATAATAGGTCAGCACAACATCGCAGCCCAAATGGCCTGTACTGTGCTGGACTGTTCTTTGTTCTATGAGTTAGATAGGGCCAAGAGGATCAAAAGTTTCTGGAAGACAAAAGCTAGAGAAGGTCTCATGAACAGTGGGTAGAAGTGGTGTGTTACAAATGGCACTGACAGGGATGAAACAGCGATGCTCCAGATTGTGGGAAAGGTGCAGGTCACAGCCATGCATTAGCTTGAAGTTGGGAGATCTGAAGCTAGTGCCAGACTTTGTAAATGCTCGCATGTGTACGTGATAGATGTTGAACTAGAAGGGTTCCTCGCTCTTGGCTCACAGAGAGGAGCAGGCCGGACATAAGAGGGAAGCTGGAGGGGAGCACGAGGAAAGTGAGATCTCCATTTCTCGGGCACACTTACATCTCACCTTTTCCTCCCCATCCTCCTCAGCGTGAATGGCACAAGCTGCTGCCTACACTGATCATGGAGTCTCCTCCTGTACAGGTACAGGTCAGACCGTCATTGGTGGGATCCTCAATGGCTCCAAAACCCAGGGGTCATCTGGTATGGAGTCAAGGGAAACCAACCAGTAAGATGTGATAGTTGCACCAGGGGATTTGCTTAGGTGTGCATATCAATGTCCCTTGTTTACATTTGTTGAAATGAATCTGACATTTAAGTTGATCTCTTAACCCTCCTGTCCTCTACGTTGTTGAATCCCAAAATTGACTTGGGCAGTAGCCTTCAGGTGAATGATGTGACCAGGTTGGGAAGATGAGGGAAGGTCATGAAAATAATGGTTTTGTTTTGACTGTGGGAATGACCTGTCTTGAGGGGTTCCTCCAGTTCTGTCCCAGAATCATATCTCCAGCGCTTGGTCAGGAACCCTCTTTGTGGTCACGTATCTCTTATTGGATCTCTCCCCAGCATCATTGACAGGGTTTGCTGCAGGGCCATCAACAGACAAGTCTTCAGAGGGTAGCCCTCGTCTCCAAGGCGCCACCCACTCACACTGCGATATCCTGCGGGAGATATAACTAACACAGAATGAACTAATCATAACATTTTGCAAGAAAGTGTACGCACACATGCATCATGACCTTTCTATAAGATTTCCACTTTGAGGTTACACTATTTCCCTCCTGAGAGAAGGGCAAATAATTGAGCAAGTTGGCCTTTGAGAGATGTGTTTGATTGGCCCTAGAACAAGTCTTTCAGCAGTGAATTGCTGGGTGAGAGGGTCCATCAGGAAATTTCTTCAGTTGTCAGCAACTAAAATGCTTAAGTAGTTAATTAATGGTTACTTAGGGGGCATCAACTAATCATTTGTCTTCTTCCCTGAATGCTGCCCCAACCTGGGGTAAATTGGGGGAAGGCAAGGTGAAAGCCAACCCATGTCCTTCCCTATAACTCTCCCATGCCTTCTGATTCCCAGCCAGCAGAAAATAAAAGAAAAAAAAAACCTTCTTCACATTGAATCTCCCAAAGACCATAATGGTTTGTTTTTGGAACGGGAGGTTCTCATTGGTCAGCACCTTCTGATGAGCGAGAACTCCAGTACAAAGGCCTGTGATTGGCTGAGAAGCGAGCTTTCACTGCGGTAGGGGTGGAGAGTCAGTTACCCGCTCAAGCCCCCAGACCCCAACACCCAGGCTGAAAACTGGAGAGCCTGGGAGTACAGAATTCAGAAAGCTACAGGCTGATCTGAGGGTGCCTTGATTGTCACACTTGTACGGCCAATGATCTCCTGTCAGAGAAATCTGAGCAGAGTGAAATGACTTTGTAGAAGGTTGGACATCACCCATAAACCAATCAAATCAGGCACTCAGTATAACTGCAGGCCATTCAAGCATCTCATGTAGGCAGAAATGCAGGGACGTAAGGCTCCCAGGCCTGTCAATTTGAAAAATGCTTTGGCACGGCAGGATACAGAGTTTACAAAGCTCAGGAAATCTATTCTCAGAGCAATAGAGCCCGCATCATAAATTAAAACTACAACAGATTTGCCCATTTACATATATAACTGACTGAACCCAACATTCCCTGCTTGCTTCCAACTGTGTTTTGGTAAAACCCAGAAGATGACAGGATTTCAATCCTGATTTCAATTTCAGTCGTGATTTTAATATGGTAAAATCACATTGGGAACCCTACTATGAGATAGTAAGAACTGTCCGATGCTGGACTCAGAGATAACACAGTATGGAGCTGGAGGAACACCGCAGGCCAGGCAGCATCAGAGGAGCAGGAAAGGTGACGTTTCAGGTCAGGACCCTTCTTCAGAAATGGGGGAGGGGGAAGGGAGCTCTGAGATAAATTTGAACTCATTACTTTACCTAAAGACAGAGGTAGATGACCTGAAAGACGTCCACAAACTGAGGAAGGGTTTCATGAGGGTAGTGAGGAAGTTTAAAACTAGGACCCGTAAGCTAATAACTTCAATAAGGAATTCACAAAAGATAAGGTTCTCGCCAGACCGTTCTCCAATGGCAGTACTGACATGCAGACAGTTTAGAAAAACGAGGGGCAATTTTATAGAAGACTATATAACTCTAAACGGTCTAGACTGTGTAAAGTCGGGAAGAATGTTCCCAAAGACTGAGGAGTCCACAACCAGAGGTGACAATCTAGGGATACAGGATGGACCAAAAAGTAGTCTGTCACAAAAAGTAGTTGGACCAACACATTGAATGTTTTTCAAGAAATATATAGATTTGGTTCTGAGGGCTAAGACAGTCATAGAGTATAGAACAAAAGTGGGAACAGGATCAACTATGAGCAGATTGAGTGGCAAAGCAAGCTCGAATGGTCTACGTCTGTTCCTACTGTCTTTGTTTCAATGTTTCTTCACACAGAGAGTGATAAGAATATAGAGCATCCACCACAAGCGGTAGTCGGGTCGAACAGTGTTAACGGATTTAAGGAAAGCTAGGGGTGAGGGAATAAAACGTGTTGGAGATGGGATGAGAGGAGGGAAGATGGAAAGAGGAAGCAGAAAGGACGAAGGGTTTCGGCCCAAAACGTTGACTACCCTGCTCCTCGGATGCTGTCTGACCTGCTGTGCTTTTCCAGTTCCACATTTATTGACTCTAACTTCCAGCATCTGCAGTCCTTGCTATCTCCAAGTCACTAGGATTTGTTGGTCTGTTTCTGTCTTAGTCTTGGAGTATATTAAAACACACTGAGCATTTGTCTTCTTCTCTCACGGACAGGACCTCCTAAGATGGGATTCTGATAGGATGGTTACCTCTCACTCAGTTACATACAGACACCCACTGCAGATTTAACCGCGACTCATTCCAAAACAAATTAACAGGACTCATTTCACTGTTTTAAGTTGTTTTACATGAAATGTGCTGCCCAGAGGCACATGTTGAAAGTTGCTGGGGGAGGGGCAGGTTTGAAGAAGAGAACAGAACAGTGTGTTCATTGCTGGTACTTAATTAAATGTAAATGTCAGATGGGGAATGCTAATGCTGCTTTAACGAGCATTGTCTACTGTTTTTGACCCCCTGGGTCCTTATGAAAACATATTTGTACACAGGCACCATTTATAAACCAGACAACAACTTGTGTCAGGAGCTTGCTCATTAAGAGAAGGCACAGACGTCTTGGCTATAGCTGGCTTACGACATATGCTCGAAGATTAATGCCGCTATACTGCTCCACAGGGGACGTTATATAAAGGAAGAATTTGCATTGAGGTAGCGCCATTGCCATCCGCAAAGCATTTTGTAACTGATTGAAGTGTAGTTACCGTTGTATATGTTTATTTGTTCATTCATGGGATGACTGCAGCGCTGCTAGGCAGCATTTATTGCCCATTCGGCAGTTAAGAGTCAACCACATTGCTGTGGGTCTGGAGTCACATGTAGGCCAGACCAGGTAAGGATGGCTGATTTCCTTTCCTAAAGGACATTAGTGAACCAGATGGGTTTTTCCAACAATCAATAATGGATTCATGGTCATCATTAGATTCTTAATTCCAATAGTCTATTGAATTCAAATTCCACCATCTGCCATGATGGGATTTGAACCCGGGTCCCCAGAACGTTATCTGGGTTTGCAATAAAGTCCGGCAATAATACCACTAGACCATCACCTCCCTTTAATGGGCATGTCTATATGAGGGCGTGTCTACCCAAGACCGTCCTGATAATGGCTGAATTGACCCCTGTTTAAAGTGATAAACATTGACCAGAGAATTCCGCAGTTTTTCCTCTGAAACGAGGCCGTGGGATTTTTACACCCCTCCTGCGAGAGCCCCCCAAGCACACAACCCTCCCCACCCAAAGGACCTGCTACTGACGTCCCTCCCCAAATGTTGACACCTCTGAGAGACAGAACTCCCTCCAGGACAGCATCGAATGTCAGCCTAGGTACGCTACTGGACCAGATCCTGGAACCACTAGAGTATAAACACCTTCTGAGGGTGAATGTCTTCCTCATGATGACTTTAGCCATGTGTTGGTGTGAAATCAGATTTGTAGAAACTTTGGCATGATGGTATCTCAGCCCCATGGCGCTTTTATCGAGATGGAAAATTCATTTTCTGCTGGAATTAATTCACTTTCCAAGCAATAAAAAAGCAGGAAAATAGCAAAGAAATCTACAGAAAAAATTGAATTTGAAGCATCCTTATCATCTGTCACTTTAATTCTGTCTAATTATAATCTGAGTAAAGCCATTTGTTGGCACAAAACTCTTAATCTAATCAGACCCTATACAAATCCTTGTACGAAGTTGTTCCATACGTCACTCAAGTTAATCAATGATCTTTATTCCTTTATTAAACCAAGTAGTGATTGACAGTCGAAGATGTACATTGTATCCAAGAGAGAGAAAGAAAATGATTAAATTAATCAAGCCAGTACAGACTAGAATCAACATTAAAGTACACATCAATCAGAAACTACATTGAGAATGAAGGAATATCATTCCAAGATATATTGTATTCAAAATATGTGGCTTCAATTGGGAACCTAATGTACACACAAGCTTAGAAAATTAGTCATGGCCTGAATATTGATTTGAACAACTTCAAACTTATGTCTCCTCCATTTTCTGGGCTCTTTCTCTCCACTCATTTTCTTCCCATCTCCACGTCGGATCTGTCTCCTGTTTGACCTTCTCGGGGCCTGCAAGAAAGGACTTGCATTTAGGTAGCGCCTTTCACGATGGAGTGCACACCCAGCTCGGCTGCTTCCGGGAGCCCATTCACCCATGCGGTTAGTGGGTTGCCTGCTGGGGCTCCCGTCCATTCTGAGGACACGTTACCGCGTCCAAGGAATACTGGAAAGGTCAGCCGCTCTGAGTCCCAGCAGAAACGCTGGGATGACCAGAGAAGCTCATGTAAGCCATCTCGATCAGACTGAGGTAAGTGTGTGGAGCGTCACCGGGGATAGAGAGGCGAGTGCTGGTAAGGTGAGGGGAGGTTTGGTGGGGGGGTGGCTTTGCTGAGGGTGGGTTTTGGGTCAGTGTATCTTCACTGGTGGGGACGGGCTGCTTTCACAATTCAAAGAATGCCTGAAAACTTTCACTGAAATGCCAGACGCCCCTGGAGTCACTGTAAATATCAACAGCCCCAAGGCACCACTTCAAAAGGCCAGGGTTATCATTCAGCCCAAATTCCATCCTTCAAAAAATGGTCACTTGTCTCATTGTGGCCGCTTGCTCTGTGCAACTCAACTCAGACCAGCAAGGTCTTGCTGCTGCTCGACTTATCTCGTTCCCAACAGCGCCTTGACTTTAGAGGAAATCCATGGGCAGTGAAATGCCTTGAAATTACAATGTGTCAGACCAATGCCTTGACTAGACAGGATGAAAGTTCAAAACAAGACGCCATAAGTATTTGCAATAAAGTCCAGTGGGTAATTCAGGAGAGTCTTCTTTATCCTGCACCCAGTTTAGAATGTGGAACTTGAGAAGTATTGAGGTGAATGCAAAAGTTGTATTCAAAGGAAATATGAGGAACATGTAGCTGAGAGTTATGCTGATAGGGTTAGATGAAGAAGACTTACAGAAGTTCAAGTACTACAGTGACATTGACCAGTCAGGCAAGATAACGTGTCAACAAGGTGTAGAGCTGGATGAACACAGCAGGCCAAGCAGCATCAGAGTAGCAGGAAGGCTGACGTTTCGGGCCTAGACCCTTCATCAGAAATGGGGGAGGGGAAGGGGGTTCTGAAATAAATAGGGAGAGAGGTGGAGGCGGATAGAAGATGGATAAAGGAGAAGATAGGTGGAGAGGAGACAGACAGGTCGAAGAGGCGGGGATGGAGCCAGTAAAGGTGAGTGTAGGTGGGGAGTTAGGGAGGGGATAGGTCAGTCCAGGGAGGACGGACAGGTCAAGGGGGCGGGATGAGGTTAGTCGGTAGGAGATGGGGGTGCGGCTTGAGGTGGGAGGAGGGGATAGGTGGGAGGAAGAACAGGTTAGGGAGGTGGGGACGAGCTGGGCTGGTTTTGGGATGCAGTAGGGGGAGGGGAGATTTTGAAGCTTGTGAAATCCACATTGATATCATTGGGCTCCAGGGTTCCCAAGCGGAATATGAGTTGCTGTTCCTGCAACCTTCGGGTGGCATCGTTGTGGCACTGCAGGAGGCCCAGGATAGACATGTCGTCTGAGGAATGGGAGGGGGAGTTGAAATGGTTCGCGACTGGGAGGTGCAGTTGTTTATTGCGAAGCCGAGCGTAGGTGTTCTGCAAAGCGATCCCCAAGCCTCCGCTTGGTTTCCCCGATGTACAGGAGGCCACAATGGGTACAGCGGATGCAGTATACCACATTAGCAGATGTGCAGGTGAACATCTGCTTGATGTGGAAAGTCTTCTTAGGGCCTGGGATGGGGGTGAGGGAGGAGGTGTAGGGGCAGGTGTAGCACTTCCTGCAGTTGCAGGGAAAAGTGCCGGGTGTGGTGGAGCTGGAGGGGAGTGTGGAGCGGACAAGGGACTCACGGAGAGAGTGGTCACTCCGGAAAGCAGATAAGGGTGGGGAGGGAAAGATGTCTTTGGTGGTGGGGTCAGATTGCAGATGGCGGAAGTGTCGGAGGATGATGCGTTGGATGCGGAGGTTGGTGGGGTGGTACGTGAGGACGAGGGGGATTCTTTTTTGGTTGTTATTGCGGGGACGGGGTGTGAGGGATGAGTTGCGGGAAATGTGGGAGACACGGTGGAGGGCGTTCTCGACCACTGAGGGGGGGGAAGTTGCCGTCCTTGAAAAACGAGGACATCTGAGATGTACGGGAGTGGAATACCTCATCCTGGGAGCAGATGCGGCGGAGGCGAAGGAATTGGGAATAAGGGATGGCATTTTTGCAGGAAGGTGGGTGGGAGGAGATGTATTCTAGGTAGTTGTGGGAGTTGGTGGGCTTGAAATGGATATCAGTTTCTAGGTGGTTGCCCGAGATGGAGACAGAGAGGTCCAGGAAGGAGAGAGAGGTATTGGAGATGGTCCAGGTGAACTTAAGGTTGGGGTGGAAGGTGTTGGTGAAATGGATGAACTGTTTGAGCTCCTCGTGGGAGCACGAGGCGGCGCCGATACAGTACTAACTCCCTACCTACACTCACCTTTACTGGCTCCATCCCCGCCTCTTCGACCTGTCTGTTTCCTCTCCATCTATCTTCTCCTCTATCCATCTTCTATCCGCCTCCCCCTCTCTCCCTATTTATTTCAGAACCCCCTTCCCCTCCCCCATTTCTGATGAAGGGTCTAGGCCCGAAACGTCAGCCTTCCTGCTCCTATGATGCTGCTTGGCCTGCTGTGTTCATCCAGTTCTGCACCTTGTTGTCTCGGATTCTCCAGCATCTGCAGTTCCTACTATTTAAGATAACCTGTCAGTATGGTGGCTCAATGGTTAACACTGCTGCTTTACAGCACTCGGGACCCAGGTTCAATTCTAGCCTCAGGTGACTGTTTGTGTGGAGTTTGCATTTTCTTCCCTGTGTCTGTCTGGGCACTCTGTTTTCCTCCCACAGCACAAAGATGCGCAATAACAAGGTGTAGAGCTGGATGAACACAGCAGAAATGGGGGAGGGGAAGCAGATTCTGAAATAAATAGATGGGGGTAGAGGCGATGATGGAAGGTGGATAAAGGAGCGGATAGGTGGAGAGGAGACGGACAGATCAAGGAGGTGGGGATGGAGCCAGTAAAGGTGAGTGTAGGTGGGGAGTTAGGATGGGGTTTGGTCAGTTAAGGGAAGACGGACAGGTCAAGGAGGCAGGGATGGGGCTGGAAGGTAGGAGGTGGGGGTGGGGGTTGGTCAGTGAGGTGGGAGGAGCGGATAGGTGGGAGAAAAGACAGACAGGTTAAGGAGGCGTGGACGAGCTGGGCTGGTCTTGGGATGAGGTCAGGGGTGGGGAGATTTTGAAACTTGTAAAGTCCACATTGAGACCAGAATCCCCTTCCCCTCCCCCTTTTCTGAAGGAGTGTCCAGACCTGAAACGTCAGCTTTCCTGCTCCTCTGATGCTGCTTGGCCTGCTGTGTTCATCCAGGTCTACAGCTTGTTATCTCAGATTCTCCAGCATCGGCAGTTCCTACATCACAAAGATGTACAAGTTAGATGCTAAATTACCCATTGTGCCCAGGGATGTGCAGACTAGGTGGATTAGCCATGGGAAATGCAGGGTTACAGGGATAGGGTAGGGGTGTGGGTCTGTACGGGATGCTCTTTGGAGGAGTCAATGGGCCAAATGGTCTGCCTCCACACCGTAGGGATTCTATGAACCCACACTGTGCTGTGCTGTGTAATTTAGTAGAAAAACACACTCAGAGTCGGACTATCACCCAATCCTCAGAGATTAGGATCTCTGAAAGCACACAGTCGGAGCAGATAACATCTGACTGGATAAAACCAGCTAAAATCCAAGCTGCATGTGGAGTCCTTTAAGATGTTGTCCACCAATAAGGTTGGTGGTAGTCAGGTAACTGAGAGCTTTGTGAGCACAAACGCATCTGTTTTGGCTCATAGCGCTGGTCTAGTGACCATTGTCCTTCAGTCTGTTATAAATTAAGTCCTCAGAGGTAAATATTGCTGCTTTCCTGCTAACTTATCACCATTTGGCTCCTAAAATCTATTTTTTGATGGAGAGGACAGGATCAACAGATAGAAAATGCTTTCACTAAGGCTAATTGCCCCAACCGGTATGGAGCTAGTTAGCTCAGTTGGCTGGACAGCCAGTGTGTGATGCTGTGTTATGCCAATGGTATGGGCCTAATTCTGGCTGAGGTTACCATGGAGAACTCTTCTTCCTAACCTTTGTGGTGACCCTCATTAAACAAACACCAATTCTCTCCCAGCTGGGAGACTGGTCCTCTGGGATTGTGGTGACTCTACAGGGCTTGGTGGGGGGTGGAGCAAGTATGTCTTAGATTATGATCAAAAGGTATCAAAGAGGAGGCTTCTTCAAGTTTCTCTTTTACCTAGGCAATGGTCTAATGGTATTTTCGTTAGACTATTAATCCAGAAACTCAATTAATGTTCTGGGGATCTGGGTTCAAATCCCACCACGGCAGATGGTGGAATTTGAATTGGATGAAAAAAAAGGTCCGGAATTAAGAATCTACTGATGACCATGAAACCATTGCTGATTGTCGGAAAAACCCAGCTGGCTCATTAATGTCCTTCAAGGAAGGAAATCTGCTGTCCTCAAATGGTCTGGCCTACATGTGACTCCAGATCCACAACAATGTTGTTGACTCTCAACCGTCCTCTGAAATGGCCTGGTAAGCCATTTGGTTCAAGGGTCGCTAAGGACCTGCAACAAATGCTGACCAGCCAGCGATCCCCATATCCCACAAGTGAATAAAAAAAACCTTTATCATACTGTGATAACAAGGTGTAGAGCTGGATGAACACAGCAGGCCAAGC
>NC_063336.1:11691276-11739358 GCF_021869965.1 Rhincodon typus | reverse complement strand
ACCCGAAACGTTAACTCTGATTTTTTTCTTCACAGATGCTGCCAGACCTGCTGAGCTTTTCCAGCAACTTCTGTTTTTGTTCCTGATTTACAGCATCCACAGTTCTTTCAGTTTTTACCCAGCCTATTCAGCCTCTGCTTAAAGCTCAAACCTTCCAACCCCGGCAACATCCTTGTAAATCTTTTCTGAACCCTTTCAAGTTGATCAACTGATCAGGGCAATTTGCAAGAATACCAATTCAAGGGGAAAGCCCTTATCCTGCATGAGAGGACAAGATTGATTGATTGGCGAGTCGTATCTGATTGGTAGAGACATGGCCATAGAGCATGCAGCAATTGATGATTGACAGTTAACTGTCAGGCTTTGTTTACATTTTAAACCAGGTATTTTGATAGGTTCTTGATTGTCAAGAGGATCAAAGGTTACAGGGAGAATGGAGTTGAGAGACCCAACAGCCATGATTGAATGGCAGAGCAGACTTGATGGTCTGAATGGCCTAATTTCTGCTCCTATGTCTTATGGTCTTCTGGTCTTATGGACTCTAACTGGTCAGGTATTGCCCTGAGAAATGAACCAACAAATGGCTGTTTTGTTGAGGTGGAACAAGCACAGAGTGTGCTAATGTTCTTTCCGTCTGCAGAGAACATGGCACTATGTATTATTTACATAGCTTATAGTACGTGCAAGTGCACCACACCACAAGCCCAATGAACAATCTTAATTGGTTGTCAGAATCAGCCTTGCACTCTCAGGATTATCCAGCAAATGTTGTCCTATTGCAGAGTCATAGCTAATGTTGAACACTGTATTATGGGACTTGCAAGCACAGTTTGTTATGGTACAGTCATAGAGTTGTACAGCAAGGAAACAGATCCTTCCTTCCAACTCGTCCATGCTGACCCCAGATATCTTATATAAATCTAGTCCCATATGCCAGCATTTGTCCCATATCCCTATCAGCCCATATCAGTCAGTCCCCTGCGTGTTGTGAACAGCCAAAGGGTTATGCTATTTGATGTGATCTGTCCATCATTTCACACACGGCTTAACTACCTGGCATCACATTGGCACTGAAATTCATATACCACATTACTAATTTGTGAAGGAGATAGAATGATTTTTCGGCTTGATGCAGTGGGGTACCGCACTCGTGTTGCCTCAGCATAGTGGCAGCATAGAACACCTGGCTTCGTCTGTTAAAGCATTTGAAATCCTTTATCCTTCAGGGTAATCCGAAATAGATCAGGCACTTATCAAGACAAGAGTGACTGCCTTTAGCTGAAACCCTCAAACCACGCAAGAAGACAGAAATAGCTTCGAAAGAATTCAGGCCATTGCAACGAAAGCAGTGCTGTAATCGTTACAATATCCCTTTTGTCACCTCCATTGCCTCAAGAAACTCATTGATCCTCATTTCTCCAAGAGGGCATGTAGTTCTGGAAAGATGTTCCTGTTTTTTTTAATGTGCATTCATAGAAAATCAGTGCAGAAGTAGGCCATTTGGCCCTTCTAGCCCACACCACCATTCAATGTGATCATGGCTGATCATGCAATCTCAGTATCCCACCATCGTTTTCTCTCCATATCTTTTGATCCCTTTAGTCACAAGGACCACATACAGCTCCTTCTTGAATATATCTAACGACTGGTCCCAACAGCTGTCTGGGATAGTGATTTCCACAGGTTCACAACTCTCTGAGTGAAGAAATCCTTCCTCATCTCAGTCCTGAATGGCTTACCCCTTATTCTTGGACTGTGACCCCTCGTTCTGGACTTGCCCATCATTAGGAACATTCTTCCTGCTTCTGGCCTATCCAGTCCCATCAGGATTTCATATGTTTCTATGAGATGCCGCCCCATTCCTCGTCAATGAGGCTGTGTGTGCCATCCAATGCTGTCGTTGCCCCTTTACACAGCTGCAGATTTCATCCCTTGCAACTTCTCCAGCACCCATCCTCTCTTCAAGATCGCCTCAAGAGTTCCTAATTTAGGGCGGGATCAAAGTCACGGAAATGCCAGTTCAAATATGAGGATTAATGATTGGATCATTGCCAGCAGGAGGCTTGCAATATCCAAGAGAGGCTCCAGTCCAGTGCCATTTTCCTTTTGCAATGTGGGACTATCCATGCTGTGTTTCAAAATAATCTACGTGCATCTGTGCGGTGGCTCAGTGGTTAGCACTGCTGCCTCACAGTGCCAGGGATCCTGGCTCAATTCAGGTGAGTGTCTGTGGGGAGTCGGCACATTCTCCCCGTGTCTGCGTGAGTTTCCTCCGGGTGCTCTGGTTTCCTCCCCCAATCCAGAGATGTGCAAGATAGGTGGGCTGGCCATGGGAAATGTGGGTTTACAGGGATAGGGTAGGAGGGGCTGGGTTTCACTGGAATGCTCTTTGGAGGGTCGATACAGACTCAATAGGTTGAATGTCCTCTTTCTGCACTTAGGGACTCTATTCTCGAAACATAGAGAAGAGGTAAGCCCTTTGAGCCTGCACTTCAGTACAATCATGGCTGAACATGCAATTTCAGTGCCCCACTCCTACTTTCTCTCCATTCTCCCAGAAGGATTTTTTGTTTTAAATAATTCCATGGGATGAAGATTTCACTGGCTCATTGGCCTTGAACTGTTTGGCGAACTAGGCCATTTCTGAGGGCAGTGAAGACAATCCTGCACATCGCAGTGGCTCACACACAGGGCAGACTCGCACCTTCTCTAAAGGACACAGGGAACCAGATAGATTTTTGCAACAATCAGTGATAGCTGCTATGGTCAACCTTACTGAATATAGCTTTATATTTCAGATGGGATTTAAATTTGACCCAGTGGAGTTCAGACTGGAGGCCTGCGACCAACGGTGTGCCATAAGGACCGGTGCTGGGTCTGCTGTCGTTTGCCATGTTAAAAAACAATTTGGATGTGATTATAGGAGGTACGTTAGTAAGTTTGCAGATGACTCCAACATTGTTGTTACAGTGGACAGTAAAAAGGTTATCTCAGAGTACAATGGGATCTTGATCAACTGGGCCGGTGGACTGAGGAATGGCAGATGATGTTTAACGCTAATAAATGTGAGGTGTTGTGTTTTGGTAAGACAAACCAGGGCAGGACTCACACACTTAATGATAGGGCCCTGGGGAGTGTTTTCAAACAGAGCGATCTCGGGGTTCAGGTACATAGTTCTTTGAAGGTGGCATCGCAGATAAACTTGGTGGTGAAGAAGCTGTTTGGCACACTTGCCTTCATACTGAGTCAGCGTATAGAGTACAGGAGCTGGAACATCATGTAATGGCTGTATTATACATTGGTTAGGCCATATTTGGAGTACAGTGCACAGTCCTGGTCTCCCTAATAAAGGAAAGATGTTGCTAAACTTGAAAGGGTTCAGAAAAGATATACAAGGATAATGCCAGGGTCGGAGGGTTTGAGCTACAGGGAGAGGCCGAATAGACTGGGGCTATTTTCCCTGAAACGTGAGAGGTTGAGGGGTGACCTTAAAGAGGTTTATAAAATCGTGAAGGGCAGGGTTAGGGTGCCAAAGTTTTTTTTCCCACAATAGGGGAGTCAGAACTCCCCGAAGCCTGTCCACCATCTACAAGGCACAAGTCAGGAGTGTGATGGAATACTCCCCACTTGTCTGGATGGGTACAGCCTCAACAACACTCAAGAAGCTCGACATCATCCAGGACACAGCAGCCCGCTTGATTGGTACCACAAGCATCCACTCCCTCCACCACCGACGATCAGTAACAGCAGTGTGTACTATCTACAAAATGCACTGCAGAAATTCACCAAAGATCCTCAGACAGCACCTTCCAAACCCACAACCACTTCCATCTAGAAGGACAAGGACAGCGATATATGGGAACACCAACACCTCCAAGTTCCCCTCCAAGTCACTCACCATCCTGACTTGGAAATATATCGCCATTCCTTCACTGTCGCTGGGTCAAGATCCTGGAACTCCCTCCCTAAGGGCATTGTGGGTCAACCCACAGCAGAAGAAATGCATCAGTTCAAGAAGGCAGCTCACCACCTTCTTCTCAAGGCCAAGTAGGGATGGGCAATAAATGCTGGCCAGCCAATGATGCACACATCCCACAAATGAATAGAAAAAAAAACTAGAGGATATAGGTTTAAGGTGAGGGGGATTTAAAAGGGACCTGAGGGGTAACTTTTTCATATAGAGGGTGGTGCTTATGTGGAACAAGCTGCCAGAGGAAGTGGTAGCGATGAGTACAATGACAACATTTGGACAGGTACATGTGTAGGAAATGTTTAGAGGGATATGGGCCAACGCAGGCAAATGGGACTAGCTCAGTTTAGGGAACTTGGTTGGCATGGGCGAGTTGGGCTGAAGAACCTGTATCCATGCTGTATGATTCTTTGACATGTGACACTGCCAATGTGGGATTTGAACCCATGTACCCATTAACTTGTGCTTCTGCAATGCCCTGTGGAGAATCCCTCACTCAGCATTGCCCTGCGCACCTTCGCTTCAGTCCCATCCCCATAATGACTGCTAAAAGCACTCAACAAGACTGCAGACATCAAGACTCTCCCAAATCCAGCCCTAGCAACTTCTGAGTTCAGTAACTTCTCCCCTTGTCAACAAAAAATTCTTGCTAATTGTGTATTAATTATTAATTGTAATTCAGATGGTGCCTTTTAATTGTGGACTTACGTGGGCTGGTATCTGAGGGCTCTTGTGGCACAGTGGTAATGTCCCTACCTCTGAACCAGGAGGCCTGGGTTCAAGTGCCCCCCCCCCACCCCGCCTCCTGGCCTGCTACCACAGACGTATGTGATCAGAGGCTACTGAGAACTGTTTCTTTGTGTGTGCATGTGTCTGCGTAGTCGCAGGCTGAGAGAGGGCTTGTTTGCCGTTGATATATGTTTCTGATGCCAATGAGTAAACATTAGGCTTGAGCAGTCTATCTGAATTTTGACAGTCCTGTTCCAGTCTTCAAGTGGAGACTCAGCTTCCATTACACTGATGTGTTTGATAAAATAACATCCAAACAATTCAACAGAAATGCCAGTTTTGTTTGCCTAATAAATTGTTCAATTGAGAAGTCCAGTTATAACACGAAGGAAATTGATATATCAGTCTGTTTTTCTAAACTAATCTAGTCTTGCCTCTTGCTGTAAAGCAAACACCAAACTATAATCCCTTCCATTTATTTGAAAGTGTTTTGTTCATTCATCTCCCGGTTTTGACCATGTGTCTCTCAGACAGATCTTGTGTTGTAAGAAGAGCATTTGATCATACTGAATGAAAGAATTATGTCTTTGTGAAGATGCTTCGAGTGTGCGCACAAATGCAATAAAGCCTCCACTTTAAAAAATATTTAACAGTTATGAAATTCCCCTAGCTCCAATAACATTATCCACAAGCACAATGAGAACCCATAATTATAAGTGCACGTTAGCTCCTTAATAACTACCAATTGTAAAATAAATTTGGGTCTTACTGTAACCTTGGTAACAGCTTCTGCTTTTTGGAAACTTGTGAATCTTAATTTTCTTGTATCCAAGGCTTTCTTCCAAGCGATTTCCACCTGCAGGTTATAAAAGGCTCATTCTTTGCATTTGTACGCGGATAATAAAATGCCAGTTTTAAATGCCATGGGACATCTTCTGATTTGCTTTCTGTGGCTGAACAAGACACAGTGGCACTTTGCTGTGCTGTTGGCATATTTGTACCCGGCCTGCTCCCGTTCTCATGGGCTTCTTCGTGTGGGGCTTCTGGAGTCGAGCCAAAAGTGAGCAGATACCATACCACGATTCTATGCTTTGAAATCTTTCCCTTCTCACCTTAAAAACATGCCCTCCAGTTTTGAACTCCCCCACACCCACAGGAACAAGAGCTCAGCTCTTCACCTTATCTGTGCTCCTCATGATTTTATAAAGCTCTGCAAGATCGCCCCTCAATCTCTTCTGCGCTAGTGAGAAAATTCCCAGCCTACCCAGCCTATCCTTACAGATCAAACCCTTCACCCCTGGCAACATCCTAGTAAATCTTTTCTGAACCCTCTCCAATTTAATAATATCCTTCTTATAGCAGGGTGACGAGAGCTGTACGCAGTACTCAAAAAGAGGCCTCACCAATGTCCTGCACAACCTCCACATAATATCCCAAATCTATACTCAAAAGTCTGAGCAATGAAGGCAAGCATGCCAAACACCTTTTTAACCATTATATCTACCTGTAATACAAATTTCAAAGGACTATGTACCTCAAGGTCTCTATGTTCGACAACACTCCCAAGGCCCTGTTTTAGTCCTGCCCTTATATCAGAGATAGTAGGAACTGCAGATGCTGGACAATCTGAGATAACAAGGTGTAGAGCTGTATGAACACAGCAGGCCAAGCAACATCATAGGAGCAGGAAGACTGACATTTCGGGCCTAGAGTCTAGGCCTGCTGCTTGGCCTGCTGTGTTCATCCAGCTCTACACCTTGTTATCTAAGTCCTGCCCTTATTCATTTTGCTAAAATGCAATACCTCACATTTATCCAAATTGAACTCCATCTACTACTCCTCAGCCAATTGGCCCAATTGATCAAAATCCCTTTGTAATTTCAGATAACCTTCCTCACTGCCAACTATCCCACCAATTTTGGTGTCATCCGCAAAGGTACGAACTATGCCTCCTAAATTCTCATCCAAATCGTTTCTATAAATGACAAACAGTGGACCCAGCGCTGATCCCTACTGATCCCTCCAGTCTGAAAAACAACCCTCCACTGCCACCCTCTATCTCCTGTTGTTAAGCCAATTTTGTAACCAGTTGGCAAACTCTCCCTGAATCCCATGTGATGTAATTTTACTCATCGGTCTACTGTGTGGAACCTTGTCAAAGCCTTTACTAAAGACAACATCTACTGCTCTGGCCTCATCGATCTTTATGGTTACGTCCTCAAAAAACTCAATCAAGTTTATGAGACAAGATTTCCCATGCACAAAGCCATGCTGGCTATCCCTAATCAGTTCTTGCCTTTCCAAATGCATGTAAATCCTATCTCTCAGAACCCCTCCCAACAACATATCCACCAGTGATGTCAGACTCAGATCTGTAGTTCCCAGGCTTCTCCCTACAGCATTTCTTTTTCAGATATAACACGCTCTGCAGCAGTCACTGGTGGTTTTTGCCAGCCTGTAACACCGAAACTCCAAATTGATGCCAACAGAGTGGTAATCAGTGCACTATCTAGGAATAAGTTCACACTAAATGGGAGTTGCCTCATCCAACCACACCTGTATCTATCCCAGCAGTGAGCAGCAATCCCGCTTTTGGAAAATCGATCTGGGACCCTGCTCCATGAGCGGAGAATTGTGGAATCATCCCTCATACATTCCATTTATTAAACTGTTTCAGAATCAGTTAATGGAGGAAATGTGGGCTTCTTAATGGAAGCTGCCTCTTTGCGATGGAAGGAGCCCCAGGATTCAACCCAAAGAGAATGTTGAGCAGGGAGACCTGGTTATGGCTCCATGAGTAACACTTTGGCCTAACCCCAGGAAATTCAGCACATGACAAGGCTAACACTTCATTGCAGTCGTGAGGGAAGTTTGAACTATTGAATTTGCTACCTTTTAGGTAAAATGCTGAATTGAGGCATTGGATAGATGCAAAAGATCTCATGACACTTTTTCAATGAAGAGTTGAGGAGTTATCCTTCATGTCCTGACCTATATTTTCCACTCAATCAACATTGATAAAACAAAACAAGTGACCTGGTCATTACCTCATTATATTTGGGAAGCTGGCTGTGTGTAAAATGGCTGTATATTTCCTAAATTCCAAGTAACCACAGCTATAAAAATTACTTCATTGATTGTGAGGCACTCTGGAATATCCTGAAATTAGGAAAACCCAATTTGTTCCTGAATGGCCCAGATGAAAGGAAATCTGCCATCCTTAGATGGTCTCACCTATATAGGACTCCAGACCTCCTAAATTGCCTTCATAAACAACTAAACGTTGGCCTATTCTCATAAAGGATGACAGTAATAAAATTGGTCCCAGTACCCAGCATTAACCTAGATATCAGATTCAAAGCAGTTTAGAATCAGGGAGTTCTGAGTTAAGTAGCTCATCTCCTAACTCCTAGTCTCTGTTTATCATCCAGAAGACACATGTCAGGAATGTGAGGCAATACTTCCTGCTTTCTTGGATATGTGCAGCTTCAACAACACTCAAGAATCTCAGCATCATTTGGCTCTGATGAAGAGTCATCTAAACTCGAAACGTTAGCTTGCTCTCTCTCCACGGATACTGCCTGACCCGCTGTGATCTCCAGCATTTGTTATTTCCAGTACAGATTCCAGCATCTGCAATAATTTGCTGCTATCACCTGGGACAAAGCAATTCACTTGATTGGTACTCCACCCACCATTTTAAACATTCATTCCCTCTGCCAGCTATGCACAGCGACAGTGGTGTGT
This sequence comes from Rhincodon typus, assembly GCF_021869965.1. Classification (NCBI taxonomy): domain Eukaryota; kingdom Metazoa; phylum Chordata; class Chondrichthyes; order Orectolobiformes; family Rhincodontidae; genus Rhincodon; species Rhincodon typus. The sequence goes on along the minus strand of NC_063336.1, from coordinate 11,730,912 downwards.
ACCACCTACAAGGTGCACTGCAACAACACACCACGGCTTCTTTGATAGAACCTTCCAAACCCATGACTGTTTCCATCTAGAGGGACAAGGACAGCAGATACGCAGGAACACCACCATCTGCAAGTTCCCCTCCAAGCCAGTCACCATCTTGATTTGGAATTATATCGCTATTCCCTCACAGTCAATGGGTCAAAATCCTGAAACTCCCTCCCTAAAGGCATTGTTGGTCTTCCATACAGCACATGGACTGCAGCAGTTCAAGGATAAAGCTCATCATCACCTTCTCAAGGGCAGCTAGGGACTGGCAAAAATTAACATTGCCAGCTCATAACCCAAGCAACAAATAAGAAAGAATAGCAGTGGTTCAACCCCCACGTTTATACATGAGAGCACTGGGCTAGAATTGAAGCTGCAGCTTAGGCCAACCATCTGGACTTCGGGAAATGGAATGTGTCACCATGGAGACAAACAGAGCGCTCCACATTGAACAAGCAGACGCTGCCGTGGTGTGCATCTCCCAGTGTTAAACACCTCGACTGACTTTACAAGGTTATGAAGGTGATCTGGTTGAGATGTTCAAAGGAATTGATCATTCTGATACACCAAAACAAAACCCACTTACTCCAGCAGAGGGATCAGGATGAAAAGTGACGGAATCTTCAAATTAGCATCGAGACATCATGAAACGCTTTGTCAAACAAGGGTCAGTAGAAATTTGGAATTGGCTATCCAAAAGGGTTATGTGGTTGCTAAGACAACTTGAAGCATCAAGGACCAGGTGTGATAGATTTTTGTTAAGTAAAGTATCAAGGGGTTTGGACAAAAGGCAGGAAAATGAAGTTGCAGTGTACATCAATGATATATTTGAATGATACAGAATATTCCTGAGAGGATAAATGGCCTCGTCTTGCTCCTATACTCCTAAATTCATCCCAGAACTCTGGAACAAGCTGATGGGACTCCATACATTTATTGTCAGGCAGCCACAAAGCAAAAAGTGAGGACTTTTATTCTAGTTGGACAGGCATCTGAATAAAAACAATTCTCAGTGCAACAGATGACAGAGTCTTTTATTTACATTGCAAGGGGAGAAAAAACAGCTTGGGATAAACAGGAAGAGAAGCAGAATCTCTCACAATGGATAAGCTGTCACAAGTAATCAGTGGTCAATCCCACCAGCACAAATAACTCCTCTCCTCTCCTCCATCTCGTACTCAATCTCCTGACTGCATCAAGCTACAACCCAACATGGGAGATATCATTCAGTAAACAGAAATGGGGACCCATCAGAATGCACACTGACATTGAACCACAACTTGCAATAATCCAGTGGGCGATGGGAGCAGTTAGGATCTCCTCAGAATATCAGAATTCAAGGCATTGCAGCATTGCTGGAGATGCTTCATATTACAGTACATCAGGTGGAGAGGACAGAGGGGGTGGAATCAATGCAGGTTGATGTGCTATTTTTCCAAAATGTGAATGGGGACTGAGGCTAAAAATGGAATTCATTGTTGCACATCACAGCTAAAGGGAACGGACAAAGTCTCTAAAGAGTGAAAAAAAAAACTTGCATTTACAGCGTGACTTTTGCAGAAAGGAATTTCTTTTTCCAAGTGCTTAGTTTTATCTCAATTGAAATTTCAAATGGCCAATTGCTTCACCACTGCTGTAATGTAGGAAATACAGCACTAATCTGACTACAGCAAGGTTCTACAGACAGAACTGTTACAGTGAGCGGATAATGTGTTTTAATGAGCTTGATCAGGACAGTAAAACCCCCAAAATGAAATTTGTCACACAGCCTGCTGTCTTATCTGCTTCTTGGGTGTCTGAGATCGTATTCATACAGAATACTCACCGTTGCGAAATGGATTCAGGGTAGTTTAGGGGAAGTTCTGGGAGTCATCGTCGTTGACTTGCAGACACTATCATGTCTCATGGACAAGGTCAAACATGGGCAAGGAAACGTCCTGCTGAAATCCACCTTCCCTCTTCTGTCAGCAGATGGATCATTGCTGAAATGAGCACTGGATGGCTCACTTGATCTGCCTGTAAAGCACGACAGGCAACGCTTTTCGTTGTAACTTGATACACATGACAGTAATAAATCAAATCAAATCATTAGCACCAGTACTGACCAGGTTCACTAAGTTCCTAAAGGACTGCTAGACTCAGTCTTCAGTAAGTCAGCAAGGAGGAAACAAAAATCCACCTGGCCAAGCTTTCACTAACATGCCTGGTGCAGATCCATCCGCCCAGGGTTGGCAGTAATGATGACCACACAGCCCTTGTGGAGATAATGCACCATCTTCACTCTGAGGAATCCCTCAATCCTATTGTGCAGAACTCTTATAGTGAGAATCTGATCAATACAAAAGGGTAAGGGGGGGAAAGTGAAGAGACACTATGGGAATAGAATAGCAGGTAATATAAAAGGGAACCCAAGCTGTTCCACCAACATGAAAATAAAGGCAGAGTAGAGAGACGAAGAGGATGCCATTTGCTTGTAAGCATTGACAAAGACGAGATATTTAATAGGCACTTTTATTCAGTTTACTCAGAGAATGCTTGAAAGCTATTGATGGAGGTTTTATTGCAAAAATATACTTTATTCATAAAATAATCTTCATGCTTATTCACAGGTATTAAAGTGGTTTTGCACAGTCTTTGCACATCAAGAATAATGAACATTGGAATTTGACATTCTCTGCACTTGCCAAAAAAACCAAAGGCTTTTCTTACTCGTGCAAGGACCGTATTTAAAAAAGTCACACTTCGCTGGCAATTTGTTATATTGTCTTATTTCCTTGACTAGCCTGCAATGGGTAGCCATATGAATGGACTGGGTTTTATCGAATTACTCTCCCAGAGCAGACAGCACTCATTGGGAATTTGGACAAAGAGATCAGTGTTCCTCAGTCGATTTGCTCCCTCTGCTATAGTTACTGCCTGCTGTGTACAATTTCCTGATTCTGTGCTGCAGCCGCAGACAGGGTCTGTGTCAGGATTAGATCCGTGTAAAATATTCTGGAAGGCAGAGGTTAAGATAGAAGATCAGGATTTGAATGTGGGGGACCGCTCAGCATGTAGGCACTTTCATTACTTCAGATCATGCCTTTATTCACTCGGAGCTAGTTAATACGGAAAAGGGAATGGTTATGTTACTGGATGAGTGATCCAAAGGATTAGGAATTGGAAACTCCTAATCTCCTAAAAGGAGTTTGAGACAAGGACCCCAAGGGCACAGCCTTAGAGTAAAGGGAAGATGTTTTAGAATGGAGATAAGTAGAAACTTCTTCAGCCAGAGAGTGATGAATCTATGGAATTCACTGCCACAGAAGGCTGTGGAGGCCAGGTCATTGAGTACATTTAAGACTGAGATAGATAGGTTCTCGATTATCAAGGGTTACGGGGAGAAAGCGGGAGAATGGGGTTGAGGAACTTATCAGCCATGATTGAATGGCAGAGCAGACTCAATGGGCGAATGGCCTAATTTGTGCTCCAATGTCTTGTGGTCTTATGGAAACCCTATGGTAACTTGAGAATTTGAATTCAGTTTTTAGAAAAGAAAAATGAAGTAAGCAGTTGGTATCAGCAAAAGCCATTTAGAAGTTAGAGTAGGAGTTGTCCATTCGGCCCCTTGAGCCTGCTGTACCATTCACCAAGATTGTGACTGATTTGATTGTGGTCAGGAATCCACTTTCCTGTCTGCATACCCCCCAGAATTCCTCCTCCCCCACCCCCCAGCACCACCTCTGAAAACCACTGACTCCCTTATTGAACAATCCTTGCATACACTCAATGACTCAGTTTTTATTGTTCTCCAGGGATGAGAATCCCAAAGGCCCATGACCCAGGATTAACCTTTGTCACAGTCTTAAATGGGAGAATTCTTTACCTTGGAACTTTTCCACCCAGTTCTTGACACCCCATGAGGGTGTTTAATTGTTTCAAAAGCTCTAACATCTTCAAGGAAGGAGCTGCTGCCTGGTCGGGCCTACACTCCGGAGTTAGTGACGTTCAGCAATATGGCTGAATTCCAAATGACCCTTAAGAGGTTGAGTAAGCAACGTAGTTATAACCCTGCCTTCTCGGGGTGGCTAAGGCTGGCCGATAAAGGCCAGGCTCACCAGCGGTACCCACAAGCCGAAGAATATAGCCTTTTATTTTAAGCGCCTTGTAATCGCAATTGTTAAACACGGTCAAAGTTCAACTGTTGAGCTGTGGGGCCTGCCATAAAGTGATGTTGTGGGAATCACGCTGAAGGACTGGCTGACACTGAGGCCTTTATTGTTGACTCCCTTTGCAGCCAATAAAATATAAACATTTTCAAATCCTTACAGGGCACCTCAAGCAGAACATGCGAGATTCAAACTAATTTCCCGCACCACTTCCTCCCACTTGTATTGAAAGCTTAAGGTTGTCTGCAGCTTTGTTTAACAAGCTCTGCATCTCAAAGGTTTTTCACAGTGCCTGTTATTCATTTCTCCCTCCCCAGTTCCTGATGGACATTATTTGAAGAAACGCGTGAAGGGTTTGGATCATACCTTGGCCAATAAACCGGCAGAGAAGGGTTCATTTTATGAGGGACTGTACGAAGTGGGCTGTGGCTCAAAAGGTGACAGAAACGTGCGAGAAATCCAGTGAGGACCATCTCAATATCAGGAGGAATTCGCTGTTAGTCTCACTGCTGCCTGTAACACCTTCCATCACTGTTCTTCGCCACACAGCCCAACCACGGCCCCAAAAAAACCCTATGATCTGTGTGTCTTTGTTTGCTGTGATCTGCCTATACTGCTCGCAAAACAAAACTTTTCACTGTACTTAGCTACATGTGACAGCGATAAATCAAATCAACTCAACAGCACGCCCCCAAACCGCCGTACCTTCACCCTGCATGGTCTTCCCTCTGTCTCCTCACAGCACCTCACTGCCTCTCCCCCACACATGCCCCAGCATTACCAACCATGCCATCCACTTTTGTTTCACTCTGTTCCCTTTCTTTCTGTCATTACAGGAGAAAGGGGCCCAAGACCGAGGCTTGGACAGGTGGAAAGGCATCTGACATACCACTCCTGACCTGGGTTCAATTCCACCCTCAGGCGACTGTCTGTGTGGAGTTTGCACATTCTCCCCGTGTCCGCGTGGGTTTCCTCTGGGTGCTCCGGTTTCCTCCCACAGACCAAAGATGTGCAGGCTAGGTGGGTTAGCCAAGGGAAATGCAGGGTTACGGGGATAGGGGGAGGGTCTGGCTGCGATGCCCTTCAGAGGGTCAGTGTGGACACAATGGGCCAAATGGCCTCCTTCCATAAGATGTAGGAGCAGAAATTAGGCCATTCGGCCCATCGGGTCTGCTCCGCCATTCAATCATGGCCGATAAGTTCCTCAACCCCATTCTCCCACTTTCTCCCCGTAACCCTTGATCCCCTTGATAATCAAGAACCTATCTATCTCAGTCTTAAATATATTCAATGACCTGGCCTCCACAGCCTTCCGTGGCAGTGAATTCCATAGACTCACCACTCTCTGGCTGAAGAAGTTTCTCCTTATCTCCGTTCTGAAAGGTCTTTCCTTTACTCAAAGGCTGTGCCCTCGGGTCCTATTCTCTCCTACCAATGGAAGCATCTTCCCAACATCCACTCTGTCCAAGCCAGTCAGTATTCTGAAAGTTTCAATTAGATCCCCCCCTCATCCTTCTAAACTCCAATGAGTAAAGTACCAGAGTCCTCAAATGTTCCTCATATGTTAAGCTTTCCATTCCTGGGACCATTCTCGTGAACCTCCTCCAAACCCGCTCCAGGGCCAGTACATCCTTCCTGAGATATGGGGCCCAAAACTGCACACAATACTCCAAATGTGGCCTGACCAGAGCCTTATAAAGTCTCAGTAGTACATCCCTGCTTTTATATTCAAGTCCTCTCAAAATAAATGCCAACATTGCATTTGCCTTCCTGACTACTGACTCAACCTGCAAGTTTACCTTGAGAGAATCCTGGACTAGAACTCCCAAGTCTCTTTGCACTTCAGTTTGAGGGGACTTCAAAAGGGTTGTTTATTGGACTACAGGCCAGCGTCCAGCAGCATTCTTCAGGGATTGGTACTGAGCCCACTTTTGTTTGTCATTTATATAAACGACTGGATACGAATTTAGGAGGCACGGTTAGTAATTTAGTGGGTGACACCAAAACTAATAACATATGGACCGTGAAGGTTATCTGAGATTACAAAGAGATCTTGATGAATTGGGTCAATGGGCTGAGGAGTGGCAGATGGATTTTAATTTGGATAAATGCGAGGTGCTGCATTTTCATAAAACAAACAGGGGCAGGACTTTTTCAATTAAACTGGATAATGTTGTAGAATAGAGAGATCTAGGGGCTCAGGTACATAATTCTAGAAAGTTGCATCACAGGCAGACAGGGTGGTTAAGATGGCATTTAGCATGGTTGCCTTCATTGTTCAGACCATTGAGTATAGCAGCGGGTTTTTAAGACAGGAGCTGAGGAAGGTCACGTGGCTGTAGTAGACGGGAGCTGATGAAGGGTCATACCTGAAATGTTGACTTCTCCATTCCTCCACATGCTGCCTGGCTTGCTGTGTTCTTCCAGCCTCCTTTTGGTCAGCATTGAGTATAGGAGTTGGACATCATGTTGAGGTTGTACAGGACATTGGTGAGGCCTCTTCTGGAGTGCTGTGTGCAGTTCTGGTCACCCTGCTCTAGGAAGGATATTATTAAAACGGAAAGGGTTCAGAAAAGATTTACCAGGATGTTGTTGGTACTGGAGGGTTTGACTTATAAGGATAGGCTGGATGGAGCGCAAGACAAATGGGGAACTGCAAACGAAAGTACACCGAAAAGCCACACACACAGACCAGGTACTGAACTTCAATAGTAACCATCCCAGCACACACAAACGAAGCTGCGTGCGAACACTATTTAAAAGGGCAACAACACACTGTAGCAACACGGAACTACGCCAAGAGGAGGAGGAATACCTCTTCCAAGTGTTCAAGGATAATGGATATCCAAAGAACTGGGTCAGAAGATGCCTACAGGAACAGCATCAGAAAGATTCTATACGCCCCGACACACTCATCACACTACCCTACATCAGGAACATGTCGGAAATCACCACAAGACTCCTACGACCGCTGGGCATCAGAGTGGCACACAAGCCCACGTCAACCCTATGACAAGTGCTCACCCGAACTAAAGACCCACTCCCTGCCATGGACAGGACCAATGTCATCTATAAGATCCCCAACAGAGACTGCGAGAAACACTACATCGGACAAACAGGAAGGAAACTAACAACAAGAGTACATGAACACCAACTGGCTACAAAAAGACACGGCCAATACTCACTCATCTCAATCCACATAGACAAGGAGAAACATGACTTCGACTGGGACAACACCAAGATCCTGGGACAGGCTAGGCAGAGACAAGCACGAGAATTGCTGGAAGCATGGCACTCCACGAAGGATGCTATTAATAAACACATTGAACTCGACCCCATATACGTTCCACTACGAAGGAAAACCGGAAGTGAGGCAATCCATCTCAATGGACGCCAGAGTTTAAAAACCAGGCGGGAAAACACACCGATGCTTCATCGGAGGCTGCACTGAGGATGTTACCAAGCACGGTAATGAAACGTCTGCAAAACAACAAACCAGCTCGGCGAGCCAACCAACCTCAACGATAGGCTGGATAGACTGGGACATTTTACACTGGAGCGTAAGAGATTGAGGGGTGAACTTATAGAAGTTTATGGAATTATGGGGGGCACAGACAAGGCGAATAGCAAAGGTCTTTTCCCTAGGTGGGGGAGTTCAAAACTTGGGGGGATATTATTAAGCTGAGAGGAGAAAGATTTAAAAGGGACTTGAAGCACAGCTTTTTCACATAGCGGGAGGTTCGTGTGTGGAATGAACTGCCAGAGGAAGTGATGGATGCAGGTACAGTTGCAACATTTAAAAACATTTGGACAGGTACATGGATCGTAAAGGTTTAGAGGGATGTGGGCCAAATGCAGGCAAGTAGGACTAGTTTAGTTTGGGAAATGTGGTCAGCATGGACGAGTTAGACTGAAGGGTCTGTTTCCATACTGTACAATTCTATGACTACATAATTTGACTTCAGATCTGCCTTTGCAGTCTGGCTTAAGTGAATCTTGGGTAATGAAAGTGTCATGATGTTTACAATGTTCCCTTTTTGGAACAAAATCATGAGCTGATTTCTATCAGGAAGCCAGCAAGTCATCACTTGGCCACTCTTCTCAGTAACATCTCTGTGGTGATAAGTCCCTTCATGTTGAACTCATGAGAGATGAAAGAAACAGTGTCACAGGGCCTAAAGTGCCCTCATCCAAACCTGGACCAATGAGCTCCACAAAGTTGACTAACTGGAGATTTTCCAACAAGAGACAAAATCTACCTGCAATTCTCTCAAGCTCTTTATTCCCTGGAATAGTGACAAGGCGATTTACATCTTGTTTTCCGTTTGAAGTTAATTTGGTTGGTAGCGATGAGGTGCGTTTGACAAAGTGACTTCAATCACCAGCTTTTGTCAACAGCATCTCAACCAAACCATCACCTCTCTCCCCTCCACCACTGTCACTAAACTAACAGACTGCATGACCAATATCCAGTACAGATTGAGCAAACATTTAAGGTCAAAGTCCATCGGTGGGCCCGATTTTAACTCTGTGAAAGTTAGATGGGTTTTCAATGGGTTAAAATCAGGCCCAAGTTGTCTTCACTCTCTGCTGTCATTCTGTTCCCTGGCAACCAACCCCATCCCTGTCCCTAGCGACTGTCTGAAGTGGAAACCAAACTGTTCACAATTCTAGTTAACCCCCATCATCTTACAACCACAAAACTGTGCCATCTTGATAACCATCTGTGTAATGGCACCCAGCTACATCCCCAGCTCAGTCCATCTGCTGCTGAGCCCCTCACCTATGAATTTGTTGTCTTGAGATGAACATTTTCCCACACTGCTTTCCCACATTTGACCCTCCATAAACCCATCACAAGCCACAATTCTGCTGCCTCTATCCTTACCCATACCATCCCATTCACCCCATTTGGTGTTATGTTTTTGAATCTGCAATCGCTCCCTCAATGTGTCAAATTCTCACTCTTGTTGACAAATCCCTCCACGTCCACACCTTTCACTATTCACTTAATCTCCTCCAGCCCCACAACCCTCTGGGATACATGCATTTATCATTATTTCACAAGCAACCCTGATTTTAATTGCGGTACCATTCACGTAGGCCTGAAGGTCTGGAACTTCTCCATAAATCCTTCCGTCTTTCTACCTCTCTTTCCTCCTCTCGGGCACTTCTCAAGGGCGACTTCTTTGGCCTAGCTTTGGGCCAGCTGCTGTAATATCATCTCAAATAGCTCCATGTTAAATCTTGGTTCATCACACTGCTTTGAGGTGCCTTAGTTTCATGTCAAAAGCACTACGTAAATGCAGCTTTCCACTGTTGATTAGCCAACAAGCTGGAAATTCCTGAGACCAGAAACAAAACTGCGAAATAAATATCGTCCGCCATTGCCTTCCATAGTCTTGTCCTTTATATCTCGGATTTCCTTTGTGCTATTTTGTTGGTTGCCTGACAGGCAATGTAACTTAGTTGTCCCACCAGTGAATGGAGTAACGCACCGTCTGTTTCCCTCCCGCTTTCTCCCTCTCTCTCGTGTTACATTAGCACACCCTCCTTTAAGCCTGATGGCTTTAGTGAGCAAGCCAATCCACAAATAAATTGTGCAGAAGTTTGATACCGTAAACCTGAAATGGAAGTGGAGGGAGAGATGCGGAAATATTCAACGTCTGAGCAGAGAAACAGAGCTAACCTTTCAGGCTGATGGCCCTTCACCAGATCTCAGAGGCCAACTCTTGTGCCTACCATTCGACATCGTGGCTACACGTCCACCTTTGTAACTTTGCTTGTTCCAATCATTCCGTAGTTTAACAATTCGTTGAACCTTCATCCGTGATGTTGGAATTCATTCGACCGATGCTGATCTTCGAGGTTTTTCGCCTGGAGAAAACCTGAGACCATTTAAGGCGCCCACATCCTAATTTGCACCAGGTCTCATACATCCATCACCCTGTGCTACCTGACCAACCTCAGTTCCTGGTGAAGCCACACCCGTTCATCTGAAACCTCTCACTGCTGTTATCAAACCCTGACTGCTGTATAACCTTCTACAGCCCTACAATATGCCAGGACCACAGCAACTCAAATCTTGACCTCTACTCCCATCACTCCACTGATGGCTTGGCCTTCAACTCTCTGGGCCTGGATTTCCCTCCCTAAACCTTCCCACCTCAAGCTGCAGCTACTCCATGAAGAACTCCTCACCTCCATCCCAAAATGTCACTTTGTGGACTGGTGAAGGCTTCTGCGGCTGACAAGCACCTTGCAAATTTTAGCTGTGTTGAAGGAGACAACTAAATGCTGGTTGTTGTGAATGTAATCTCCCCGACTATAAAATCTACAATCCCCTCATGTCCCTCATTATAAAATCCCAAACCCTCTGCTCTCACTGATCGTGACATCAGAATCCTTTGATCCCTGATTATTAAATCCAGATTCCACTGATTTCCCTGATTATTAAATCCAGATTCCGCTGATTTCCCTGATTATTAAATCCAGATTCTACTGATTTCCCTGATTATTAAATCCAGACTCCATTGATTTTCCTGATTGTGAAATGTAGAATCCATGCTGTCTTTGTGGTGTCCAATCTAGAATTGCCCAGCCTGATGCTTGTTGGTCAATCCCTCCTTTGGATCTGATATACTTTGCACTTACCCAAACTCTAACCTTGGCTGAGCAGAATGTTTCTGCAACTGAATGGAGGAGCGTCTGAAGTCAGTGTCTAGTTGCTGCCAAAACCTTGCCCAAGTTACTATCCTGCTCCCATGTTACCAGATGACGTCAAAGCTAATGGTTTGCAACCTTGGAGTCTTGTTTGGAACTGAAATTAATTCCAAACCTTCCACTTCATCAAAAGAACTTACCCCTGTGATAACACCCATTACTGCATTAGCCTCAGTCTGTCTAATGGTGAAACCATCACCCAAGGCTATGTTAGCACACCATTTCTATCCAAAAGTCATTCAATTCTCTCTTGAGCTCCTCGATAGAACCTGCCTCCATCATATTGCGAGGCAGTGCATTCCTGACCCTCGCTGCTTGCTTTGTAAAAATGTTTTTTTCTCACATTACCCTTGCTCCTTTTGCCCAACAGCTTAAATCTATGCCCCCTCCTTCCTGGTCCTTTAACGAGTGGGAACAGCCTGTCCTTATCTACTCTGTGCAACCCGCTTACAATTTGGAAAGTCTCTATCAGATCTCCTTGCAGCTCTCTTCTTTTCAAGGAGAGCGGTCTCGAGTTCTCCAATCTATCCTCGCATCTGACGTTTCTCATTCCTGGAAGAATCACATTCTTGAAAATCATTTGTGCAATCTCTCCAAGGCATTCACATCTCTGCTATATTGGGGCAGCATGGTGGCTCAGTGGTTAGCACTGCTGCCTCACAGTGTCAGGGACCAGGGTTCAATTCCACCCTCAGGTGACTGTCTGTGTGGAGCTTTACATTCTCCCTGTGTCTGTGCAGGTTTCCTCCAGGTGCTCCAGTTTCCTCCCACAGTCCAAAGATGTGCAGGCTAGGTGGACTGGCCATGGGAAATTGCCTGTAGTGTTCAGGGATGTGTACATTGGGTGGGTTATAGGGGGATGGGTCTGGGTGGGATGCTCTGAGGGTCAGTGTGGACTTGTTGGGCCAAAGGGCCTGTTTCCATACTGTAGGGTTTCCATGAAGAAATAATGTTGTGCCTACAATGTTTTGCCAGTGTCAGACACTGGCTGAGGGGCCCACAAAGGTCCTGCCCTCTCAACCTCACCCCTTGCCTGAGGCATGGTGATCCTCAGGTTAAACTCACCATCAGTCATCTCTCTCTCTAATGAGAGACTGGACCTAAGGACCTCTCAAGACAGTAGCAACTTTACTTTTACAACGTTTCATGCACAACTGTACGAAAAGTTTCAGCTGAGGTCTAACAAGTGTCTCACACAAGTTCAACATCACCTCCTTGTTCTAATACTTTATACCCCCATTAATTATTCCAACAATAACCATGATTATTACTGTTCCTTCACTGTCACTTGATCAAAGTTGTGGAGGTCCGTTCCTATCTGCACCCTGGGTGTACCTACATCAGAAGGACAAGGTAAGTAACTTTTCAAAGGGACAACCTAACTTCCACCTTTGACATTCATTGCTTTGCCTTCAATCTAAGGCCTGAACTTTCACTCAGAGGCAGAAACAAAATCCCAATTTGACCAACTCAGCTGTGGATGAGGGTGCCAAGAGAGTCAGGTCTTCATTCTGGAAGATGGGTGATGACTGGCATTGGGCTAACAGAACATGGAGAGGGCTTGGGGGCATCCACTGGGGATGTGCCATGGGACGCTGTTAAAATGACAATAAAACAAACAAAATGGAAAGCCCTCCAGCCCTCACCCAACCTCATGCCCAAACACACACACCCCTCCTGCCCCTTCCGTATCAATCCATGCTAATTTGTATCCCCGTCCCTACCACAAGTCTCACAAATCTCCATGCCAACCTGTGCACTCTCTATCAAACCATGGGCTCTCAGGGCCTCCAGGTTAACGTGTGCCCCTCCACCCATACCAATGACCTTTTAAAACGCCTGCGGAAATTTAGTGCCAATTAATATCAAACCAAGTCCATCTCCTGCCCATCCTTTCCCCCAAAATCATTCATACCAATTCACCCAATGTCCACCTCAGAGCAATCTATACTTAGATGGAATAAGGTAAAGCTCTAAATGACCATTGTTGAATTCTCATTGGTGAAAACCTATTCATTTGATGTGTCTTCATGCTATTTGTAGCCCCATATTAAAGAACATCAAAGCACTTAGAGCTGTCAATCAAATTGAAGTGATAATCATAGATTGAGAGATCAGCCATGGAGCGCAATCCTTTAACGACTGTTCTCAGGCTTAAGTCAACAGACAGAGTGAATAGAAAACACAGACTTTTTTTACACACTAAGAACAATTGTGTCAAACATGTAAAAGCCAGGAGATTAAAATAACTTGACACCTTGACACTTTGCAGTAGCCTTGACATTTTGACAGATCAAGAGAACTTTGTTATTCCAACGAGTTTATTCACTTTATATGCACAATCACCTCCAGCTTTAACAATCCCAAAGAGCACTTTACCTCATTGACATTTCATCTTAGCTTTCTCAAAGTTGTCCCGAGGTTCCCTAAAGGATGCCCACGCCCCCCTCCAAAGAACTACCTTCTCCTGAAAGGTCTAAAGACCCAAAGTTGTATGTTGGTCATGGCAGCAGTGAAAACTGGACCTAGCTGAGTGTAGCTGCTTGTTAACGTGTGCAGTTACTCCCATGAGCCACAAATATGTGAAGTAAAACTCACCCCCGTTCCACCAACATACCCCTCCAACCCCCATCACCAGCAAAAATGGAAGGCGCTGGTTTCAGGGGCGTGACTTCTAGGAACCAGGACTCCGGTACCATTTTGGATAAACCAGACACGTCACCTGTGTGAAAATTCAGGCTCACGTCTCTGCGGCTCCACACATTTGGATTTAATAATGCACCCACAGTTCAATTGCCAACTGTAGCTGGATAGTCCTGGAGGTTTCATGAAATAACCACTTGCAACAACCTACCTCAACGCCTTCTTGTCAAATGCTGGAGATCACAGCAGGTCAAACAGCATTCATGATGGAGAGAGAGCCAGCTAATGTTTTGAGTCTAGGTGACTCTTCAGTACAGATTCCAGCATCTGCAGTAATCTGCTCCTACATCCTTCTCATGCATGGCCTTCCTAGGCTGACTGGAAACAAACTGGTTCTTTTCTATATGGCACTTAACTGTCAGTGAAAGTTTATCATTAGCTTCTCTCCAATAGTTTTACCTAAGCGAATGCTTAGAAAAGGATCACTTCTCCTTATGGGTTTCCTACAGCATACAGCCATTATTGCCCAGAAGGAAACCACTTTTATACAAATATCCAAACAAGGAACAAGAGTAGGCCCCTGGTCTGACATTCAGAAAGGTCACGGCTCATCTGATTTTAACCTCAACTTTACATTCCTGCACATCCCTAATAATCTGTCATACCCTTGGTCATCAAGAATCTATCTACTTCAGCCTTAAAAATATTTAAAGATTCTGCATCCTCTTAAGGAAGGGAATTCCAAAGACTGACAATCCTCAGAGAGAGAGAAAAAAAACGTTTCCTCATCTCCGTCTAAAATGGGTACTCCCTTATTTTTAAACAATGATCCCTAGTTCTCGATTCTCCCACCAGAGGAAGCATTTTTTGATATTCACCTGGTCAAATCCTCTCAGGATCTTACATGGTTCAATTGAGACACCTTTGACTCTTCGAAACTCCACAGGATACAGGCCTAGCCTGTCGGACCCTTCCTCAGAAGGCAGTCCAAATGGAGAAGCCGCAGCAAAAATAACTTATCATAATGTGGCCCTTTCCTTCACAATGAATGCCCTCTCGGTAATTATGGAACCTTCCCGCCTCTATTTCCCAAAGTCTAGACAATTTGAACCAACAGCTCACAAGAATAAATCTTATAATCTCCACATCAGTAAATCGACAGGATTAAACTCACCTGTACAAAGGGGATCGACCCTTGTTCGACAATAGAGATTAAGCAATTTTCTGCTTGCTGCTTTGATGAATTGTGCGTGGATCGTGATTGACAGAGATCCTGCTGACAAATATAATTCCAGATTTTGCTTCCTGAACCTGCGATTGATTAACTCTCTGCCCATACCAGGCGTGTTGATCAGAATGTTTTAAAGTGATGGGAAAAGAGCTCATTAAAAATGGCAAGTGTTGCAATACGAGTGGTTAGCTGCGTGGAGTCAACGAAAGCCGTCATTTCCAACTAATAGTAGGCGATTGATTCAACTGTTTGATTGGGAATGTGCAGGGGAGAAGTTTGGAAGTTTTCTTCTTGAAAGTTGTCATTCTTAACCCATAAATCGTCTGAAACATAAAGGAAATTAACTTGTAAAACACACTGTTTAATGTCTGCATTGATTGCAAGATAGGCATTGTAACAATATTATCAAAGAGTTATGAATGGAATCAGATTGTGTGATGAGTTTAAGGACTTTTGTTATCTTTAGCTTCCATTCCTCTGCGAAATAAAAAGATTGATAAACCATAGCACATGCTGTCAGGGGGGAAGTGATGGCCTAGTTGTATTATTGCTGGACTTGTTAATCCAGACACCCTGATAATGTTCTGGGGACCAGGGTTCAAATCCCACCATGGCATTTAGTGGAATTTGAATTCAATAAATATCTGGAATTAAGAGTCTAATGATGACCGTGATTCAACTGTTGGTGAAAAAAAAACATCTGGTTCACTAATGCCATCCTTACCTGGTCTGACCTACATGTGACTCCAGACCCACAGCAATGTGGTTGACTCTTAAGTGCCCCCTGGACAATGAGGGATGGGCAATAAATGCTGCCCCAGCCAGCGATGCCCTCATCCCATGAATGAATAAAATAAAAAACTCACAATGGAGCACAGAAACATTGACCACAAATGTCAGCTTCACTTTAGAGGAGCGTCCTGCATTTCATTTTTAAAAAGGCTCAGGAAAAATAAGTCAAAGCATAAAAATTAAAGACCACGAGGAAAGCAAGGGGAACTCTTGCATTGAGGAACAGTATCTTTAACATAACGCCCTGAGATGTTCATCTGATTTAAGGCAGAAATGGGAGAGATTAAACAAGGATTTCAAAGAAGAGACAATGAAAAGAGAGTCCAGTAATTTACTGGGGGGAATCTGGAAAGTAGCAGTGAGCCAGCTCCATCTAGTGGTGTTTCAAAAGGAGGGGTGAGACATACAATACGAGCACAAGGGTGGCATGCAAGAGGGAGCGCAAGTCTCGAGACGGCTGACACAAGATGGGAGGTGCAATGGAGTATTTGGACGATCTGAATGCAACACTTTGTAGGACTGGAGTTAATGTAGATTAATAAGGACAGGGCGATGAGCTAACAGGATTTAACATGGAAAAAGAAATCAAGCTGCTGCATGCTTTGAGAGGGAGGATGGAAAGTTGAATATACAGTCACCATAGACCCCCTCTCTCATTAGCGAGAGACAGCTGGTGGTGATTTTAAGCTGAGGGTCACCAGGCCTCAGGTGAGGCGAAGAAAGTGTGACCTTTGTGCTGACCCCAGCCAGTGCAGCAACTGAACCCAGAATATTGTCAGCATCCAACATCACCAACCAGCCATCCAGACAACCCAACTCACTGATCCCGAGAATAAAGTACAGAAGGACAGAATCATTGGTTTCTAATTGCTCTCATTTCACTCCTAAAGCTCTTCCAGGCCCCCAGAACGGTCTGAGCTGTCCACCCTTTTCAAATTCTGGCTTCGTGGTGCACCTTCAGTTTCCATTGTTCCATGCCTGCAAAGGTTGAGGCAGTGGTTCAGTGGTTAGCGCTACTGCCTCACAGCACCAGGGACCTGGGTTCAGTTCCACCCTCAGGTGACTGTTAGTGTGGAGTTTGCACGTTCTCCCTGTGTCTGTGTGGGTTTCCTCCTACAGTCCAAAAATGTGTAGGCTAGATGGATTGGCCATGCTAAATTGCCTGTAGTATTCAGGGATGTGTAGATGAGGTGGGTTATAGGAGGATGTTTCTGGGTGGGATGCTCTGAGGGTCGGTGTGGACTTGTTAGGCCAAACAGCCTGTTTCCACACGTTAGGGATTCTATCATCTAACTTTAGAATTCCTGGTTGAAACTTATCTGCCTCTCCATGTTAATCTCATCCTGTAAATAACTTCTTCAAACCTTATGCGGCTTTGTGTCAACTTTTAACTGCTGCAAAGTATGCTGGGATAGTTTTTATCCCATTGTAGGAATATAAATATGTCAATTGCTCTTGTAGTACTGCAGCCTTTCAAATGCAAGCTGGAATACTTAGCTCAAAAGATGTATTGTTTTTGGCAACCAGACGCATATAGAATTTAAGGTATCTGTCACATCCATTGACGGATCAAAGATTTCCATTGTTCACTACATGAGAGAATCCAAGTGGAATGATCGATTTCCATCAGCATCTGTCAGATTCAGCTTCCAATAAGTAGTGTCACGTTGTGCATTTGTTACTAACCACCAATCATCCTAACAGCATAGGGCAATCATTGCAGTTTTACTGCACTGGATGCTTCAGTAATTACCCTTCTAATTTCTCATCATTGCTTGTTATAGTTGTATTCTTGCCACAGAGCCACACAACTGTATTTCATTTCATTCATTCACTAGTTGCACCATCATTTATTGCCCATCACTAGTTCCCATGAGGAGGCGCTGTTGAGCTGCCTCCTTGAATGGCTGCAGTTTATTTGGTGTAGGTGGACCCACACTGCAGTTAAGGAGGGACACTACCGGTAAAGAAGGAATTCCAGGCTTTTCATCCAGCAACAGTGAAGGAATGGTGATATATTTGCAAGCCAGGATGATGAATGCCTTGGAGAGAACTTGTAGGTCATGACTTTTTTTTTCCCTCTTTATTCATTCACAGGATGAGGGTGTTGCTAACTAGGCAGCATTTATTGCCCATCCCTAATTGCCCAGAAGGAAGTTAAGAGTCAACCACATTGCTGTGGGTCTGGAGTCACATGTAGGCCAGACCAGGTAAGTATGGCAGTTTCCTTCCCTAAAGGGCATTAGTGAACCAGATAGGTTTTTCCGACAATCAATAATGAATTCACAGTCGTCATTAGATTCCTAATTCCAGACATATATTCAATTCAAATTCAACCATCTGCCGTGGCAGGATTCGAACCTCGGACCCCAGGACATTACCTGGGTCTCTGGATGAACAGTCCAGCAAGGCCATCGCCTCCCCTTCAGGGTTGCAGTCCATTTGGTGCAGGTGAACCGAAACTGCAGTTCAGGAGGGAGATCCACACTACTGTTCAAAAGAGAGTTGAAGAGTTTCCCTGTATCTGTTGCTACTGTCCTTTGAGATGGTTGTGAGTACAGAAGGTGATGTTTAAGAAGCCTGTGTGAATTTCTGCCACGCATCTTGTAGATGGTACACTCTGCTGCAGCAGTGTTGCTGGTGGACCAATAGAATGATGATGGATGTAATTCCTATCAAGAATGCTGTTCAGAAATGAATGTCAAGGGGCAATGGTTATACTCTCTTATATTGGAGATGGTCAGTACCTGGCACAAATGTTACTTGCCACCTGTCAGCCTAGAGCTGGAATTTATCCACGGCTTGCTTCATTGAACACGGACTGCTTCTGTGTCTGAGGATCTGCAAATGGTGCTAAACATCAAGCAATCATCAGCGAACGTCCCCGCTTCTGAACTTACGATGAAGCGAAGGCCATTGGCGGAGCAGCTGAAGATTGTTGGCCAATAATACTACCCCAGCAAAATCCTGCAGAGATGTCCTGGAGCTGGGATGACTGACCTCCATCAGCCCCAACCATTTTTCCATGTGACAAGTATGACTCGAACCAGCGGGGAGTTTGCCCTCATTACCATTGATTCCAGGTTTTCTAGGGCTATTTGATGCCACATTTGATCAAATGCAGCCTTGACATCATGGGCAGTCATCTCTGGAATTGGGCTGTTTTGTCTATGTTTGAGCCAAGGCTGTAATGAGGTCAGGAGCTGAGTGGCCCTGGCGGAACCCAAACTGGGCATCACTGAGCAGGTTATTGCTGAGCAGGTGATGCTTGATAACACTGTTGGAGAACACCTTCCATCACTTTACTGATGATCGAAAGTAGACTGATGGGGCGGTAATTGACCAGGTTGGATTTGTCTTTCTTTTGTGAGTAGGACATACCTGGGCAATTTTCTACATTGCTAGGGAGATTCTAGTGCCTTAGTTGTACTAGAAGACTGGCTAGGGGAATAGCAAGTTCTGGAGCACAAGCCTTTGGTACTATTGCTAGAATTTTGTCAGAGCCCATAGCCTTCTGCATTATCCAGTGCCTCCAACCATTTCTTTATATCAAATTGGCTGAAGGCTGCCATGTGTGATGCTGGTGATCCCTGGAGAAGGCTGAGATGGATCACCCACTCACCAGAAGATTGTTGCAAATGCTTCATCTTTATCTTTTGTACTGATGTGTTGGGTTCCATCATTGCGGATGTGAGCTGTTTAATTGTCCATCACCATTCATGACCGGATGTAGCAGGATCGCAGATCTTAGATACTAACTGTACGTTATCTAAGTTCTTAGATCAGTCTGTCAATTGCTGCTTATGCGATTTTGCGTAAGGTAGTCTTGTTCTGTAGCTTCATCAGGTTGCCATTTCATTTTTAGGTAAGACTGGTACTGCTCCTGGCACAGCCTTCTGCACTTTTCATTGAACCAGGGTAGATTGCCTGGATGGACGATAATGGTAGAGTGGAGGATATGTCAGGCCATGAGGTTGCAAATTGCATTGGAGTGTAATTCTGCCACTGATGGCCCATTTGCACCTCATTGATGCCCAGTCATGAGTTGCTAAATCATTTCAAAACCTATTCAGTTTCGCACAGTGTAGTGTCTCACAGTATAATGGAGCATGTCGTCACTGTGAAGAAAAGATTCATCTCCACAAGATTGTTCCCACCAACACATACATGGCCTGACACATCTGTGACAGGAGGAATAGTAAGGATCAGAGCAAGTATTCAAGGGTGGCACAGTGGCTCAGTGGTTAGCACTGCTGCCTCACAGCGCCAAGGACCCGGGTTCAATTCCACCATCTGTGCACATTCTCCCTGTGGATGCTAGGTTGATTAGCCGGGGGAATGCAGAGGTAGGGTAGGGTAGAGGAGGGTGGGATCCTCTTTGGAGGGAGTGCACAGACTCAATGGACCGAATGATCTGCTTCCACACTGTAGGAATTCTGCGGTTCTACGTATGCTCTTCCATCTCGTTGGTTCGCTCGCCGCCTACCAAAGACCCAGTCTAGCAGCTTTATCCTTCAAGACTCAACCAGTAAGTACTGGCGAAGTGCCCCAAATTCTGATTCCTTCCCACCCTCTTCCTCCAAGTGGTGTATAATATGAGCGAGAGGTTTCCTTGCCATTCATAGCATCCGCTACCAATGTTGAGTTTGCAGCTCCCTCCTGACTGTAGAACACATACCCCATTCCACTGAGATTGTGATTGCACCAGTTCATGATGGCGTCTTTGTAATTGTTAAGCAGTTGCTGGGTCTTGTCAGCACAACTCTCATCCATCGAATGAATAATAAAAGAAACTACTGTACAATATCCTGAGGCCAATTGAATTTTTTTCTCCATCAAGTCTCAGTGTTTGATAATGATGAAAGTGGGGCCCTGCTCACGATGTATGGAGTTAATAATGAACAGAATAACACGAACATAAATTGTGTGATCGTTGCTAGCACCTCAAAACAGCAATTAAACACAATTTTAAAGGTGCCCTGACTGTGTATTCTTCAAACATGTCATTGGGATGAACTTCAAAGACAACATTGGGCACAGTTTCAAAGAAGACAGTGAGTGAGAGGAATAGCAGGAGACCTGAGGAAGACATAAATAAACTAGCGAAATACACAGACACAAAGCAGATAGCATTTAAAGCAGAGAAGTGTGAATTGATGCATTTTAGAAAATGGAATGAGGAGAGATAATCCACACGAAGCGATACAATATTAAAGAAGTTGGCCGATCAGAAAGACCCAGCAGTAAAGTAAGGAAATCGATGAAGATGGTGTGACAGGTCGATAAGGCTATTTTAAAGCATAGGAAATCCTGGTTTTATATTGTGAAACAGAATACAGAATCAGGAAGGTTATGGCGAACCCTTAAAAATTCATGGGTAATCTCAACTGGAGTTGGGTGCCTAAATCTGCTTTAGGAAGGCCTTGGAGAACATATAAAAGAGATTTACTTGTGTGAGGGATTTCTGTGGAGAAACTGAGATCTTTCTCCTTCGAGAAAAGGAGGTTAGTGGATTATTTACCTGGGGTTATTGGTCTGAACAATCGTGAATCAATAGGGAAAATGTACCACACATAGGAGGGTCAGTAGCCTGAAGACATTGCCTTGAACTAACCTGCAAAACAGCGTAAAGGGAGATAAGGAGAATCTAGCGTGTAGCGATCTATGATCTGAAATGTGTAAGGTGAACTACAAAGCCTGAAAAAGGAACTGGATACTGAAATCCTCCACCCAGGGTATATTCTAAGACCTCCACCCTCAGTGCTTCCTTCCAGTGGTGTTCAACATGGATGGGCACTAGTTCATCAGCAGAGAGGTGGGGTTGGGGGCTTCATGAGCAGGAGATTTCCTTGTTTTTCCTTTTACATTGCAGCTACTGAGGAGGTGGTAAATGTTGATGGTCGTGGATAGAGTGCCAATCAGGCAGGCTGCTTTGTCCTACATGATGTCAAACTGAACTGGACTAGCAATATAATTACAAAAGCAGGTCAGAGGCGAGCAATTCTGTATGGACAACTCACCTCCTGACTTCCCCAAAGCCTGGCCGCTGTCTGCAAGGCACAAGTCAGGAGTGTGATGGAGTACTCCCCACTTGCCTGGATGAGCTCCAACAACACTCAAGAAGCTCAAAACCATCCAAGACAAAGCAGCCCACTTGATTGGCACCACATCCACTCCCTCCATCACCGACACTAAGGAGCAGCAAGATGCAGAGCAGAACTTCACCAGAAATCCTTAGACAGCATCCTCAAAAACCTAAGACCACTTCCATCTAGAAGGACAACGGCAGCAGATGCAAAGGAACACTAGAACCTGCATGGTCCCCTTGAAGGTACTCACCACCTTGGTTTGGAAATATATTACCGTTCCTTCGGTATCACTGGGTCATAATCCTGTAACGTCCTTCCTACTCAGCGATGTGTATCTGCTTTAAGATGGCAGCTCACCCTCACATTCTCTGGGCCATTTAGGCATTGGTTATAAATGCCCACTCTCATCCTTGGAATGAATGCGAAGAATTCCCTGTCTTCCCACACTGTAGTGTCCTGGATGTCTCCCTGAGGTGGTTATGTGCCCCTCTGACTCATGGGGTATCCTGGCTCGTGACCGTACCAAAATGGCGGAGACTGATTTGGAAAATGAACAAACACAACGGACCGACATTGTCGGGATCATGCATGAGGTAGAGTTGAGGCATTAAGGAGAACGCAGCCCTGTGCCCAATACAATCCACAGATTCCCATATTGACCACATTCATGCCCATTGATCTGGAGTGGAGCCAGGTCATTCTTGATCTTGAGGGAGTGCCTAAGATATTTCACATCCAGGTCTGAACACAGGGTCAACCAACAAGACTTTATCAAATGTGACAATAAACTAAGGTAGACATTGACATTTACACAGCCAGGCCTTGCCAATGGTTATCATGGCTTTAATTGAGTCTGCTATCCATCACAATGTCAGGGAACTTGTAAATACTTTTTGTTCGTAAAACAGCAGCCTCCTTGTCTAATTCAGTCACGATTGTCAGCAGGTACAAAATACATATTGGAATGCAAGACATTTCAACTTCCTCAGGGCGTATAGGCTCAATAGACAACAAAATTACAATCACCTCAGTGCCAATGCAATTTTCTCATTGTCAAACCGAGATGGAATGGACTAACCCATAAAGGTCTCAGCAATGTAGGCAGGGATGCATGCTTTGCTAGCGACATTTAAAAACTAGTCTTTACCTCAGTTTGTGACTGGGGATCCCTGAACGAGGTTACTTTCATGGTACTGCCTCCACTGTGACACTCTCCGCTGCTGGGGGGCAAGTGCGTATGTCGGAGGGGCCTGGGAGACAATATAGGCCCAACAACAGGGCTGGGGAGAGAGCTTGGGTCAAGTAGTTAGGGATGGAGTACATGGGTATGATTCCTGGGGAAGAGAGTGGGTCTGAGGCCAACAGAATGACCTCGCTCCTGATCGCTTTTGAGCACATTTCTGCGCAGAATGGTGACGTAGAGTCATGGAAATCTACAGCAGAGGAAATGGTCTTTCAGGCCAATTGGTCTGAGCCAGTCATAAACAACCACCCAACTATTCAAATCCCATTTTGCAAGCCATAGCCTTGCATGCCTTGGCATCTCAAGTGCACATCTAAATACTACTTAAATAATATGAGGGTTTCTGCCCCTACTACCCTTGCAGGCAGTGAGTTCCAGATTCCTACTTTCATGGGTGGAAAATATTTTCCATCACCTCCCCTCTAAACCTCCTGCCCTTTAGCTTAAATCGATGAACCCCTGACCAATGATCCCTCCAGCAAGGGGGAAGCTCCTTTCTCTCTACTCTGTCTATGCCCCTTGTAAATGGATACGTGTCAACTACGCCTCCCCAGCCCCCCTCAGTCTCCTCAACTCCAAGGGAAGCAATCCCAGTCTGTCCAATCTCTCCATAACTAAAGTGTCCTGAAGAAGGGTCACTGGACCCAAAACAATAACCCTATTTCTCTCCACAGAGACTGCCAGACCTGCTGAATTTCTCCGAGCAAATTCTGTCCTTAGTTCTGTTTGTGTTCCCATCCCTAGAACCAATGTGACTTCCACAGTCACTTACTGGTTACTGTGGCCTATTTTAATTCACACTTTTGCATGTCTTCAGAAGGGCCATCAATCTAGAGGTGCCACCTCTCTCTCTCTCCCCCTAACCCCCGAATGTACAGCTTGGCAGCTCTTAACATCAGCAGCCCACAGCTCTGAATGCTGGAGGTCCCAACCTGGGAGCGCTGAGAAATTGCCTATTGGACCTCAGCCCAATCAGCATTAGGAGCACACTCACCATCCTTACTGGGCAGCGAGCATACTGTCATAGAGATATACAGCACGGAAACAGACCCTTCGGTCCAACTCGTCCATGCTGACCAGATATCCTAAATTAACCTAGTCCCATTTGCCAGCATTTGGCCCATATCACTCTAAACTCGTCCTATTCATGTTTAATTTAAATGTTGTAATTGTACTGGCCTCCACCACTTCCTCTGGCAGCTTGTTCCTTGCACGCACCGCCCTCTGCGTGAAAAGTTGCCCCTCAGGTCCCTTTTAAACCTTTCTCCTCTCACCTTAAACCTATTCCCTCTGGTTTTGGACTCTCCTACCCTGGGTAAAAGACCTTGACTATTCACCCTATCCATGCCCCTCATAATTTTATAAACTTCTATAAGGTCACCCCTCAGCCTCTGTTGCTCCAGGGAAAATAGCCCTGGCCTATGCAGCCTTTCCCTATAGCTCAAACCCTCCGAAACCTGCAACATTCTTGTAAATCTCTTCGGTACCCTTTCAAGTTTAAAACATCCTTCCTATAGCAGGATGAACAGAATTGAAGGCAGTATCCTAAGAGTGGCCTAGCCGATGTCCTGTATGACTTCCCAACTCCTATACTCAATGCACTGACCAATAAAGGCAAGCATACCATGTCTTCTTATGTTTCACCAGCCTGCTGAGCTGAGGGGACAGGTATTGATGCAACAACATTGACACAGAAATGCATCCAACCTCAGGACGCCAACATCAGATTAAAAATCCAGGCCTTCATTACAACTCTCACTGTGTTCTGCTTTCCCACTGCACCAACAGCTAGACACTTAGTTGTGGTTGGTTGGCTCGCCGAGCTGGTTCGTTGTTTTTCCGCAGACGTTTCATTACCCTGCTGGGTAACATCATCAGTGCAGCCTCCGATGAAGCGCCGTTGTGTTTTCCCGCCTGTTATTTCAACTCTGGAGTCCGTTGAGCTGGATTACCTCACTTCCGGTTTTCCTTCGCGGTGGAGTGTATGTGGGGTCTAGCTCTATGTGTTTGTTGATGGCTTTCTTCGTGGAGTACCAGGCTTCCAGGAGTTCCCGCGCTTGTCTCTGCTTTACTTGTCGCAGGATCTTGGTGTTGTCCCAGTCGAATTGGTGGTTCTCCTTATCCATGTGGATAGAGATGAGTGTGTATTGGCCGTGTCTTTTTGTTGCCAATTGATGTTCGTGTACTCTTGTGATTAATTTCCTTCCTGTTTGTCCGATGTAGTGTTTGTCACAGTCTCTGCAGGGAATCTTGTATATGACAATGGTCCTGTCCATAGTGGGTAAGGGTCTTTGCTTCGGGTGAGCAGTTGTCGTAGGGTTGAGACAACAAGGTGCAGGGCTGGATGAACACAGCAGGCCAAGCAGCATCATAGGAGCAGAGAGGCTGACGTTTCGGTTTCTGATGAAGGGTCTAGGCCCGAAACATCAGCCTCTCTGCTCCTATGATGCTGCTTGACCTGCTGTGTTCATGCAGCCCTGCACCTTGTTGTCTCGGATTCTCCAGCATCTGCAGTTCCTACTATCTCTGTCGTAGGGTTGAGGTGGGTTTGTGTGCTACTCTGATGCCCAGTGGTCGTAGGAGTCTTGTGGTCAGTTCAGATGTGTTCCTGATGTAAGGTAGCGTGGTGAGTGTGTTGGGGCGTGTAGTATCTTCCTGGATAGGCATCTTCTGACCCAGTTTTTCGGGAGTCCATTGTCCTTGAACACCTGGAAGAGGTGCTCTTCTTCTCGGAGTAGCTCTGTGTTGCTGCAGTGTGTTGTTGCCTGTTTAAATAATGTTCGCACGCAACTTGGTTTGTGTGTGTTGGGGTGGTTGCTGTTTAAATTCAGTACTTGGTCAGTGTGCGTGTGGCTTTCCTGTGTGCCTTTGTTAGGAATTCCCCATTGGTCCTGCATTAGGCCTGGTTCTCCACTAATAAAGCCATCAACAAACATAGAGCTCGACCCCATATACACTTCACTGCGAAGGAAAACCGGAAGTGAGGTAATCCAGCTCAACGGACTCCAGAGTTCGAATAACAGACGGGAAAACACAACGGCGCTTCATCGGAAGCTGCACTGATGATGTTACCTGGCAGGGTAATGAAACATCTACAGAACAATGAACCAGCTCGGCGAGCGAACCAACCACAACATCCACAACCCGAGCTACAAAACTGCTCTAAAATCTTAGAGACACTTAGTTTCTGCTATTTCCAGCAGCCACTCTGCACAACTAGTTGAAAGGTCTTTTTGTTGCTGAGGCATGGAAATTTATCCACTCATTTGACACTAGCCAAGGTGACTAGCTGAAAAGTCAATGGCCAAAAAAGTGGACTTTTCAGGTGATTTAAATAAGGAAAAAACGAGCTGATTCAGATGGTAATGTCACTGGGCCAGTAATCCAAAACCCCTGATAAATGTTTCTGGGGACGTGGGCTCAAATCCCATCCCGGCAGACGGTAAAATTTAAATTCCCTTGGGGTAAGGTCTCTCACCCTCCATCAGATGGGGAGATTGCACCGTGTATGGTCATGGGCTGTGCTCTCTTGTGGTACAACATTGCCCTCTGCTGTTCCCAGCCAACATATTCATGGTCATAGGTGAGGGCTGCGTGCTCAAAACCATGAAAGCCCAGACCAACTGAATGAGCAATAGAGATAACAAGGTGTAGAGCTGGATGAACACAGCAGGCCAAGCAGCATCAGAGGAGCAGGAAGGCTGATGTTTCGGGCCTAGACCCTTCTTCAGAAATGGGCCTGTTTGGGTGCCTAAGTAAAAAGTTGTCATTTGTAAATAACCTGATGTGCTCTAATTTGTTTCATTGCTGATGCAGTGCGCATTCTGAAAGCCCATTTCTGCATTGATACTGCCCCTGGTTGGTTTCCTTGGACTGTTAGGGCCAATCATACCACGGTGGGGGGGAGGTGGGGGGTCGGGGGCAGGGGGTGGGTATTTGGGAGGCTGCTATTTGGGCTTTTCTGTGCCCAGTCATCAAATCCCCAAGCTGTCTCAATCGCCACAACTTCCCATTCCCGCTGTCTATGCCTACTTTCACCGAATTTCCATCCTGGATGTGAGTAGAAGGCTCACCCTTTGCCAACCGTTGCACCAACTGGGCATTTAATGGCTGTGAGGCAGCTAGGTGGAACCATCAGGGGGACGCAACCCTCATCGTCTCTCCGGGAGGTGAAGCAGGAAGCCCGGCTCTCTGAAAAATCCTACTCCACAGTCTGTGCGCAGCTCCGCGTTTGCTGTGAAAGTTTGTTCCTCCATAATTTTGTAGTCCCGAGTAGTCCTGACTCTAAAATGTTCATCCTCCTCTTCAGATCTCTCAGTGGCCTGGTCCCTCCCTCACTTTGTCACCCCCTCCAGCCCCACAGCTCTCTGAGATATCCGTGCTCCTCTTTCTCGGTCTCTCGTGCACGATGGAGAGTAGGCTGATGGGGCGGTAAATGGCCAGGTTGGATTTGTCCTGCTTTTTGTGTACAGGAAAGGGAACCAGGGAGAGAGTAGGGGGCAATCTGTGCTTGGAGCCAGAGCACATTTTTAGGGAGTTAAACGGATACAACACATCTGTCTCCACTTTGGAGTAGGGAGGCGTAGGAATGAGGGACTGTGAGATTTTTCAGCAGTTTGGCAGAGAAGATGAGAAGGTATTGGAGGCTTTGCCGGGCTAAACAGTGGACAAATTCCCAAGGTCTGGATGAGTTGTATCCCAGGCTGCTGTGAGGGACAAGGAAGGAAATTATTGGTGCTCTGTCTCAAACTTTTTTTAATTCCTCTCTGGCTACGGGGGGAGGTGTCAGAGAACTGGAGGACAGCTAATGTGGTTCCATTTTTCAAGAAGGGAGGTAGAGATAAATGAGGGAACTACAGAGCAGCGAGTCTCACATCAGTGTTTGGAAAGCTATTTGAGAAAACTCTGAAGGAAAGAGTTGATCTTCGCTCGGGGAGGTAAGGTGTGACCAGCAATAGTCAGCATGACTTTGTCAGAGGGAGGTCATGGCTAACACATTTGATTGTATTTTTTGAGGAGGTGACCATGGGTGTAGACGAAGGCCTTTCAGCAAGGCCTTTGACAAACTCTCACATGGGAATCTGATAAAGAAGGTAAAAGTTGGAGTTAAAAACAAGGACAAAAACAAAGTTGCTGGAAAAGCACAGCAGGTCTGGCAGCATCTGTGAGGGAGAAAACAGAGTTAACGTTTTGGGTCCGGTGACCCTTCCTCAGAACTGTTTTCTCCTTCACAGGTGCTGCCAGACCTGCTGAGCTTTTCCAGCAACTTTGTTTTAGTTCCTGATTTACAGCATTCGCAGTTCTTTTGGTTTTTAAAAGTTGGAGCTGTTGGTTCACTGAGCTGATTGGTTTCCATGCAAACATTTCATCTCCCTTCTAGGCGATATCATCAGTGCTGTGTAGCCTCTGTTGAAGTGCTGTTGTCCTTCTATATTACAGTGTATTGAAAGTTTCAATTAAGTTTCAATACACTCTGACAAGGAACGACATCAATTTGACTGAAGCAAAGTAACAGTACTAGGATAAGTGAGACAAAGACAGCACGAGAATTCCTGAAGGCCTGGTTTTCAACCACTGATGCAATTAACAAACATGTTGAAACAGGCCCCCACCTACATACCATCTGGTACAAAACCGGAATCAAATCTGCCCACCGTGACAGACCGGACCATATAAATTCAGAGTGGGACAGAACGACAGCACTTCGGCAGAAGCTACACAGCACTGATGATGTCACCTAGAAAGGAGACAAAATGTTTGCAGGAAAACCAGTGGGCTCGGTGAACCAACCAGCAACTCCAACCACAACCCGAGCTACAGGTCTTCGTTTAAACATTAAAGAAGGTAAAAGTACATGTACTCCACATTTACTTGGAAAGTTGGATCCAAAATTGGGTTGTTGGCAGGAGGCAGACGGTATGGTAGAAGTCTGAAGAAGCGTCCCGACACAAAACAAGATGATGAGGGGCATAGAACATAGAACATAGAACATTACAGCGCAGTACAGGCCCTTCGGCCCTCGATGTTGCGCCGACCTGTGAAACCAATCTGAAGCCCATCTAACCTAAACTATTCCATTATCATCCATATGTTTATCCAATGACCATTTAAATGCCCTTAAAGTTGGCGAGTCTACTACTTTTGCAGGCAGGGCATTCCACGCCCTTACTACTCTCTGAGTAAAGAACCTACCTCTGACATCTGTCCTATATCTATCACCCCTCAATTTAAAGCTATGTCCCCTCGTGCTAGCCATCAACATCCAAGGAAAAAGGCTCCCACTGTCCACCCTATCTAATCCTCTGATCATCTTGTATGTCTCTATCAAGTCACCTCTTAACCTTCTTCTCTCTAACGAAAACAGCCTCAAGACCCTCAGCCTTTCCTCATAAGACCTTCCCTCCATACCAGGCAACATCCTGGTAAATCTCCTCTGCACCCTTTCCAATGCTTCCACATCCTTCCTATAATGCGGTGACCAGAACTGTACGCAATACTCCAAGTGCGGCCGCACCAGAGTTTTGTACAGCTGCAACATGACCTCGTGCTTCCGAAACTCAATCCCTCTACCAATAAAACCTAACATACTGTACGCGTTCTAAACAACGCTATCAACCTGGGTGGCATCTTTCAGTGATCTATGCACATGGACACCGAGATCTTTCTGCTCATCCACACTACCAAGAATCTTACCATTAGCCCAGTACTCTGTATTCCTGTTACTCCTTCCAAAAGGTAGAGTGGACAGTAAGAGACTTTTTCCCAGGGCGGAAATGACTATTACGAGGGGGCGTAATTTTAAGGTGATTGGAGGAAGGTATAGGGGAGATGTCAGAGATAGATTCTTCACACAGAGAGTGGTTGGCATGTGGAATGCGCTGCCAGCAGTGGTAGTGGAATCAGATACTTTAGAGACTTTTAAGCGACTCTTGGATAGACCCATGGAGGATAGTAAAATGTAGGGTATGCAGGGTAGATTGATCTTAGGATAATAAGTTGGCACAACATCATGGGCCGAAGGGCCTGTACTGTGCTGGACTGTTCTATGTTCTATGTTCTATGAAACGTCAACTTTCCTGCTCCTCTGACGATGCCTGGCCTGCTGTGTTCCTCCAGCTCCACACTGTGTTATCTCTGACTCCAGCATCGGCAGTTCTTGCTATCTCATGGTAGAAGGCTGTTTGTGTGACTGGAGACCACTGTTCAGTGGCGTTCCACAGAGGTTATTGCTGGGTCAACCTTCATTTCAAGTAATTACTGTCTCTAGGATGCATTCTTCAGCCTGCAGGGCACTGAGCTCAACAGTTCCAGTACAGCTACAATACTGACTTATATCTTCTGCCTGACGGAAGAGATTATAACCGGGGTGGTTGGGGTCTTTGATGTTGTTGGCTGCCTTTCCAAGGTAGAGAGAAGTGTAAATGGAGTCAATTGATGGAAAGTTGGCTTGCATAATGGACTGGGTTGTATTCACAACTTTCTGTGGTTTCTTACGGTCCTGGGCAGAGCAGTTGCCATACTGCCATTTCGATGCCCAATGTAAATTCAGCAAACATTGTGCGGTGATTTTTTAAAAAATAAATCACTGTTATCAGAAAGAGTTAACTCTGCTGGCTGTTTTCAAGGGGCCTGAGAAACTTTGCATACAATCCCAAAATACTTTTCATCTATCCCTTCCTTTTATCATTCTTCTCTCTAAAACCAATGTTTAAATTTTGATGTTAACTACTTGACCAGATTATAGAGAAACAGTCAGTAAACATGTGTGTTTGATTTGGCTTTTTTTTAAACTCTGAAACAAAGTGCTTTGAAACATTCAAGCTGGAGTTCTGTTAAACATTTTCAAAATTTCAGGCTTATCTTTATATCTTGAGAAACAAGTCTTTTCACAGCTGTACAAGTACATATTAATTCATACTGAAGACATGTCTCACCCAAAAACTTCAATTTTTTTCCATGCATAGAAGTTCACAATATTTTTGATCAATTCCCTAATTTTTCACAATTTTTTTCAACCTTCTTCCTCAAACTGATTTTATTTGGATGTCTATTGGTTATAAATGACACCCTGCATTAACAATGGCTAGTCAGTGTTCCAAAAGTGTATTCTTTCCACTCGTCTGAGTACAGCTTCAGGGCTTAGATAAGTATCATGGGTGTTGGAGTTTAACTTGACTAACGTTAATTTCTGACCGCCTTTAGTTATCAATGGTGCAGTCTACTTGTCAAACCCCCACCAGCCTCTTCAAAACAGCTGGAGGATCGAACCAAAATATTGCGCCAGTACAGTAGTTATAATTGCACACTTTAATTATTCTAATATAGACTTCAATAGTAACACTATAAAGGACAGAGAGGGCAGGACGAGATTGAATAGTTGATTGATTGAGATTGCTAAAAGTAAAAATGGAAATTGTCGAGTTCCTGACCACATTCTTCCAACCCTCCTTCAGTACAAAGGTGTTACCAGACAAATAGAGAACTGCAAATGTTGCACTATTGTTCAAAGGTCTAAGGATAATCTAGCAACTGCAGGCTAGTCAATCTAACCTTCAGAAATTAAAATTGTTAGTCACTCAAAGAAGTGTGGATTTATAAGGAAAGCCAACATATACTTGTGTAGTGGAGAGATAGTAGGAACTGCCGATGCTGGAGAATCTGAGATAACAAGGTGTATAGCTGGATGAACGCAGCAGGCCAAGCAGCATCAGAGGAGCAGGAAAGCTGATATTTGGGATGAAGGCGAGGTGGATCTCATTGACTATGAGATCCATGATTGTTAACCTGGGCCAATCAGGGAGCCCTGGCTGACAGATATAAGCAGGAGATTCAGAGAGTCTCCACATTCTAGGGACTTACTCTGAGCAAACTGTTCAGACTCCATGTACTGGGCATGTGCAAATAAAGGGTGACTCAGTGACGGGATACCAGCCTCTGTGGAGTTATTTCAACTTGTTAAAGGCAATGTATGTTTAACAAAATTGATTGTGAGCTTTTGATGAGAGAGTGGAGAGTGTGGGGAGGGGGGTGGGGATCAGGATGATACAGTTTATGTGTAAAACTTCCAAAAGGCATTTATCAAAACTTCCACATAACAGGCTTGTGAGCAAATTTGTACAATGGCAACATGGGTAAGAAGTTAGCTGAGAGACAAGAAACAGGCATCGGTCGACGATTTATAAATTGGAAGAAGTTACACAGTGAGGTTCCTCAAAGGTCACAGCCAGGACCACTACATTTCTTGAAATACATTAATGCTCTAAATTTGGACACACGAGGCGCAACTTCCAAAGTGAGTAGATGACACAAAACCTGGAGGTGCTTTGAATTGTGAAGTAGACTGTGCAGACTTCACGTGGATGCAGGCAGGTCTGCGAAATGAGCAAGCATTTCTCAAATGAAATTTAACGCAGAGAAGTATGAAATGATCCATTTGGGGAGGCGATGGCCTAGTGGTATTATCACTGGATTGTTAATCAAAAGACCCAGATAATGTTCTGGGGACCTGGGTTCGAATCCCACCATGGCTGATGGTGGAATTTGAATTCAATATCTAGGATTAAGAGTCTAATGATGACCATGAATCTATTGTCGATTGTTGGGAAAGATCCATCTGGTTCACTAATGTGCTTTAGGGAAGGAAACTGCCATCCTTACCTGGTCTGGCCTATATGTGACTCCAGACCCACAGCAATCTGGTTGACTCTTAACTGCCCTCAGGGCAATTAGGGATGGGCAATAAATGCTGCCTAGCCAGCAATGCCCTCATCCCATGAATGAATAATAAGAATTGGGTAGGAAGAAGATGCAATAGAAATTAAAGTGCACAATTCTTAAGTGTGGGCAGGAATGGAGGTATTTGTGCACAAATCAGTGAAGATAGCAGGTTGTGAAAAGATTTTGAAAGGATTTTAGGTATCATAATTGGAGCCAGGGAGTACAAAATCAGGGAGTGATGATGTACCTTTTTAAAACCTCAGCTGGAAGACAGTATCCAATTCTGGCACCACATGTTTCAAGCATGTGACATTTCCAGGAATCTGTGCATAGGCTGGAGGTTGAATTTCTGTCTTTGAATTCACGGGAAATTTGATACACTTATTCAACATCATAAAGAGCCTGGACAGAGTTACACAGTGAGAAAATGTTTCAGCTGGGGGAGGCGTCAGAAAAGAAGGAAATCAATTTGAGGCAAAATAAAGCGAGGACAAACCATTTTATCAGGCGCTAAAACAGGAGTTGCTGGAAAAGCTCAACAGGTCTGGCAGCATCTGTGAAGTAAAAAAATCAGAGTTAATGTTTCGGGTCCGGTGATCCTTCCTCAGAACTCTAACTGTTTTCTTCACAGATACTGCCAGACCTGCCGAGATTTTAGAGCAAATTCTGCTTTTGTTCCTGATTTACAGCATCCGCAGTTCTTTCAGTTTCCATTTCAACAGGCATATGGTTACAAACCCCGAGACAGACAAAGCAACATCTACATAGGGACACCAGTAACCAGCAGGTTCTTTTCGAAGACACAAACCACCCTGAATTGGAATTATATCACTGTTCCTTCACTGTCACTGGGTCAAAATCCTGGAACTCCCTTTTTACCAGCATTTCTGGGTGCATTTATACCACAAGGACTCTGACAGTTCAAGATGGCAGCTCACCACCACCTACGCCAAGGCGGTTGGGGATGGCCAATAAATAGTGGCCTAGCCAGCGTTGCCCTCAACCTGTGCACAAATTTTAATAAAAACGGTCAATCCAACACTTCAACCATCATCAGCTCAACATATGCCAGTGTCTGCACAAACTTAACAGCCATCTCAAAAGCCATTGAGTTTGAGTGAAATTACGGGATGCTCTGTCTGTCACATCCACTGTGAAAGGTGAGTGACAGAGATAAGTAGCCAAGATGACTCACTTTAATTTGCATCGTAGAAACAGCTTTTACATTATAAAGCCTTTATTTTTCTACAGGAACCGCTGATGTGGCAGTTAATCAAATGCCTTCTGGAAATCCAAGTACAATATGCCTACAGGCCTACCGCCCCACCCCTGCCCTCCACCTTTATGCACTATGCGTGTTACTCCTTCAAAGAGCTCAAATAATTTGGTTTTACATGATTTCCCTTTAAAAGAGCTAAGCCGACTCTCCCCAATTATGTTGAATATTTGTCTAAGTGTCCAGCTACACCTCTTCAACTGTCAATTCTAACACCTCCCGCAAGACAACCATTACGGTACATAACCTATAGTTTCATGTTTTCTGTCTTGCTCCTTTCTCGGATAGAGGAGTTACATTTGCTGCTTTTGACTCTGATGGAACCTTCCTTGAAATTTAGGGAATTTTGAATAATTAACATCAACACATCTACTGCTTCATTTGAGATAACAAGGTGTCGAGCTGAATGAACACAGCAGGCCAAGCAGCCTCAGAGGAGCAGGAAAGCTGACATTTGGGATGAAGGCGAGGTGGATCTCATTGACTATGAGATCCATGATTGTTAAGCTGGGCCAAGTACTCCACAACCTCATCCATAATAATAATAATAATAATCGACTCATAATTTCACTAATCTCCCTTCCATCATTTGATTTACAGCTATTGCTGCGAAGTTGTTTTGTATCCTTGAAGAGAGAAGCAAAACATTTGCTCACTTTTAGAATACTGCATGCAATTCTGGTCTCTCTGCTATAGGAAGGATGTTGTGAAACGTGAAAGGGTTCAGAAAAGATTTACAAGGATGTTGCCAGGATCGGAGGGTTCGAGCTATAGGGAGAGGCTGAGTAGACTGGGGCTATTTTCCCTGGAGTTTCAGAGGCTGAGGGGTGACCTTATAGAGGTTTATAAAATCATGAGGAGCTTGGACAGGGTGAATAGCCAAAGTCCTTTCCCAGGGGTAGGGGAGTCCAAAACTAGAGGGCGTAAGTTTAAAGTAAGAGGGGAAAGATTTAAAAGGGACCTAAGGGATAACTTTTTCACGCAGAGGGTGGTGCATGTGTGGAATGAGATGCCAGAGGAAGCGGTGGAGGCTGGTACAATTATAACATTTAAAAGGCATTTGGATGGGTATATGAATAGGAAGGGTTTAGAGGGATATGGGCCAAATGCTGGCAAATGGGACGAGATTAATGTAGAATATCTGGTTGGCATGGACGAGCTGGACCAAAGGGTCTCTTTCCGTTCCGTACAACTCTATGGCTCTATGACTCTAATGGAATTTTCTTGCAAGCAAGGTCAGGGAGTGGGGTGGGGGGTGGGGGGGTGGTGGTGGTTGGTGGTGTGGGGAGGTGGATCAGGGCTTTTCATTTGGAAACCCAGTAATAACCAGCTTCCTCCATTACAATCAGAACTTTTGGAGGTGTGTTGAGCTGGATTAGAAAATATAACCATTATAACCTGCACCTGTGTTTGGATTTTTAAGTATTTGTTTATGGGATGTGGGCATTGCTGGCTAACCTGGCACTTATTGACCAACCCTAATGGCCCAGAGGACACTTTAGGGTCAACTATAATTTGCTGTGGTTCTGAAGTCACATGTAGGCCAGACTAGGTGAGGACAGTAGATTGCCTTCCCTAAACGACGTTGATGATCAAGCAGCTTTCTCCCCTCCCCCTAGTCTCTTTTTAGTTGAATTCAAATTTTCCCATTTGCCATAATGGCAGTCAAACACATGCACCCAGTGTGTGTACCTGGGGATTAGGACTATTAATCCAGTGATATGGTCATTTTGCCACCACTTCGACTGTTACCAACCAGCTCCAATGGTGCTAAGTAACGTGAAGCTGTTTTCATTGGCTGAGGGACTAATTAGTAGATTTGCAGATGGCGGTGTCGTTGATAGTGAGGGGGATGGTCTGGGATGGAAAATTTAAATTATGAGGAAAAGTTCGATAGGCTTGTTTGTTTTCATTGGAGCTGAGAAGACTGGTGGGCAATCTGAATGAGGTGTACAAGATTATGAGAGGCATGGATAGAGTGGATAAGGAGCAGCCGTTCCCTATCATTGAAAGGTCAGTCACAAGGGGACATGAGGTTCAAGGTGAGGAGCAGGAGGTTTAGAAGGGGATATGTGGAAAAACGTTTTTACCCAGAGGGAGATGATGGTCTGGAATACACTGTATGTGAGGCGAGCTGCATTCAAGGCTACAGGCCAAGTGCTGGTAAATGGGATTAGCTTGAAGGTTTGGTGTTGCTCACGTTTTGGTACGGACTCGATGGGCTGAAGGGCCTCTTTGGCACTGTCGATTCTATGATTTGATGGTCACAGGCTACACTCTGATATTGTTCAGCTGGTAAATTGGGCACAGCAATGGTCGACAGAATGTAATCCTGACAGTGCAAGGTGTCGCATTTTGGGAGGCCGAACACGGGAAAAATTTACACCATGAATGGTAGGTTCCAGGAGAGTACTGAGGAATAAAAGAACCTTGGTGTACAGGTCCGCAGATTCCTGAAGGTGTCAGCACAGGTAGGCAGGGTGGTGAAGATGGCATACAGGATGCTTGCCTTTCATTAGCCAGGGCATAGAACATTGGTGCAAGGAAGTCTCGTTTCAACTTACACAACATTGTTTAGGCCACAGATGGAATAATGTGCGCAGTTCTAGTAACCACACGAGTGGAAGGTTGAGATTGCACTGGAGAGGGTGCACAGGAAGTTCACCAGGATGTTCCCCGGGATGAAAAATCACAGTCATGAGGAGAGACTGAACAGGCTGGGTTTGTTTTTCCTGGAGCAGACGAGGTTGAGGAGGTATACAAAATTATGAGGTGAACAGTTAGGGTAGAATTGTTTGCAAGACCAGAGGACATAAGTTTAAGGTGTAGAGTAAGTGGTTTAGAAGAGACCTTAGAAATAAAACACCCAGAGGGTGGAAGAAGCATAGAACAAGCTGTCTGAGGGGGTGATGGAGGCAGGTATTCTTGCAGGTAGCAGCATCTGGATGAGTACTTAAAATGCAGGACATAGTAGCCTATGGACCAAGTGCAGGAAAATGGGATTAGTGTAGTTTTGTTGGTTGGCATAGACCGAAGAGATCTGTTTCTGTGCTGTAACACTCTATGACTCTACAAATCAAGGATTCAACGTTTCTACAT
This sequence comes from Rhincodon typus, assembly GCF_021869965.1. Lineage (NCBI taxonomy): Eukaryota > Metazoa > Chordata > Chondrichthyes > Orectolobiformes > Rhincodontidae > Rhincodon > Rhincodon typus. Next base: position 11,693,915 of record NC_063336.1, on the reverse strand, counting down.
ACAAACATTTCTCCACACATATACACGTTTAACATAATTATGTTACACAGCTAGTTGCTGGGATCTTGAATGCATTGTCTGAAAGGGTGGTGTACGCAAATATGATAAGAATTTCTAAAAGGGACTTGAGGGTCAGGCACTTGAGAAAGTACAAACTGTTGGGCAATAGTGAAGGAGCAGGCACATGGCATTACTGGGCAGCTGTTTCTGTGATGTAAGGCATTCAGGACCCTGGAGCAACCTTGTGATGAGGTCACAGGCCTGCACATCATTGGCATAAATATGTGTGGGTGAAGTTAGGAAGCACTAGAAGGCACATTCTGGAAGGAACACAGATGGTGAATGAACTTTTTCTTTACGCATTCACAGGACGAGGGTATCGCTGGCTGGACCAACATTTAATGCCCATCCCTAATTGCCCAGAGGGCAGTCAAGAGTCAATGGCATTGCTGTAGGTCTGGAGTCACAAGTAGGCCAGACCTGGTGAGGATGGCAGTTTCCTTCCCTAAAGGACATGAGTGAACCGGATGGGTTTTCCCCCAACAATCGGTAATAATTCAGACACTAATTCCAGATATTTATTGAATTCAAATTCCACCATCTGGCATGGTAGGATTCAAACCCAGGTTCCCAGAACATTATCTGGACTGAAAATCCAGCAATAATACCAACAGGCTTTCACCTCCCCTGGACATAAACACACAAAGAAGATAAGTTCCTCCTAACTTAAAGTAACTATAAGATCAGAGTTGGTAGATGAATGATGACCTTGTTTAGTAGTATTCAGCATTCATGTAAAATAAATAGTTTACTTTGAAGAATAAGTCTAGAGACTTCGAGAAGAACCTTCTATAAAGAACCCAAACTCATCATGCGACATACAACCACACACCAGAAGAGGTTAATATGAAAAGCCAAATTATCTCTGTTTAATTCTCACTCCAAATGATGAGTCTCCAGGCAGCGAAGTGCCTGAAGCGAGCCAGAGAAGCAGAATAAATTTTCCTTTTATTTGTAATTCCCTCAGCCCGTGCTAGTAATGCTGCAGAATCAATTACAAAGTCTTCCAAACCACTGAGTCTAATCAATTCATGCCAAATGTTATGCTCCACCCAAGCCTCTTGCTCAGTTCTCTATCAGGTTCTTATCTAAAGTTCCCGTAATTACAGCAGTACTGCTTATCACAACCATATCCTCTGATAGCAAATTCCATATTCTACACTTAGAACATAGAACATAGAACAGTATAGCACAGTACAGGCCCTTCGGCCCATGATGTTGTGCCGAACTTTTACCCTAATCCTAAGGTCTATCTAACCTCCACCCCCACCTTATACTATCATCCATATGCCTATCTAACAGCCGCTTAAATGCCCCTAATGAGGCTGACTGCACTACCCTCTCCGGTCATGCATTCCACACCCTGATCACTCTCTGAGTAAAGAACCTACCTCTGACGTCTCCCCTATATCTACCTCCACTCACTTTAAAACTTTGCCCCCTCATAACAGCTACCTCCACCCTCGGAAAAAGTCTCTGGCTGTCTACTCTATCTATACCTCTAATCCTTTTATACACCTCTATCAAGCCACCTCTCATCCTTCGTCGTTCTAAAGAGAAAAGCCCTAGCTCTCTCAACCTTTCCTCGTAAGACCTTCCCTCCATTCCAGGCAACGTAATTTCCGGGATTATCCCTCCTCCCTTTTTTGAACAAGGGAATGACGTTTGCCACTCTCCAATCTTCCGGCACTATACCCGTGGACAGTGAGGATGAAAAGATCATCGCCAAAGGCCCTGTGATCTCTTCCCTCACTTTCCATAGAATCCTTGGTTAAATCCCATCAGGCCCGGGGGACTTATCTATCTTCAAGTTCCTCAAAATCATAGTACATCTTCCTTACTGACATTGACCTCCTCTAGCCTATCAGCCTGTTTCACACTGTCCTCCTCTACAACTAGGTCCCTCTCAGTTGTGAATACCAAAGAAAAGTATTCATTAAGGACCTCTCCTATCTCTTTAGGCTCCATGCACAAATTCCCTTTACAATCCTTGATTGGCCCTACCCTTACAACTGGTAAACACATAGAATCCATACAGTGTGGAAGCAGGCCATTCAGCCCATTACATCCACACCGCCCCTCCAAAGAGCATCCCACCCAGACCTATTCCCTTACCCTATTACCCTGCATTTCCTGTGGCTAACCCACCGAGCCTGTGCATCCCTGGGCACTATAGCACGGACAATCCACCTAAACTGCACATCTATGAACTGTGGGAGTAAACTAGAGCATCCAGAGGACACCCACACAGACATGGGGAGAATGTGCAAACTCCACACAGTCACCTAAAGGTGGAATCAAACCCAGGGCCCTAATACTTTGAGGCAGCCATGCTAACCACTGAGCCACCGTGCCACCCATATCTCCTGAATTCTTTACTAATCTGTTTAGTGACTGTCTTATTCTTAAATAACCGTATATTCTTGGAATGGTTAGATCACAAAAGGAGGCTTCATCAACCCTCTCTGATACCTCACCAAAAATACTGAAGCAACTTAGTTCATTGTGATAACAAGCTGTAGAGCTGGATGAACACAGCAGGCCAAACAACATCAGAGGAGCAGGAAAGCTGACGTTTC
>NC_063336.1:11678079-11690876 GCF_021869965.1 Rhincodon typus | reverse complement strand
CAGATTCTCCAGCATCGGCAGTCCCCATTATCTCTTCGTTCATTGTGATTTGCCTTTAAGAATTTAATGCTGGCTTTCCTTAATTAATCTGCACTGGTCCAAATAACTGCTAATTTTGTCCCAGGCCTTCGTTTCTAGCCATTTCCATACCATTTAAGTTACAGAGATGAATTTTCATCCATCACTGGGTGGGGAAGGGGGAGTGGCTCAAGTTGGAAAATAAATGCCCCAAATGGTACTAATTCTGCTCCAAGCAAGAGGTCTAGCTGACCCCAGATCAGAGGTGGTCATAGAGACTGCCTGGTGCCAAGAGAGGGTATTTAACATTCCTGCTCTTAACAGAAATTCTAGCCAATTGACACCTATTTATTTAGTGTTATAAATATTGAGCCAGTGACAAAATAGATCACAAGAGGTAAGGAAACTAACAGTCAAACAATACTTTCCTTCCTGTGCGCCCATCTCAACAAAGTAATAAAAATTTTAGCTCTCAGGTAAAACACACAAAGATGGTGACCTTTCCACATTATCTGTCAGCAACCAGACCATAGTTTATGACTCCTCTGAGAGGCTGTGAGCCATGAATGCTTGGGATCCCTCACCCAACTCCACAAATGTCGTAGCGAGTTAGGAGATTTGTACCCATGGCAATGGGGCTGACCATGTCAGAAATGGGAGGGGCACAAGCTCACAGCCCACCCCGTTCTCCCCTGCCAGCAAAAATATACCAAACAGACTGACTTTTACTTCAATTTTACTTTGTTTTGGGCAGTTCTGTAAAGTTCTTGCATGAAATATTCATCGCTGGAAGAGGTCTGAAAGGACAAATGTGTCTTATACCCAGACTGCTGTCTTTTCTCCCATCATGTTCAAAATCTAGTATGATCACAGGAGATTACAGTTCTATTGGAATGTGTTTCTCCCTCAGAAGCTTCCTTGACTGTGACATTCCAGGTTTCCTCCCCCGACAGCCACTAAATTCATAACCAGAATCATCTTTTGGCTGCATCTCCTCTTTTGTTAAAAAAAAATGTATATTACAATTAAAGTACAATCATGTCCAGAGATAAACAATGGTTATAACCATTGCAGCTCCTAATAAGCTGATTGTTATGCAATGTAGGCTATTCTCTCAGCCATTGGGATGATGTGTAAATTACCACTGAATACACCTGCCCCCACACATGGACTGAAAACCAGTGAATCATGACCAATATCTTCAATCAATCCTCCTCCTTTCTTTCATCTATTTTTCCTGAACCATGCATCCTGGAGTATTCAATATTTAATAAAAGCAAGATACTGCAGATGTTGCAGTTCTGAAATTTTAAGAAAAGGGACGCTCCGGAGAAACTCAGTAGGGATCTGGCAGCATCTGTGAAGAGATAAAACAGTTAACGTTGAAGAGTCAGTGGACTCAAAGCGTTAACTCTGTTTCTCTCTCCACAGATTCTGCCAGACCTGCTGACTTTCTCCAGCACTTCCTGCTTTAATTTGATATCCAATCCTGTCCCCTATGGAGCTAAAACACAGTTGTCATCGCAATTCCCAAGTGGTATACTGCACCTGCTGTTCACCAACATTATTTTGTGCAGAGTTGGAAATTGCTGGAAAAACTCAGTGGCTCTGGCAGTATCTTTGGAGAGAAAGTAATATTAACGCTTCGGGTCCAGTGACTCCAGAGACCCAAAATTTATTTGATACAGTTGAGCACATGCAGCATAAACCTATGTAACATGTTTTTGAATTTGCTCTTGGTCTGATCCCACCTAATCACACTAGTGTTAAAACTGTCTCCCTCAGTCTTTTGTTCACCTTATTTCTTCATGTTCATTTTGCATGCCAATTTAGTTTAAAGCTCTCTCCACAGCACCTGTGAACTTCCTACAAAACATTGACTGTGGTTCTGTTGAAGTCCAACCCAACTGGAATTTGAACGTCCTACAAAACTGAACACCCCCTCCCCAAGGAATCTAAAGCCCTCATTCCTGCATACCCTAGAGCTATGTGTCCTTCTGCTGTAACTGGATTGAGGAACAGTTCTCATATTTCAGTAATTCCAATCATCACTAGATTTGATCCCACATCCTTTGGACAATCTTGTCATGCGTAAATGCCTGTGCTTACCCTGTCAGCCTCGCATAATTTCAAAAGTACGACTCAGCTTTCTCTTTTCTGGAGCAAAGGGCCCGAGTTTAGTTCAATCCTTCCCAAGGTTAATAACCAATCAATTCTGGTACTCTAGAGACTGGTCATATCAAACTCGTAACTTTAAAATCAGTTTCTGTCTTTTTAATTCTGGTATTCTGCGAAGACATTTTTGCAGTGTTGTTGAGAGGATTAATACAGTATAATGGCTTAGACGGCATCCACTATAAAGCGCAGGGGTGACCTGGTGGCTCAGTGGTTAGCACTGCTGCCTCACAGCACCAGGGATCCAGGTTTGATGCCAGCCTCAGGCGACTGTCTGTGTGGAGTTTGCATGTTCTCCCTGTGTCTGTGTGGGTTTCCTCCCACAGTGCAAAGATGTGCAGGTTAGTTGGATTGGCCATGCTAAATTGTCCAGGGAGGTGTGATCTAGATGGAAATGCAGAATGATAGGGTGGGATGATCTGCAGAGGGTCAGTGTGGACTCAATTGGCCAAATGGTCTCCTCCCCACTGTAGGAATTTATGTCATACAAATTGTGTGGGAGAACAGCTAAGGATCGGTATGATCCATGCCTACATCATGGACTCTATAACAATGTGTATCATAGCAGGGTCACTTGTATCTCATTGTTAACATTCAATAAACTACATCTTATTTAAAAGCCTCTTCTAATTAGTTTAGCAATTTTTTTTTCTCTACCTGTCGATCCTTATCCCAACAAGAGGATGATGGCAGAAAATCTAACCCACGGTGAGAGATAATAGTGCAGAAGGAAACATACGTTAAAATGGTGAATGGTGAGGATTGCTCATATAATACTTTTTTGTCCAGCACTCTTAGCTGTCAAACGAAATGTGTCACAGCACAGGGTGCGGAGAAAATCTTATTTTCACCCTAAGTGATGCCAAGTGAACAGTGACAATTGTAGGAAACACTTGTCAGGAAATTGTCGGTCTTCAGTCCCTAACCTTCGATCTAGTAAATTAAACTGAAGGTCAAGCTACATATGTGGTGCTAACATGGAGATAAGACTTAAATAAGATGCTAATGTCTGGACATTTTCCATTCCTTTCGGCTTTGTTTCTTTCATTTCTACTGTTTTGTTATTCCGGTTTTGTAATCAAATGTGTAAATAATGTTCTGGAAATCTGGGTTCAAATCCTGCCACGGCGGATGGTGGAATTTGAATTTAATAAAAAAAACCTGGAGTTAAGAATCTAATGATGACCATGAGTCCATTGTCGATGGTCAGAAAAACACATCTGGTTCACTAATGTCCCTTTGGAAAGGAAACTGCCATCCTTACCTGGTCTGGCCTACATGTGACTCCAGAGCCACAGCAATATGGTTGACTCTTAACTGCCCTCTGGGTAATAGCAATGGTCAATAAATGCTGCCTGGTCAGCGACGCCCTCATCCTATGAATGAATAAAAGAAAAACCAAGATAGCACTAGAGAATAGCAACTTGTGCACCTTTCGCTGTACTCCTGTATTCCTATACTTTTGAGTACACATGACAATACAATCTAATTCTAATCCTATCGCTCCCTTACCAGTGCAATCCATGTCCAAGCAAGGACTCAGATTAGATTTACCAGTCCTCCAAGACTGCCCTAGTCTGGCATTGTCAGGATGGAAAATCTAATCTTCCCCATGATACTGTTCTGAACACTTCAATAGAAAATAAAGGTGCAATGAACAAAACTGAGAAACTTAAAACAAAAAAAATCTCTTTGAGCCCTTTTATTAGTCATAAATGTAATGGAGAAGGTGGAGAGAGGGAATGCTGTTTGACTAAAAGCTAAAAAAAAATTTAGCCTCATGATAAATCTGTTTACTTCCAGTTGGCATGAGAAACTGGAGCAGAGATGTTTATCAACTCTTGCAGGAAATAGGACCGAAGCAAGGAAGATTTGCAAATGTGCCAGTTCCAGGAATATATGCCCCACTGAAGTTGGGGGCAGTAGCCCTGGCATGAGTCCTTTGACATATGAGAGGCGCATTCTGCACAAATCGCTTCCCACCCATACCTCTAGAGAATGCGTCCCTTAAAGTTGAAGAGAAGTCTTACGAAGGCTGAAAGTCAGACCTCTCTCACTGTCTATGTTTGCTTCGTCACTACGAGGGCAAAAGGCTAATGCAGCTTTTGTACAGTATTTCAATTACAAACACCGCACACTTAAAAGGGTGGGGCACCATCTCTCCGCCCTCTATCATATATAGAAAATAAGTTTTGTGGGGGGGGAAAGGGGAGTGAAATTTCCTTCCAAATAAGGCCGTACGCGTGAGCAACGCCCGTACATTGCGAGGGGGGGTCGAAAGAGGGCGCTTGTAGTTCCCAGCCTCCGCGCGGCCGCTGACTTTCAATGGGCACTGCGCACAGGAGGAACTACAAGTCCCGGCATGCAGGGCGCTGGCGAGCATGCGTACTGGTGCGGCAGCCCCTTGATGATTGACAGGCGATTCCCGGGCCGGTGTTCTATTCCGCTGCGCTGCTGGAGAGACGCGGTGTTCCCACAGGCAGGAAGCAATGGCTGGACGCGGCTCCTTGTTCTCGGCTCTCCTCCTGCACCAAGCAGCCAAGCAGTGCTGGAGACAGCGTTTTCATTGCGGGGGTTTCTCCTCTTCTCTCCTGGAAAAATGCGTGGCCAGCAACCTGCTGCCAGAGCCGGCACCGAACGGGGAGGCTTCAGAAGTGAGTTTGCAAAGTTTTTTTTTGTTTCTTTATTGTGTTTATAACCCTTCCCTCGTGTGCATTATTTGTCAGAGCTTGGATTTCCCTCTCCCCTTTGATCTGTGTTCCCCCCCCCCCAGGTCTTGAACCTGACTGACATTGCTCAGCTCCTAAGACTCTGCTGTTCCAAAAGCCGTTGGCATAGTAGTAGGATAACAAGTTGTACAGCTGGATGAACACAGCAGGCCAAGCAGCATCAGAGGAGCAGGAAGGCTGGCGTTTCGGTGCCTAGACCGTTATCTCAGATTCTCCAGCATCTGCAGTTCCTTGCTATCTCTGGCATAATTGTAGGTCTCAGTTAAACAAAACAGAAACAGAAAACACAACGCATAGGAGGTAGAGTTAACATTTCAGGTTGCTGATGTTCCAAAGGAGCTGGAACAACAGATCAAGTTGTGACAGATCACGAAGCCAGTACAAAGGTGGGAGGCTGCAGGGCAAAAAGTGAAAGGTATATATGTCAGGGAGGATTAAATGATTAAAGGGTCAAAGTGCAGCTAACGGATAGTAATGAGACGTGAAAGTAAATGAGTCCAGAAGAGCAATAGAGTCATAAAGGTGTACAGCGCGGAAACAGATCCTTCGGTTCACTTTGTCCGTGCAGACCAGATAGCCCAATTTGACCTCTAGTCCCACTTGCCAGCATTTGGCCCAGACAGTCCCCACTGCGTCCTCTGGCAGCTCATTCCATTACACGCAGCACCCTCTGGGTGAGCAAGTTACTTCCTAGGTTTCTTTTCAGTCTCTTCCCCCCCCCCTCTCACCTTAAACCTATGGCCTCTAGTTTTGGACTCCCCCAGCCTAAGAGGAATACCTTGGCTGTCCATGCCTGTCACGATTTTGTAAACTTCTTGAAGGTCACCGCTCAGTCTCTGATGCTCCAAGGAAAATAGCCCTAGCCAATGCAGCCTCTCCCTATAGCTTAAACCCTCCAACCCCAGCAACATCCTTTGTAAATCTTTTCTGCACCCTCTTAAGTTTAACCATATCCTTCCTGTAGAAAGATGACCAGAATTGCACACAGTATTCCAAAAGTGGCCTCATCAATGTCCTGTACAACCACAACATGACATCCCAACTCCTATATTCAATGTTATGACCAGTGAAGTCAACTGTACCAAATGCCTTCTGCACTACTCTGTCTACCTACAACTCTGCTATCAAGGAACAATCCTAGGTCTCTTTGTTTGCCAGCCCTCCTCAGGCCCCTAGCATTTACCATATAAGTCCTGCCCTGATTTGCCTTTCCAAAATGCAGCACGTCACATTTATCTAAATTAAACTCTGTCTGCCACTTCTCGGCCCATTGGCCCATCTGATCAAGATCCTGTTGTACTCTGAGGTAACCTTCTTCACTGTCCGCTATGCCACCTATTTTGGTGTCATCTGCAAACTTACTAACCATAGCTCCTATGTTCACGTACAAATCATTCATATAAATAACAAAAAGCTGTGGACCCAGCACCGATCCTTGTGGCACACCACTAGTCACAGGCCTCCAGTCTGAAAAGCAACCCTCTACCACCATCCTCTGTCTTCTATCTTCGAGCCAACTTTGTCTCCAGTTGGCTCACTCACCTTGTCTTCCATGTAATCTAACCTTGCTAACCAGTCTACCATGTGGACTCTTGTCAAAAATCTTGTCCCTTATAAACAATGTCCACCACTCTGCCTTTGTCAATCTTCTTTGTCACTTTCTTTAAAAAAAACTCTCGATCAAGTTAGTGAGACACAATTTCCCACACGCGCAGCCATCCTGACTATCCCTAATCAGTCCCTGTCTTTCCAAATACATGCAAGTCCTATTCCTCAGAATCCCCTCCAAAAACCTACCCACCATTGATTGATACAGTGTGGAGCTGGAGGAACACACCGTGTCAGGCAGCATCAGAGGAGTGGGAAAGTCGACGTTTCGGGTCGGAACCCTTCTTCAGAAACGTCAACTTTCCTACTCCTCTGATGCTGCCTGACCTGTTGTGTTCCTCCAGCTCCCCACTGTATCGACTCAGACACCAGTATCTGCAGGTCTACTGTCTCCTACCCACCAGTGAGGTAGGGCTCACCAGTCAATAGTTCCCTAGCTTTTCCTTACAGTCTTCCTTAAATAATGGCACCACGTTAGCCAACCTCCAGTCTTCCGACACCTCACCCACAGCGACCGATGATACAAATATCTCAGCAAGGGGTCCAGCAATCTCTTCCCTGGCTTCCCACAAAGTTCTGGGAAACACCTGATCAGGTCCTGGGGATTTATCTACCTTTTATGCATTTTAAGACCTCCAGCACCACCTCTTCTGTAATACGAACACTTTTCAAGATATCAGTATTTATTTCCCCAGGTTCTCTGGTTTCCATGTCTTTCTCCACAGTAATACTGATGCAAAATACTGGTTTAGTATCTCACCCATCTCCTATTGTTCCACACGTAGCCAGCCTCCTTGATTTTTAAGGGGCCCTATTTTCTCCCTAGTTACTTCTTTGCCCTTAATGTATTTATAGAATCTCTTTGGATTCTCCTTAACTCTTTTTGCCAAAGTTAATCATGTCCCAGTATTGCTTTCTTGATTTCCCCCTTGGACGTACTCCTACTGCCCTTTATATTCTTCTAGGGATTCACTCAATCCCAGCTGTAAATACCTGATAAATATCTCCCTTTTTTTGTTCAGAGCCTCAATTTCTCTAGTCATCCAGAATTCCCTGTACCTGCCAGCCTTGCCGTTCACACTGACAGGAACATACTGTCTCTGAACTCCTTATCTCATTTTTAAAGGCTTCCTACTTTCCAACCATTCCTTTACCTGCGAGCAGTCTCCTCCCATATCAATATTTGAAAGTTCCTGTCTAAAATTGTCGAAATTGGCCTTCCTCCAATTTAGAACTTTAACTAAAGTTGTGTTTGTAATCCCAAGGCTCCCTCCTCAAAAGCAGTGTGGTTGAAACTGCATTCCAAGGACTGCAGAAGTTCCCACTTCCTGGCTTAGTAGGACTGACGTATGGAGAAAGGTCTGGATCAGTTAGGAGTTTAGAAGAGTTGGGGGGAAATGTTATAGAAACCTACAAAGTTCTGACAGGACTAGACATGGTAAATGCAGAAAGGATATTTGTGATGACTGGGGAGTGCAGAAGCAGGGCGTCAGAGTCTAAACATACCAGGGAGGACTTTAGCGCCGAGATGAGGTGAAATTTCTTCACCCAGAGAGTGGGGATCCTGTGGAATTCTCTGCCACAGGAAGCAGCTGAGGCCAAAATATTGAATGTTGTCAGGAAGGAGTTAGATATCGTTCTTGAGGCAATGGGCATCAAAGGATGTGGGGTGGGGGGGTGGAGGGGGGCTAAGGTGGGAACAGGGGATAGAATTGGATGCTGAAATAAAACAAAGAACTGTGGATGATGGAGATCCGAAACAAAGAGAGAAACAGAAATTTTTGACTGTTACTGAGTTGGATGGTCATGTTGAATGGCAGAAAATAGGCTTGACATGCTGAATGGTTTACCCTTCCTACTTCCTGTTTCTCAAGGGGCACTCGCGCATGGGCAAAAAACTGCTGATTTAGCCAGCGATGCCCACATTCCTGAGATTTAATAAGGAAAAGTTTATCGTAACCATCTGAAAGCCCTCGGCTGCCAAACAAAGTGCTTTTAAAGCGTTGTCACCGCGGTGAAGTGGGTGTGCGTAGGTGTCAACGTGACAAGGAGCAGCGTCTGCAGCTGGAGAAACAAAATGGGGGAGGGGGCAGCGTTACACAGCCCGAACTCAACCAGGAGGGTGTGATGTACCCAATCAAAGGTTCCTCAAGATTGCATCGTGCTTCGCTGAAGGCTGAAGTCGGAGTGGGAACTATAGTTTGAATTCTCCACCACTTTCTGCACTGGAAGCCTTTATTACAGACTGAACACCCTTGTTCCACAAAGCTGTCCCCCACTCTGTGTGATCCCCACAATGGCGTCCTGTTCAGTGCAACGTTATGGGCCAAAAGGCCTGTGCTGAACTGTTGTGTGCTCTGTGTAGAGGAGGCTGCGCTGTGAACAGCGAATGTAGAGAGCGCTAAATTGAAAGAAATACAAATAAACTGTTGGGAGGAGTTTATGGAGGCTTTTCAGTGAGAGGAGAGAGAAAGACAGAAAGTAAAAAGACAGGTGTTGCACGTCCTGCGCTTGCATGGAAATTGCTGGGGGCAAAGGGGCTGATCAAGGGTCCGTAAGGAGCAGGACAGCTGAAAGGGGAAGGGTTGAGAAATTTCCGCCAGAAGTGCTCATGTTATAGAACAGAGAAGCTGGGAGAATAAAAATATGCCTTTCAATTTCAAATCAGTAAGGGAATCGAGGGTTATGAGGAAAAGGCAGGAAAGTGGAGTTGAGAATCATGGGGTCAGCCACGATCTCATTTCCTGGCACAGCAGACTCGATGGGCTGAATGGCCTACCACTTCGACATTTTATGGAATCCTCAGCAATTATGACCACTAAGAATTGGCTGCAAGCACAGAGCAGTTAGGAAACTGTTGGCAGTGAGCTCTGGGAACAAAGAATACTTTGGAAACTCCTACGTACTTGGAAGTTGTGTCATAATAACATTTTTCAATTCCCTTGGCAAGATAATAAGAAACTTGTGTCAGGGCACCTCAAAACTATTGAAGTGCATTTTTGCTTTATTGTCTGTTTGGGCATGCAGAAGTCAGTCCTTGTGGGACAGGCTCCCACAGACAGCAAGTTTAAAACTGATGGGATAATCCCATGGAATGTTGTCAATGCCACCAGGAGGAACTATTCTGTTTTCTCAGCTGGTGGGGGTGAGGGGTGCAGAGATCTCTGGAATGCACTGCCTGGGAGGGCAGAAGAGACAGTAAATCTCACACCCCTTTAGGGACATGGATAAACATTTGTAATGTCATAACATTCAAAGCTATGGGCCAATTGCTGGAAAATGGGATTAGTGCAGATAGGTCAGCACAACCTCGCTGGGCTGAAGGGCCTCATCTGTGTTATATATGATGCTGAGCTGCAATACTGTGTGATCCTTTATGACCTGAGGGTTATACGCTTTGTTTAGAAGGAGTGGATAATTTTAATGGAGAGTGCCTACGGGGTTTCCTTGTACACGAATGACAAAAGGGTGGTCTTTATGGACGGCATGATAGCTCAGTGGTTAGCACTGCTGTCTCACAGTGCCAGGGACACGGGTTCGATTCCACCCTCGGGTGACTGTCTGTGTGGAATTTGCACGTTGGGTTTCCTCCGGGTGCTCTGGTTTCCTCCCACAGTCCAAAGATGTGCAGGATAGGTGGATTGGCCATGCTAAATTACCCGTAGTGTTCAGGGATGTGTAGATGAGGTGGGTTATAGGGGTAATGGGTCTGGGTGGGATGCTCTGAGGGTCAGTGTAGGCTTGTTGGGCCGAAGGGTCTGTTGCCACATCTTAGGGATTCTATGATCTTATTGCAAGCAGGATAGGGTATTGAAGTAGGGAACTCTTGCTATGACAGTACAGGACTTTGGTGAGAACCGACCTGGAGTACTGTATACAACCTGTTACCGTAAAGAGCATATTGTTACATTCAAATCATCTGACGCGACCAAAATACTGAGCTTGCGTTCTTGTCTGCTGAAGACGGACGGATGCCAGTCATATTAGCATTGGAAACAGTTCAGAAAAGGTTCACACGGCTGATCCCTCCTGGGATGTCGAGGGCAGCACTGTGGCTCAATGGTTAGCACTGCTCACTCACAGTGCCAAGGACCCGGGTTCGATTCCACCCTCGGGCGACTGTCTGTGTGGAATTTGCACATTCTCCGCATGTCTATGTGGGTTTCCTCCGGGTGGGTGGATTAGTCATAGGGTAGGGAGGGGTGAGACACGCTTCGTAGAGTCAGTGTGGACCCCATGGGCCGAACAGCCTGCTTCCAACACACTTTCTATTTCGTAGAATCCCTACAATGTGGAAACAAGCCCTTCGGCCCAACAAGTCCACACCCAGACCCATCCCGCTATAACCCACCTAATCTACACATCCCTGAACACTATGGGCAATTTAGCATGGCCAATCGACCCAACCTGCACATCTTTGGACTATGGGAGGAAACCCACGCAGACACAGGGAGAATGTGCAAATTCCACACATACAGTTGCCCGAGGGTGAAATCGAACCCGGGTCCCTGGTGCTGTAAGGCAGCGGTGCTAGCCACTGTGCCACCCGCTAAGTAAAGAAGTAACAGAGTAGATGTTCCCCCACACTGTAGGGATTCTGCAATTCTGAGGAAAAGTTGATCCATTTGGGCCAACACCCATTAGAGTTTCGAAGAACGTGAGGCGATCTTCTGAGCAATGTATTCTGAGCCAGCATGTGTGCTGAGAGAATGTTTCCTCCTCCTGGGAGCAATCTACAACCAGGAGTATAGTTTCAGTATGAGGTGTGCTCCCAATTTAAGACAGAAATGGCTAGGCATTCATTTTCTCTCAGTCAAGCTGGAGCCTTTGCTGAGTTGGACAGGCCGCCAACAGTCCAGGGTTATTGGTATTGGTATTGGTATTGGTATTGGAGGGGGGGGCGCCGTGGTCAAATCAGGCATTGAGTGGAACAGGCTCGATGGGCTGAATGGGTCTCCGGCTTCCCCGCTGCCTTGTGTTCCTCTAATTTAGGGAAAACAGTGCCTCCGTCTAACGACTCATCGAGAAGATAGCACCACCAGAAATGGACAGACGCCTTCAGTTGTACACTGGTGGCCGGGATTACGTGTGTAAATCTCTGGGAGGGAGTGGAACTTTCAAACACCACTTCCTGACTCCGAGGTGGGGAGCGTGCCGCTTACAAAATTCTCTCGTCTGAGGCTTGGGTATCGACTCTGCTGTTCCAAGCTTGAATATGATGCTTCTGTGGCGTTGCATGAAGGGAATTCCAATGATTATTTTGTTCTCTCTCCATGAAAGTAAGAGAAGATGGAGTAGCAGGCAAGAGCTGGGGCAGGCTTCCATACTGGCAGAGCAACTTTGTACCTGGGCCAGCTTTGGGTTGGCTGTTAATGGGCAGCGCAAGTACTTTGTGCAGGGTCACCCAGAATGTTTTTTTTTTTTTTTGTTGCTTTGTGTTTGGAGGTGTTTGCCAGGAATTTGTCAAGAGCATGGTGAGTAAGCATTTCCCAGCAGGGTATTTTCTGTTCTTGCTTAGAGTTTGAAGAATTGTGTCAATATTGGCTTGGGAGATTGAGCATTTTTGGCATTTGCGCAATAATTTCAGAAGTACCCTAATGTTTTTAACAAGACAGCATCTCTGATGTTGGGCCTAAATCAGTTAGGCCCCTCGGAATGGGAGCTGCTTCCCTTGGTCCCTGTTTCGAGGCGAACTGACATTTTCCATTCCAGGGCAGCAGTTTAATGATTTCTGTTTGGTTTGGGAGGGTGAAGAGGTCCGCGCGTTTGAACTATTCCCTCATCCACAGAAGAAAGTGGAAAAACATGTTTTTCCATGATCTAGCCAAGTGCGTTAAAGCAATGGGAAAAGCTCCAAGAGACGGGGAGAGTGTTCGCAGTCTCGAGCATTCAATGAGACACCGAGCTGAGCTTTCGGCCATATCTGTTACAAACAATGTCTACTTCCATCTCGGCAATACCATCTCGCGACTGGTCTGATGAAGGGCTCCTCCATGTCTCTGTGTTTCCCCCCACACTCCCAACACAACTATTCTCGGGCTCGCTTTCTGACCTTTACAGCCTCCTCCATGAACCTGAGTGGCCAAAGCCCTGCTGCCCCATATTTGTAATTAGCTTTCTACACCCACTCCTGCCCCGCTGCCTCCCACTTACCCCTTCCTCCTCTTCTCTTCTTCTCCTCCTCTTCTCTTCTCTTCTTCTCCTCCTCCTCTTCTCTTCTCCTCCTCTTCTCTTCTCCTCCTCCTCCTCCTCCTCCTCCTCTTCTCT
>NC_063336.1:11672841-11677979 GCF_021869965.1 Rhincodon typus | reverse complement strand
CTCTTCTCTTCTCCTCCTCCTCCTCCTCCTCCTCCTCCTCCTCCTCCTCCTCTTCTCTTCTCCTCCTCCTCCTCTTCTCTTCTCTTCTCCTCCTCCTCCTCCTCCTCTTCTCTTCTCCTCCTCCTCCTCTTCTCCTCTCCCCCCCACCCGTCCCCACTTATTTCCTCCCCCCCCCACCTTCTTTCTCCTCCCTCCCACCCCCATCCCTTCCTTCTTCCTCCTCCCCCACCATCCCCACCTTCTTCCTCCTCCCACACCTTCCTTCTTCCCCCTCCTCCCCCCCCCCACCTCCTTCCTCCACCCTGCCCTCCCCGTCCCATCCCCACCTTCTTTGTCCTCCTCCCTCTGTCCCCACCTTCTTCTTCTTTCTCCACCTTCCCCTTTCCTTCTTCCTTTCCTCAAATGCAGCTTAAGACCCACCACTTTGTCCAAACTTTGGTCGTGTGACTTAAGTCTGCCTCAGTGTCAATTGTTGTTTGGTATCGCATCAAAGAAGGGCTTTGGTGTTTGGGAATATTGAAAGCGTCACATCAACGCACACATCTGAGTGCTGAGCAGACCCTGGCCACTGCATGGTGGGGGGGTGGTGGTGTCACGTTGGGTTGACCTGAGGTGAAGGTACGGACTGTAGAGTTTGAGGAGCGGGGAAGTGTTAATCCTGGAATAGAAACACCCTGTAGCGGAAGCACAGGGCATGGATGGCGACCTCTGAGAGGGAAGAGTTGAGTTCACACTGGGATCGGGATCAGGATTGGGATTGGCACTTTGTCAATGTGTTGTATGTTTCCATACGACGTGTTGATCAGACAGTTTGTGGTGGAATTAAACCTGTTGAGTTTCTTTTTTGGTTGGAGTGAGATTAGTCAAGTTGACATGTTCTAACATCAGACCACTGACTATTTTGAAGAAGGTTCTTTGGGAGCAAAGCATAATGGTATTTGAGAAGTTGTGGTCAGCGAAAGCCGGTCTCTTGTGTTGGAGTCACAGTTTGTTTGTAAATGGTCATCGTCCATCTTGCTGCCTCTGATCGGGGCACTGTGTAGAAATCACCCCTTCCCAGTCTCTGCCCTTCTCTATTTCAGTACTCCTTTGCATAACTTTAATCACTTGGCCTACAGATGCCTCAGTCATAAACTCTTCGAAGTTCCTTCTGAAGCCCCTCTCTGCTTTTTCCACCTCCTGTCCCTGGAAGATGCTCATCATAGCAGCTTGGCCCTTGGATTGAGGTCACCCACATAACCTTTGGGCAGTCGCGTTTGAGAAACCTCCTGTGGAGAGTCCTGGCTGCTCTGTAGGGGCCGTGCAAATGTATGTTGTTGGCAAGGCTGTTGGGGGATGTGGGGGGTTATTACTGTTTCTGGGAAACAGGTCTGTAAGGACTGTGCCAGGATTGGCTGTGGTTTATACAACTTGCAAAATATGTTCCTGGTAATGTTTGTGAACATGACGTAGCGTGGCTAAAGATCCCTGTTCAGACTAGATTACGGTAATCAGAAAGGACACAGTGTTGCTGTCCTCCGCTTACTCCCCTCTTCGTGTGGGACAGGTCCAAAGTCTGATACAGGGGCGAGGCCAGTCAGTCACCACGGCGACCAGGCCTAACCCTGAACGTTATCGGGTTGTAAACCTCTCGTGTAGTATTACTACCACAGGGAAATGTACGTCAACTTCCTCTCTCCGAAAGCACGCGAGCGTGTTCCTTTAGCAATCCCGGTCTCTGGGCGGTCCTCTCTGAGCACACGTCTGTCACTCCTGAACCCACCTTCCCACAATTCTCTCCGCTAACCCCCGCCATTAACATCGCTCCAAACTCTCTCTCTCTCGCTCGCGCGCTCTCTCTCTGTCGCTCTCTCTCTGTCGCCCTCGCTCGCGCGCTCCTTCTCTGTTGCCCATGCGCTCGCCCTCGCTCGCCCCCTCGCCCTCACTCGCCCCCGCCCCCTCGCACTCGCCCTCGCTCGCCCCCACGCTCTCTTTCTCTCTCTCTCTCCACACGTTGCTCGCTCGCCCTGGCCCTCGCTGGCTCTCACCCTTGCTCTCGCTCGCGCTCACCTTGCCCGTACCAGTTTTAGTTCGACCAGAGCTGAGTCCCGCTGCACAAGACAATGTGAAAGCTAGTTTGCTCCTTACTTCTCACTCATCTGTTTTTTTTTTTTACCCCAACTTCAGGATGGGCTGGGATTTCGGAAAAGCCGTCGTTTTGTCCGTGAGCCCTCGCTGCCGTTCTCTGCCTTTCTGACAGACAGCTTTGGGAGACAACACAGCTACCTACGCATCTCCCTGACAGAAAAGTGTAACCTACGCTGTAAGTCTGATGACCGAGAGAGACTTTGTACAATAACAGGAGACACGGGAAGGGGGGGGGTCAGGCCTGAAGGGGTCGTACTGTTTTTTTAATTATTGAGAATTTTTTTTTTTTTTTTTTTGTTTTATTTATTGAATCAACTGATGTTGGTGGGCCATTTTGTTTGTTTCCTGAGGTAACCTTTTTTAGCCCAACTATAGCACCATACATTGTATGACAAAGCTTAGCCCATATGGGGCCAGCATTCCCAAACTGGGCTGACCAGCCGGGATTTTACGGCAACAGGTTTGGAGCCAGCCACCATTGGCGTGGAACTTGGGATGCTTTTGTGCAGTTGAGAGGCCCTTTAAAATCTTCCCGTCCTTTCATTTTTTTTTTTAAAACCCCTTCGCTGGATACGGGCATCATGGGCTGGACCAGCATTTATTGCCCATCCCCAATTGCCCAGAGGGCAGTTCCGAGTCAACCACGTTGCTGTGGGTCTGGAGTCATGTCTAGGCCAGACCAGGGTAAGGATGGCAGTTTCCTTCCCTGAAGGACATTAGTGAATCAGGTTGGGTTTTTACAGCAGTTGACAATGGGTTAATTCATGGCCAATGTCAGACTGTTTCGTTGAATTCAAATTTCTCCATCAGCCACAGTGGGATTTGAACCCGGGTCCCCAGAACATTACCTGGGCCACCCCCAGATTAACAGCCCAGTGATAATAACTCTCGCCTCCTGATCCCCTGTTGGCGGGTGTAGGATCGCAGACACATGTTTGAGGCATGATTGGCTCAGGTAACTGGGACCCCCTCCCGCGCTTGAAATGAATCCCTGCCTCTCATTCTCCCCTGCTGTCCCACTCCAGTTGTAATGCCAGGAGCTATGCCCTTGGGCGCTGAAGTGGGGCCATACTGGGAAATAGCTTGGGGATTGGGGGGCAGCGTTCCTAACACGTAGTGTCCAGACCTTGGGGTGGCAGGATCGAATTATGCCAGAAGGAAGGGGGCTGCCCGAGTCCTACTGGACCAGGAGTGACCCAGAGAGCCTAACGTCAGAAACAAGGTCACTCGCTTGACTGCACATGTGACGAACAGAAGAACGCAGAACGTTCTGGAAATCTGAATCTAACACGGAGAATGCTGGAGAGCCTCCAGCAGGCCTGGCAGCATCTGCGGGGAGAGAGAGAGACAAACACAGTTAACATCTCGAGCGCAGCTCCAAGTCAGGGTTAAACAAATTTTGAGTCAGTGTCACGCTAGACTTGGTGGTTTTACAGAATCCCTCCAGTGTGGAAGCGGGCCGTTCACCTCCCCCCGAGTCCACACCAACTCTCTGGACAGCATCCCACCCAGTCTTTGTAAGCCTACACTTCCCACGGCTAACCCACCTAGCCTGGACATTATGGGCAACTTAGCGTGGCCAATCCACCTAGCCTACACATCTTTGGACTGTGGGAGGAAACCCACACAGACACGGGGAGAATGTGCAAACTCCACACAGACAGACGCCCGAGGGTGGAATCGAACCTGGGTCCCTGGTGCTGTGAGGCAGCAGTGCTAACCACTGAGCCACCGTAAAATGTTAAACTCACTCACTCCCTCTGTCTGCACAGATGCTGCTGAGTTTCTCCAGGCTTCTGCATCAGTATTAGGGAGTTTTTTTTTTTTTGTTTAAGTACCGGAAAACGTTAAAATCCCTTCCGATCGTGCGCACGACATTACAGCCCAGAAACAGGCCGCGTTTTACCCTTGTAGTGGAAGCAAATTGCCAACCCCAGCCCCCACCCCCAGGGGCATCTCGCCACCAATGTCCCTGGCGCTGTCTGCACAACGGGCACTGTTTCTGACCACGCCACATGATTGGGAGAGCGCGTAAGCAGGGCGCCTCGGACTGATTGACCATTTCTGCGTTGCTCTCTTTCTGCAACCCCCCCCGCCCCAACCCCAACCCCAGGTCAGTACTGCATGCCCGAGGAAGGGATCAAGCTCACCCCGAAACCGCAGCTGCTGAGCACCGAGGAGTTGGTGACCCTGGCCAAGCTGTTCGTCCAGGAGGGCGTCGACAAGATCCGACTGACGGGTGGGGAGCCCCTCATCAGGCCTGACGTGGTGTCCATCGTCGGTGAGTCAGACAGGGCCGTCCGCGTGGCCAGCTCAAATTGCAGCCTCTGGTGAAATACCGTCTCCCAGGGCCTCGACCGTAGAAGGCACCTTGGCACGTGGAAAGACCCTTCGGCCCATCGAGTCTGTGCAGGGCAACAGGAAAACACAACCACCTCGCTAGTCTAATCCCGTTTTCCAGCCTTGGCATCACAAGTGTTCGCATAAACATTTCTCACATGTTATAAAGGTTTCTGTCCCTTAACCCCACCTCCCCCCCGACCCCCAACTCCATCTTGCAACGTGTTTCAGATGCCCACCTCCCTCCGGGTGAAAACATTTTTCCTCCCATCTGCTGTAAGCCTCCTGCACCCTGTCTTAAATCTAATACTGCCTGGTCGTTGACTCCCGCACCGCCAGGCAAGGGGAAATGTTCCTTCCTGTCTACCCGGTCTGTCCCCCTCATCATTTTCTACATCTCAGTCATGTCCCCCCTCGGTCCCCTCGACCCTAAGGAAAACAGCCTCGGTGTGTCCAGTCTCTCTTCACGACTGAAACTCTCCAGCCCAGGCAACATCACGGTAAATCTCCCTCTCCAGTGCTATCACGTCCCTCCCATAATGTAGGTTCCACAACTGTGCGCACTACTGCAGCCGTGGCCTAACACATTTACACACACTCACACACATTCACACACATTCTCACACACACTCTCTCTCACTCTCTCACACACACACTCGCGCGCGCACCCT
>NC_063336.1:11620075-11662841 GCF_021869965.1 Rhincodon typus | reverse complement strand
CACCGACGAGCAGGTGACTGATCCTTGCACCTCATCTTAAAGGACCAGGCCATTTATCTTGAGAGATAGGAAGAACTGCAGATGCTGGAGTCAGAGATAACACCGTGAGGAGCTGGAGGAATGCAGCAGGCCAAGCAGCGTCAGAGAAGCAGGAGATTCGCCTTCAGAGGGTTCTGATAAAGGGTCCCGACCCGAAACGTCAACTTCGCTGCTTCTCTGATGCTGCCTGACCTGGTGTGTTCCTCAAGTTCTGCATTTATCTTCAGACATCACTGCAGCTTTATCAGTGGACAGCTTTCCTTGGGGCACCTTTGAACCTCAATCGTGAAGGGCCATCTGGCTGTAAGAACCTCCTCCCTAACTCTATAGTAACAGGCTACATAACACACTAGATCGCATCATAACCCTGACACCCTCTCGCGTTGAAGAATCTATGCAATCCCCCTAGTTTAACACGTAGACTAATCCTAACTGTTGGTCTCCTTACTTGAGAAAGGATGTACTGGCACTGGAGGGGGGTGCAGAGGAGGTTCATTAGGTTGATTCCAGAGTTGAGATGGTTGGCTTATGAGGAGAGATTGAGTAGACAGGGACTACACTCACTGGAATTTAGAAGAATGCGGGGGAATCTTATAGAAACATATAAAATTATGAAGGGAATAGATAAGATAGAAGCAGGGAAGTTGTTTCCACTGGTAGGTGAAACTAGAACTAGGGGGCAAAGCCTCAGAATAAGGGGGGAGCAGCTTTAGGACTGAGTTGAGGAGGAACCTCCTCACCCAGAGGGTTGTGAATCTGTGGATTCCCTGCCCAGTGAAGCAGTTGAGGCTTCCTCGTTGAATGTTTTTAAGACAAAGGTAAGTTTTCAAACATTAAAGGAATTAAGGGTTATGGTGAGTAGGCGGGTAAGAATCATAGAATCCCTACAGCATGGAAACAGGCCATTTGGCCCAACAAGTCCACACTGACCCTCCGAAGAGCATTCCCCCCCCCAGAGCCATTCCCCTATCTCTGTATTTCCCATGTCTAACCCACCTAACCTAATCTACACATCCCCGAACACTACGGGCAACTTAGCATGGCCAATCCACCTAGCCTGCACATCTTTGGACTGTGGGAGGAAACCGGAGCACCCGGAGGAAACCCACGGAGAATGTGCAAACTCCACACAGACAGTCGCCCGAGGGTGGAATCGAACCTGCGTCCCCGGCGCTGTGAGGCAGCAGTGCTAACCACTGGGCCACCCAAAGTGGAGCTGAGTCCATGAAAAAATCAGCCATGATCTAATTGAATGGTGGAACAGGCTGGACAGGCCAGATGGCCGCCTCCTGCTCGTGTTCCTTATGTTCTTGTGTAATATCCGTCACTCCACCATTGGCAGCTTGTCTGCGCTGCATGGGCCCTAAGATCTGGAAAACCCTCGCTAAATACCTCTGGCTCCGCAGAACAGTGAGAGCACAGAAGGCCACACAGACGTAAGATTATTAAAAAAAATAGGAGCAGGAGTAGGCCATTCAGCCCCTCAGAGACTGATACTCCATTCAGTGAGATCAAACCAATGTGTTTGTGTTCCCAATTCCACATTCCCATTCCCCTCCACTCCCCCTCCCCAAGAGCCTTTGATTCCCCTGCCTCCTGCACACCTCTGTATTCAGTGCTTCCTCCAATTTCCGAGGCATAGAGCTCAAACGTTATCTACTCTGCCCATCGTATTTATGCTCTCTGTCTCTGAATGAGCAGTTCATCTCGTGCCACTGCGCTCCTGTAAACCTGCACTTGCTTCCTTTTAAGGTTATCATCCAAACCCCTCTCTCGAGCCTCAATTGACTCTCTCTCCACCGCTCGCCGGTACTTTCCAGATCCTCTCTACTTGCTGCTTCTCCTCGTGTCACCATTGCTACTTCTCTGAATTCCCTTAACAGTGCCCTCGGTGCTCAATCCTTCTTGGCACAGGTGCAGTTTTCCCTGTTCCCTCTATCCAAACCGCTCCATCAAATCTAACTCCACCCCTACCCTTGTTAAAGTCTTCCTCAAAGCCTACACCAAGGACAGGTTTTGGTTGTGATGCTCCTGAGGCTTTTTGGTTTTGTTGCTGTGGTGGGGGGGGGCAGGCAATGGCCTAGTGGTATTATCACTGGACTGTTAATCCAGAGACCCAGATAATACTCCAGGGACCCGGGTTCAAATCCCACCACGGCAGATGGTGGAATTCAAAGTCAATAAAAACATCTGGAATTAAGAATCTAATGATGACCATGAATCCATTGTCAGTTGTCAGGGAAAAACCCATCTGGTTCACTAATGTCCTTTAGGGAAAGAAACTGCCATCCTTACCTGGTCTGGCCTACATGTGACTCCAGACCCACAGCAATGTGGTTGACTCTGAACTGCCCTCTGGGCAATTAGGGATGGGCAATAAATGCTGTCTAGCCAGCAACTCATCCCATTAACAAATAAAGAGAAAAATATGTCTCTGTGCAGCAGGCATTAATTTTGCAATTGGTTAATTTTGAAGAGGTAGGGTTTAAACTTGAGCGTTTGCCATCTGTTCTGACCTCCCCCCTACATTTTACCTCCTTTTTATTTTCCTCTCGGTTGCAAAACAGCCCAACTGCGGGAGCTGGACAATCTGAAGACCATTGCAGTCACGACCAACGGGATCAGCTTGGCCCGGCAGCTGCCGAACCTGAAGGACGCTGGTCTCGATCTGATCAACATCAGCCTGGACACGCTGGTTCCCGCCAAGTTTGAGTTCATCGCCCGAAGGAGAGGTAGGGCTCAGGTCCGTGGCGTGGCTCTCTCTTCCCCATCGCTCCATCTGTTCCTCCCACCCAAATCCCCAACGTTCTTTGACCCCCCCACCCCAAGCTCTCCTAGAGATGGTTCACTGGGCTAACCCCAGGTACAGAGGGACTGCCTTAAGAGGAGAGAACGAAGTATTGAAGTGAACGGGACACTTACGGGACTTAGCAGAGCGGGTGTGGAAAGGTTTTTCCCTGTGGGAGATTCTAGGACCGGACGGCATAGTCTCAGAATAAGCTGGGGTGGGGTTCGCACATTTAAGACAAAGACAAGGAGGAATTTCTTTTGAGGGTGTGTGAATCAGTAGAATTCTTCGCAGAGGGCCGTTGAGGCTGGGTCAAGTGTATTCAAGGCCGAGGTGCAGAGATAAAAACCCAAAGAACTGCGGATGCTGTAAATCAGGAACAAAAAAAGAACAGAAGTTACTGGAAAAGCTCAGCAGGTCTGGCAGCATCTGTGAAGACACTTGATTGGTCAGGAAGTGGAGGGTTATGGGGGAAAAAGGCAGGAAAGTGGAGTTGAGGATTAGATCAGTCACAGTCTATTGAGGTGTGTCAAACTTAACTCTCTAGGAAGGAGGGGAAACGGGAAGAGGCGGGTGGAGGGGGGCTGTGGTGGGGGAGGTGGAGGTGAGATCATGGAATGTTGATTGAGCTGGAAGTGTGGCAGGTTAGTATAGGTGTAACCTGACAGAGACAGGCCCCTGAGCTTGAGTGATCACTGTTCCTTCGCAACTGATGTCAAGCATGGGCCGAGTGGGAAGCACGTTTTTGAATTAGATGGTCAGAGAACATAGAACAGTACAGGCCCTTCGGCCCACGATGTTGTGCCGAACTTTTACCCTAAACCCTAAGGTCTATCTAACCTCCACTGCTGCCTTATACTATCAACAAAGGTCGTGGGTTCTAATCCTAGCCCAGCCCTCGAGCGCACCGATCAGGCTGCCCCTCCAGTGCAGGGGGCTCTGCGCTGTCGGAGTTTCTGTCTTTTACAGTGTGTCCTTTAATCCCTCTTTGCCCCTCGCTGGGACGAGGGAAAGATCTCGCAGTACAGCGTTTTGCTCTGGCCAACGATTGACCCTCCAATTTGGAAGCAAATAATCTGGACGGAGCCTTGTTGCAGTGGATGGGAATTAAACAAGTGTGACCCCACGCTTTATAAGCCCCTGTGCCTAAGCTTGCGTTCAAAGATGCTAGGCGATTAGTCATGTGATGATGCCACATTCTCCTTCTCTCAGTCCGTCACTTACAAGTGATTATGCTGCAGTTACAAGCCATTGCCACGCTGTGGTGCTGCAAACCCGGCAATGACAGTCTGATGTGTTTATAAAACCTGTATGTGCCTCTAAACCCTCGTTCCAGCCTCTACTCCACCGTCTTCAATAACTAAACCCCCTCTTTTGCCTTTTGGGGAAAGCACATTGATTCACGAACGTGAGATTGATGCGTTCACAACGGTTTTCAGCCAGAATGGAGAATGGGTTTACTCGGGTGTTAATGCAGTTTTTTTGTAACACGTCATGATTATAGTGAAGGTTGGATGTATGAAAACAAATGAGGAAACTGCTATTGGATTGTCAATTTAATGATGAGCACTTAAGAAAGATGAGAAATGGCTAATGCATAATTTTCTATATTTAGAAAAATATCAACAACAACCTCTGCTATAATCTAATACCCAAGGCTACTTGAGCCTTACTTTTGTGATTTTTGATATCTGAAACCTTAAATTAGATTTCAGCTTTTTACTATTCCCAGCTATCCATTATCCTATATACAGAGATCACGCAAGACCCTAAATTTACATTGCAGCTATGTAATCATTACCAGTTATGTTGTTCTACAATCCACTATTTCTCGATTTAGATTCCAGCCTTTTAACAACTTCCAAATACCCATTCCTCTACAGATAAACTGTCTGATGCAGTTGATTAGATTACGTTCTATACCTAACTGCAGAGAATCCATTATTCCATATAAAACACCCTTCCCTAACTAATCTTGTCTTACAGTCCCTCCTCGAGCTCCATTATTGACCAGCAAGTTCATGTTAATGGGAGATGGAGTGACGAGTGTAAGTTTCCAATCCAAAGGAATGACTCTGGATTGTATCTCGGGAGCTCTGAAAGTTTATAGACAGACAGGATGTCTACAATCTGCTCCCCAACTTGCTTTGACACCCTCGGATGGAAACCTCAGATCCCAGTGATTTGTCACTCTTCAATTCTGTTAAATTCCTCATTATGTGGGGACTACGGATTAAACCTTGGTTAACAGTGCAGCGCTGGGAAGGCAAGTGGTTTTTCAAATGCCCTAGCGACAATGAGATAAACAAGAACGAACCAAATGAGAGCAGTTGTATAAATCTGCACAACTAAGAGTTGTGTGAGGAGGATATTGTCCTTGACTATGTCAGAGGCTGCAGAAGGAGAAAGGGGAAGGATAATGCACCATGGTTTGCTGTTAGAAAGGAGGAATTTCTTCCCCCGTGGCATTTTGGGTATACCCACAGCACATGGACTGTCGTGGTTCAAGAAGGCAGCTCGCCACAGCTTCTCAAGGGCAGCAACGCCCACATCCCACAAGTCAGCAAAAACAAAGATAGAACGGGACATTGGGTTTATGTAGCAAGTTTCACAATCTCCGAACACTCAAAGTAGGGCCTCAGGGAGTGTTGGCGAACAAACAGACCTAGTTGCACTGTTCCCTGAAAATGGAGTTGCAGGATAGAGAAGAAGGCGTTTGGTATACTTGCCTTCATTGGTCAGTGCAATGACTGTAGGTGTTGGGACATTATTCTGCGGCAATACAGGACATTCATGAGACTACTTTTAGAACACTGTGTGCAATTCAGTCTCCCTGCTATAGGAAAGATGTTGTTAAACTTGAAAGGGTGTAAAAAAGATTTACAAGGATGTTGCCAGGGTTGGAGGGTTTGAGCTATAGGGAGAGGCTGAATAGGCTGGGGCTATTTTCCTTGGGGTGTCAGAGGCTGAGAGGTGACCTTAAAGGGGATAATACAATCATAAGGGGCATGGATAGGGTGAATAACCAAAATCTTTTTCCCACGGTAGAGGAGTCCAAAACTAGAGGGCATAGGTTTAAGGTGAGAGGGGAAAGATTAAAAAGGAGCCTGGGGGACAATTTTTTCACGCAGAAGGTGGTGTCTGTGTAGAATGAGCCGCCAGAGGAAGTGGTAGAGGCTGGTACAATTACAACATTTAAAAGGCATCTGGATGGGTATATGAATAGGAAAGGTTTAGAGGGATATGGGCCAAATGCTGGCAAATGGGACGAGATCAGTTTAGGATATCTGGTCGGCATGGATGAGTTGGACCAAAGTTTCTGTTTCCATGCTGTACAACTCTATGCCCCTAAATGCCGAGTGAATGATCAATCTCGGCCTCCTCCAGTGGTCCCCAGCATTACAGATACCAGTCTTCAGCCAATTTGATTCACTCCACATGATATTAAGAAACAGTCGGAGACACTGGATACTGCAAAGGCTACGGGCCCTGACGACATTCCAGCAATAGTACTGAAGACTTGTGCTCCAGAACTTGCCGCTCCCCTAGCCAAGCTGTTCCAGTACAGTTACTACACTGGTAACTACCCAACAATGCGGAAAATTGCCCAAGTATGTCCTGTACATGAAAAGGAGGACAAATCCAATCCGGCCAATTACCGCCCCATCAGTCTATTCGCAATCATCAGTAAAGTGATGGAAGGTGTCAGTAACAGTGCTATCAAGCAGCATCTGCTCAGCAATAACCTGCTCAGTGACGCCCAGTTTGGGTTCTGCCAGGGCCACTCAGCTCCTGACCTCATTACAGCCTTGGTTCATACATGGACAAAAGAGCTGAATTCCAGAGGTGAGGTGAGAGTGACAGCCCTTGACATCAAGGCTGCATTCGACTGAGTGAGGCATCTAGGAGCCTTAGCAAAACTGGAATCGGTTGGCAATGGGGCTGGGATATCGTCCACCAGTTGGAGTCATACCAGGCAGATATGGAGGTGACTGTGGTTGTTGGAGGTCGGTCATCTCAGCTCCAGGACATCTCTGCAGGAGTCCCTCAGGGTAGTGTCCTAGGCTCAACCATCTTCAGCTGCTTCATGAATAACCATCCCTCCATCATAAGGTCAGAAATGGGGATGTTTGCCGATGATTGTGCAATGTTCAGCACCAATCACGACTCCTCAGAGAGTGAAGCAGTCCATGTTCAAATGCAACAAAATCTGGATAATATACAGGCTTGAGCAAGTTGCGAGTAACATTCGCGCTACACGAATGCCAGGCTCTGACCAATAAGAGACAATCTAACCACCACCCCTTGACATTCAATGGTGTGACCATCACTGAATCCCCCACTATCAACCTCCTGGGGGTTATCATTGACCAGAGTCAACTGGACTCCCCACATAAACACGGTGGCTACAAGAGCAGGCCAGAAGCTGGGAATACTGCGGTGAGTAACTCATCTCCTGACTCCCCAAAGCCTGTCCACCATCTACAAGGCACAAGTCAGGAGTGTGATGGAATACTCCCCACTGGCCTGGATGAATGCAGCTTCAACAACACTCAAGGTCTACACCATCCAGGGACAAAGCAGCCGCTTAATTGGTGCCACATCCACCCCCTCCGCCACCGACGCTCAGCATCATCGTTGACAAGATGCACTGCAGAAATTCACCGAAGACCCTCAGACAGCACCTTCCAAACCCACGGCCACTTCCATCTTCCAGGACAAGGGCAGCAGATACATGGGAACACCACCACCTCCAAGTTCCCCTCCAAGCCGCTCACCATCCTGACTTGGAAATCTATCACCATTCCTTCACTGTCGCTGGGTAAAAGTCCTGGAGTTCCCTTCGTCACATCATTGTGGATTTTACCAACAGCAACACGAAGAAGGCAGCCCACCTACACCTTCTCAAGGGCATCTAGTGATGGGTATCTAATGTTGGCTCAGGCTGCAGTGCCCGCATCCCACAAAATGAATAAGAAAGCAGACAGGTTAGGAGCAGGAGTCAGCCCCTGGGAGGGTGCTCCGCCATTTAGTAAGATCATGGCTGAGTTGTTTTGTATTCCAAATTCCATCGTACCATCCATCCCCGATTAACGTTTGGTTTCCCTTCCCAGTGCGAATCTGTTGATCTCCGCCTTTTGTTAGGCATTTGTTTTTGAACAGGGGTCCCGTCAACATTGTCAGTGAATAACCAGGAGCTCATGATGCTGTTGGCCAGCAGAATGCACTTTCGGGAAGCGAGGCTCCTCTTTCTCCTCTCTCCTCGGCCTCTGTGTTTGAGGCTGGCGAACTGTGCCATGTCACAGGGTGACCGTTCCCTCTGGCTGTGCCAGCGCGGTGGCTCGGGGTGTCAGTGGGCACACTGCAGGAGGCGGAAGCTTGGTGATGCACTTTATATGGGGCACGGTCCAGTGTCTCACTGATGAGCTGGTTCTGCTGGCGTGACCCTTCCTCCGCTGCCCACTGGGAGGCAGTGTTCCACTGTCCCACAACCCTCAGAGAGAAATGGTCAGGCATAGAGTCATGCAGCACAGAAACAGACCCTTCGGTCCAACTCGCCCATGCTGACCAACTATCCCAAATTAATCTAGTTCTATTTGCCAGTTGATTTTACTCTGCATTCAGTTGGTTCCAGTGACCTGAGGGCATAACCCAGGCAGATGTTCTGAGTGCAGTTTATTTTACGTGAGGTGCTGTGCTGTTAGGCAGGAGTATGCAGTCCTATGGCTGTACTTCAGAGACGAAACGAGGGAGTTCCCATCAACCTCCACCCTCCAAAAAGTGGTTCTCGGGGTTGCCTGCCCCCTCCCCCCTCGCCTACAGGGCACTGCTCTCTGTCTCTCCAGCAGTTCCTTCCACAACTGCTTCCAGACTGATCACCCAAGCCCTCAACCCAGTCACAAACCAAATTCCTTCACCCACAGGCTATGGCAGCTCTCTGAGATGGGTTGACGCCAAAACGTCAAATGTTTTCCAGAAGGAGCCCCGGGTACAGTGCAAGGGGCTAAAAGGGCGCCCTTGGGGTGAAAGCGGGAACAGAGTCAGGCAAATGGCCGTAATTGTATGGAAAGGCAGAGCAGGCTCGAAGGGCTGAATGGCCTGCGTTTTCAGTGTAACTCTGGTGTCCCAACGTCGGGGATGGGTAAGGAAGCCCACTCCTTGCAGCGCAACCTATCTTGCTGTTGAGGGACTGAGCTGGTCAGCCGTTCACTATGTCCCATCGGACAAAGCTCCATCACCCTCTGGCCTGATTGTGGCTCCTCTGTCGCTGAAACCAGATCATTACACCACCGCCCCCCCGCCCACCACCCCCCCACCGCCCATCTGTCCCCCCACCAACCCCAGCCCTGCAACATCACATAGCCACAGCCTTTGGCCTCCCCGCTTCACCTCTGACTTTCAACTCTAATCCCTCAGCAAGCCCACATGCCCTTGCTTCCTTGTATTTATGAATTGAGAGATCTTTCATTCTCTTTATGTTGATAGCAGAGTTGTTAGAGTACAGGAGGAAGTCCTTACGCACATTGTGCCTGCACCATCTCTGTGACCTCGTGCACGTCTCCTGCCTTTTCCCCCATATCCCAGCATACCCCATTCCTATCCAAATGAGCGCCCAGTGCCCTTCGCAATACCTTAATCGAACCTGCCCCCAGCACATTTCCAGACAGCGTACTCCTCCAGGCCTTAAACCATTTGCTGTGTCAGAGTTTTTTTTTTTTGCTTACATCTTCGTTTGCACATCTCTTTAAATCCACGCCCTCTCATTTCTGATCCTTGTATGGGCGTAAGCCAATTACCCCTTGATGGTGACAGTGCTAGGGAGCTGGAATTGGGAGTCAGCACCGTCGTGAGTCCGGAGTCACGTGTAAGGACGGCATGTTTCACTGGGCAGTTTGGTCTCTGATTTCCATCCCCGATTTATTTAATTGCCCGAGTTTAAACTCCCCGGTTACCTTTGGATTTGACCTGTTGTCTCGGAATCGTTGTCGGACCCCCCCCCGCACTGCCAGTGCAGTGTTATAGCTGCTGTGCCACCAGACTCCACATCTCGAGAAACCCGTTTGTGGATCAAGCTTCTGTTGATTGCTCGCGGCCTGGTAGCTGTGACCTCGCGGTTCAGACCACAGTACCCTGCAAATATCTCATCCCTGTTTGATGCGCCTTAAAGCTGCGGCGTTTGTGACATCAAGAGAGAAAGTAGGAACTGCCAACGCTGGAGAACCTGAGATCACAAGGTCTAGAGCTGGATGAACGCAGCAGGCTGAGCAGCATCAGAGGAGCAGGAAGGCTGGGGTTTCGGGTCTGGACCCTTCTCCAGAAAGTGACATCTCTTTTTTTTCTTTCTGTCGACCCAGGTTTTCACAAAGTGATGGAGGGTATAAACAAAGCTCTCGACGCAGGCTATAATCCTGTTAAGGCAAGTCATTTCTACTGTTCTCCGATCCGTCGTCGTCCTCTCATCGGCTTTTTAGGGTTCGTGCACTGGGAATTTCAGTGTTTTGCCTCTTCAGTCAGTAGGATGTATATCATCAGTGAGCCAACACTAATCTAGGTGCATGGATTTCTGAGCAGGTTGTTCCCGTGTTTACCTTCCTGGTGTGAGGCCGAATTGGACACCACCATCTCCCTTGTGGCATTCGTTTTTAAGTTTATTGATGCAGTTTATACATATCTTCGACATGCTCCTATGCTTTCTTTAACAGAATGCATGGATCAGAGTCGAGGTAACTGATCACTTATTGTTAGTGGTGTCAGTGGCATCAACATGGTTAATGTTTATGCCTTGTTAGTATGCGGCTTCCTGGATGATTGGCATCCTCTTTTGATCTTTCACCTTGGGCTTTTGAGTCGTAATGAATTGCCCCCTCCAGTTTAACCAGGCCCCAAATCTTACCTCCAGCAAACGCACTTCCCCGGTGCTGAGTGATCAGGACATTAGCGTGAATGGTTTATGTAACCACGTCAGGCCTGGTTAGATTTTTTTTTCTGCCCTCCAGATTTGGCCCAGATCCTCGGGCACCAGTTTGGTGGACGTTTCTGAGCTGCCAACACAAAATAGCTTGAGACCAGCTTGGTTTTAGCTCTTCCGATTGACTTGGATGTTTCTATAGCACTTTCGACCTAGTGCTGGATTCATTTGGGGCCAGGGGTTATGTTAGGGGGCAAGCTGGTTTCCCTTCAGCTTGTTATCACATTTTGTGAAATTGGGGACCCTAACTATTGAATGTTGACGATAGTATCAAACTTCAAGCAAAAAAAAAATTGTGTTAAGATAGGTCGCAGTCAGAAGGTTGGACAGATTATTAAAATAAATTGAAAGATCACCGAAAAATGTAATAAAGTAGGACAAATCGGAGCATCAGAGAAAGCTAGCCAGAAAAAAAACAGTAAAAGTTTCAATAAATATTTAGGGGACCAGTATTAACAAAATGAGAAAGAGACTCAGGAGAATTAATCGTTGAATATAAGGGAATAGTAGATGAATTGCACAGATAGTTTGTATTAGTTTATACTACACAGCGTACGGTAATATTCCAGAGGGAGTGAGAAATCGGGAAATGGAAGGGAAGGTAGAAATGGAGAGCATCACACCAGAGTGAATTGAGTGAATTGTTGGAGCTGTGGGCTGCAAAGTACCCTCGTTCTGATGGGTGTCTTTTGAAAGGTCTTTAAAGAAGTGGCGAGTGAGATAGTGAATGCGTCGGTTTTCATTTTTCCGAAACTGCTTTGTTTCTGGGACGGCCCCATTTAGATCGGAAGGTGGAGAATGCAAAATCCTTCCTAACTATGGAGAGAGGTGGAACACAGGAAACTAAGAGGCCAGTTAGTTTAAAATGTTAGACGCTGTTTTTAAAGAGGCTGTGACAGGTCACTTGGATAAGTTCACGATTGTCGGGCAAAGTCAACATGGTTTGGTGAAAGAACACTATTTGCCCAAACTGTTGGAGTTCATTGAGGAGAGGATTGTGGATAAAGGGGTATGTGCTGTCCTTACATTTTCAGAAGGGATTTGATAAAGTATCACCTTGAAGATTATTGCAGAAAGTAAAAGCTCGTTGTTTAGGGGGTAAGTCGCCATCATCCTACCAGACCGTAGGGCTGCTCTCTCACCAGCAAGAGATGACTGGCGGTGGTTTAACCCGAGGGTCTCCACACCTCGGGTGAGGGGCGAGATTGGGAAGTAGAGTCCTTTCCTTCGCCAGTGTAGCTAATGGAAGCAGGGAGAATGCAAGGTGTAACGTGTGGTCTGCCACAGAGGTTGGTCTTGGAATTCAACATCAGTGACCTGATGAAGGATCATAAGATACGGTAAACAAACCTGCTGGCTGAAGAGGCCATAAAGAGACTACAAAAAGACATGGGCTAAACGTGTGGACAAAGATGCGGGAAATGGAGTTTAATGTGGGAAAGTGCAGAATTGTCAGTTTTGGCAGAAAGAATGTGAAAAGAAGCATATTTATCGAAAAGGCATGAGAGATTGCAGGGTTCTGAGATGCAGAGGGATCTGGGTGTCCAGGTACATGAATCACAGGAATGCAGCTACAGCAAGTAATCAGGAAAGCTCGTAGAATGCTATTGCTTATTGTGAGGGGCATGGAATACGTGAGTAGGAAGGTTATTCTTCAATTATGCAGGGCATTGGTGAGACTGCGTCTGGAGTACTCTGTTCAGCTCTGGTCACCTTATTTAAGGCAAGGTGCAAATCTGTTGGTGGCAGTTCAGAGAAGGTTTATCAGACTTAATCCCTGGAATGGGGTGGTTGTTGGTTGTGACTTTGAGGAAAAGTTGAACAGGGCAGGCTTGTATCCACTGGAGTTTAGAAGAGGGAGAGCTGACTTGATTGAAATAGATAAGATTCTGAGGGATCTTGACAATGCATGCGGAGAGGATGCTACTTTTTTAGGGGAGAATCTAGAGCTAATGGTCACTTCTTTAAAATCAGTGTTCACCCATTTAAACCCCAAGATGAGGTAACGTTTGTTCTCAGAGAGTAGTGTCTTCAGAAGGCTGCTGAAACTGTGATGGAAGTGAAGCTTATGAAACTTTTTAAGGCAGAAGAAAATAGATTCTTGTTCAGTGAGTGAGAGGGTGAGGGGTTATGATGAGTGGGCGGGAATGTGAATTCAAGGCTACAAGCGGGTCATGGCTGATTTGATTATTGAATGATGGAGCTGGCTTGAAGAGCCGAATGGCCTAATCCTGCTCCTGATTTGTGGTTCAGTACGTAATCAGGACCCGACTGAAGGGAGAGTTCCAAGGTGTGCTGTGATCTTACGTAAACAAGCCTTTTAAAAACTTGCATTCGTGAACTCTGGGCATCCCGGAATGCCTTGCAACCAGTGAAGTGTGGGCACTGTGTGGACATGTTGGAGATGTTGCAATAAATTATGCACAGCAAGTGAGGTAGTGACCTGATAATCTGTGTTCTGTGACGTTGGTGTTGATCCACAACGTGACAGAATATCTCAGTCACCTTAGAATTTTCCAAGGTTCTTTCATCATGTAGGAGGGCAGACCTGGGCATCCGTCTACCACATCATCTGACCAACAGTGTAAATATGATAGTCCACCAGCTGACTTACGACCCCTCCTACCCCCACCTCCCCAACATGCCAACAGCAACAACTGACCCCTCCTTTTGAACCTTTGATTTAGGTGAACTGTGTCGTCATGAGGGGCTTGAATGAGGATGAGCTCTTGGACTTTGTGAAGCTGACAGAGAAGAAGCCTTTGGATGTGCGGTTTATTGAGTACATGCCATTTGATGGTGAGTGTTAGCATCAGATCGCATGTTAGTCCTTACTGTGAGGATGGGGTCAGGGCTCCACATCTCGATTGGACTGCCCTGCAGTATGGGGCGTGGCGCTGTGTTTCTGGGTAAGTATCATCATCTGGTGTCTACTGAGGTTCACAAGAGGATGTGTTCCTCCCATTATCTCTCGTGAAGCACTAGTCTTAATGGCTCATGTCTCCAAAAAGAGGTTGGAATGGGCTTTCTTCTGTTTCATAGGTCCATTAGTGCCTCCTTACCCCCTCTACCCACCAACCATTCCTCAAGTTCTGCTTCCATGCAAGGAGCATGGACAAGCCAGGGAGACCAAGGAGACTGTTTCCCTGCCCCTCCCACTTCCAACATGTGGAGGTTACTTTTACACCAAGTGTCGGGCTGTCCCACCATTGTACATTGTCACCTAGATTTGAATGCTACTCTTTGCTGAGCTTGCCAGTCCTCAACCAACTCGATTCACTCCACGGGATATCAAGAAACAGTTGGAGAGACTGGATACTGCAAAGGCTACAGGTCCTGACGACATTTCCAGCAATAGTAGTGAAGACTTCTGCTCCAGAACTTGCCGCTCCCCTAGCCAAGCTGTTCCAGTACAGTTACAATACTGGTATCTACCCGACAATGTGGAAAATTGCCCAAGTATGTCCTGTACACAAAAAAAGGCAGGACAAATCCAATCCAGCCAATTACCGCCCCATCAGCCTACTCTCGATCATCAGTAACGTGATGGAAGGTGTCATCAACAGAACTATCAAGCAGCGAGTGCTCAGTAACGCCCAGTTTGGGTTCCGTCAGGGCCACTCAGCTCCTGACCTCATTACAGCCTTGGTTCACATATGGATAAAAGAGCTGAATTCCAGGCGTGAGGTGAGAGTGACAGCCCTTGACGTCAAGGCTGCATTTGACTGAGTGTGGCATCAGGGAGCCCTAGCAAAACTGGAATCAATGGGTATCGGGGCAAACGCTCCGGTGGTTGGAGTCATACCTGACACATAGGAAGATGATCACGGTTGTTGGAGGTCGGCCATCTCAGCTCCAGGATATCTCTACAGGAGTTCCTCAGGGTCGTGTCTTAGGCCCATCATCATCATCTGCTTCATCAGTGACCTTTCCTCCATCATAAGGTCAGAAGTGCTGATGTTCAGTACTGAAGCTGTCATGTTTCGATGCAAGAAGGCCTGGATAGTGTCCAGATCGTGGGCTGACAAGTGTTTAACGTTTGTGCCATCCACGTGCCAGAGAATCTAACCACCACCCCTTGACATTCAATGGCGTCACCATCACTGAAACCCCCGCTCAATATTGTGGGATAACACTGGACTAGTCATAAAATGCTGTGGCATCAAGAGCATCCCAGATGTATGGCATCCTGCAGCATGTAATTCATCTCCATATTCCTCACTTGCCCGGATGAGTGCAGCCCCAAAAACACTGAAGAAGCTCAACACCATCCAGGACAAAGCAGCCTCAATGATTGGCACCACATCCACTCCCTCTACCACCGACGCTCAGTAGCAGCAGTGTGTACTATCTACAAGATGCACTGCAGAAATTCACCAAAGATCCTCAGCGAGCACCTTCCTAAATCCACGACCACTTCCATCTAGAAGGACAAGGGCAGCAGACATATGGGAACACCACCACTTGCAAGTTCCCCTTCCAAGCCACTCACCATCCTGACTTGGAAATATATCAGCGTTCCTCCACTGTCACTGGGTCAAAATCCTGGAATTCTCTCCCTCAGCAGTCTACCTACAGCACGTGGACTGTAGAGGTTCGAGAAGGCAGCTCACCACCACCTTCTCAAGGGCAACTAGGGACGGATAATAATGCCCAATGAATGAACGAATGAGTAAGAAAAGAAAGCTGTTTTGAAAGAAACATGCACAGCCGCAGGTGAGGTGTGGAGAAGAGGTAGCGGTGAGATGGAGCTCAGTGTCATCAATGTACGCTCAAAAACGTTGCTGTGCCCTTGATTGGTGGCACTGAGGGGCAGAATGTCTTTGAGAACTGGAGCTGGAAGAGGCAAATGTGGAAGACACCTGAGGTAACCGTACAGGAGCTGGAAGAGGACCCACTGGAGGTAGTGTTTAGATGGTCCAAGGGTGGACTGAGATGAGAGCAGCCCTACTGAGCTGGACAACTGTGGAGACGTGAGAGAGGAGGATAGTGTCATTAGCCGTGGATGGGTCGAGGGCAAGGGAGGAGAAACGTTTCCTTTTGTCACAGCTAACTAGGATATAATTTGTCATACTATTTCAAAAGTTCCTTGAATAAATGGCTGTGAGGGAAATATTGACACAAATTTTGAGGATATACAGGGGAGCGGAATGAATTTGGAAGCACTGTGAAAGAGTTGGCACGTTGCCAATGGGCTGAATGGCCTCCTCCGCTCCTGATTTTATGAATTGGTATGAGAATGGAATATTCCAAAGAAAGTTGAGGGGGTATGCAGTGGTGATAGATGGGGGGGAGCAGCTGATATGACCAAATACCCAATACCTCCTTCTGGAGAGGGAGCGGGATAGTCT
Source organism: Rhincodon typus (assembly GCF_021869965.1). Taxonomy (NCBI): domain Eukaryota; kingdom Metazoa; phylum Chordata; class Chondrichthyes; order Orectolobiformes; family Rhincodontidae; genus Rhincodon; species Rhincodon typus. The sequence continues at coordinate 11,646,694 of NC_063336.1, read as the reverse complement.
AAAATTGGTTACAATGGGCAGCCAAATACAGGAAGTGAGGAGAAATCGGCAGGATGGAGAATGTGTTGGAAACGTGCAGGGAACCGAGTTATCGGGAGGGGATTTGAGCTGGGGGATGGAGACGGAGCCAGGAAAAGCCGACCCAGGACGATACAATGGCCAGAATCAAGCTGACCACTGCCTTACATTCCTGTTCTCTCTGTGGCTCCAGGTAACAAGTGGAACTTTAAGAAGCTGGTGAGCTACCAGGAGATGCTGGGCACCATTAGGCAGAGGTGGCCTGAACTGGAGAAGTTGCCTTCAGGAGCCTGTGACACAGCAAAGGTAATTCTGCAATTTTCAGGTGATGCAGGCAGGCAGGAAGCAAGGTCTCCAATCATTTGGAACTCTAGGGGGAGAAACAGAAACGATTGCATCTTGCCACAGTGGAGACCTCTGAGTACAAAGGTGGCGGGTTCAAGACCCACCCCAGGTACTCTAGTTCAAGAATCTACTTTGCCTCTCAAGCGCAGTGCTGCGGTATCAGAGGATCTAAACTATTGGGTGAGACACCAAAGTCTCTCTGGATGGCCCAGCTCCCACGACCTCAATTCAATGAGGCGCAGGTAAGTTCGCCTCAATGGCCTGGTCCTTATTTAACCAGCTATTAAAAAGATAACCTGATTGTCACATTTGCCGTCTGTAAGAGCTTGCAGTGCGCAGATTTGCTGCATATTTCCTAAATCACAAATTGAAACCTAGAAAATAGGAGCAGCCCTTCGAGACTGCTACGCCATTCTGTACAATTGTGGCTTATCTTCCAGCTTATCCCCTGTTCTTGCTTTCTCCCCACACCCTTTCACCCCCAGGAATTTTATCTAATTCCTTCTTGAAAACATTCAATGTTTTGACCTCGACCACTTTGTGTGACAGCGAATTCCAGAGGCTCACCACTGTCTGGGTAAAGAAATGTCTCATCTAAGTCCGAAATATACCCTTCGACTGTGACCCCTGGTTCTGGACTCCCCAGTCATTGGAAACATCCTTCCTGTGTTTGTCCTGTCTAGTCCTGTTAGAGTTTTGTTGGTTTCTGTGAAGTTCCCAGGAATCAGTGTAGCAAAGCCTTCATTGCACTCCATCCACAATAAGAATGTCCTTCCTCCAATAATGTCTACATGTTCATAAATAGAGTAATGAAGAAATGGAGTGGTTGCAGGTCAGAAAGAGGTCATTCCTGTCTGCGTCACACTTCGGAATTGGCAGTTCATCCACTACAGCTCCTTTTGTCGTCTTTCCATAGCTCTGGAAGTTCTTGTCTCTGTTCAGATAATCTAATTCTCTTTTGAAATCGCATGGTTGCCCCTGGCTGCACCACATTCTGAGGCAATGCATTCCAGACCATAACCACCTCTTGCGTTTCCCTCTGCCACCATATGCCTTCTGCTTCCTGCTCCTTCCAGCAACGGGAATAATTTCCCACTGCCTATTCCGTGTAGACCTCACGAGCTTTCGCAAACCTCTACCCAATCTCCTCTCCGCCTGCTCCATTGGGAATAGTTTTAATTCCTTGAGTCTACCTGCGTAACCCAATTACAAAATATGCGCGTGTGCCAGAGTGCGTTCTGAGACGTTGGGGTTGCTACGCAAATGCAGTGCTTTTCTTCTCTTTCCCATTGGTTTTAGAGATGCCTGCCAGTGAAAGGTGTTGGTGTGTAGGTCAGTGCACCCAGTTACTTCCAGCCAAAGAGTGAAACTCAGCACCTGAGGTAGAAAAAGCCCAACAACACACGTTTCTTCCTCACAGAGGTCTTGATTCGGTACCCCCTGACTGTGCAGGGCCGTAAGACATAGAAGCGGAAGTAGGCCGTTCAGTTCATCAGGTTTGGTCTGCCCCTCAACGACGGATGATTTGATCATCCCCAAAATCAGCTTTCCCTGCCTTTTCACCTTGACCCTTGATGCTCTCAAAAACTAAAGCGTATTTGTTTCGACCTTGAACATACTTAATGACCCAATCTCAACAGCTCTCTGCGATAAAGAATTCCACAGATTCTGTACTGGCCGAGAAGAAATTCTCTAAATATGTTAAATGTGCAACCCCCGATTCTGAGGTGATGCCCTCTAGTCCCCCCACAAGGGGGGACAAAGTCCTCAGAATCCTCAAGGTCTTCCTGTTATTCTATATTCCAACAAACCTGGAGTTCCCTCCGTGGGGGCACTGTGGGTCAGCCCACAGCAAGTAGGAGGACTGTAGCAGTTCAAGAAGGCAGCTCACCACCACTTTCTCCAGGGCAACTAGGGATGGGCAAGAAATGCTGGCCAGCCATGCCCCAAGATTGAATTTAAAAAAACCTTCCAGTGATCTGTCTTAAATGCATTTCCATCCCTCCTTCAGTAAGGAGCAAAATGTAGTCTCACGATGCCCTTGTCGTTGAAGCTGAACATGCTTAATTTTACGTTCAATTCCTCTTGTAATAAATAGGATTCCTGTACCTGCACACTAAAGTTTTGTGACTCACTCCTAGGAGCTTGGAATTCTGCAATCATTCTCTGTCAAAATAATACTCTGCTTTTGTACATAAAAATGAACAGCTTCCACATTTTCTCCATTTTATACACAATGTGCCAGATTTTTGTTCGCTCACTCCTCTAACCTCTCGATGCCGGCTTACATCCTTGTTGAGTCACCTTCCCCACATATTTCTCTGCCAACCTGCAAGTTTAGCCAGTGTGCCTTCACTCCCTTATTCCTGAGTCCGACTGCCTCGTGTGTGGAGCAGCTTGCACTGTTACTCACCCGGGCCTAGTCTGTAAAAGACTTCTTCCCCCTCCCCCCCACTATCCAGCACTGAACTGAAGACTTTCCTTGGGATGAAAAGCCTAAGATAAATTCCTGTGGCTGAACCCAGGAAGCACCTGTGGGTGCGACACTGGGCAGCTCTTGGTTTGTGCGTTTCAGAGGCCCACAGAGCAAGCCTCAAGCCTCCCCTCCATATTTTATTGATCCACTAAATACGTCGCTTCTTCCTTTCTGATCCAAGAGTGAGCCAGCAATCCAAGTGTGAGGCTCGAAAACAAGACAGTAGCCAGTATCTGACAGTAGGGGAAGGCTTATGGACACTTGTGAACGTTAAGAATTCACCTGCAGGCCTTCTCTTCCTTTTAGGCCTACAAGGTTCCTGACTTCCAGGGCCGGATTGGATTTATCACTTCCATGTCTGAACATTTCTGCGGCTCTTGCAATCGACTGAGGCTCACAGCCGATGGCAATCTGAAGGTAAAGGCGGGGGCTGGAGGTGGGAGGGGCAGTTGCATTCGATGGGCCTTACCAGTTTCCTCATCCTTGGTGCCTGTGTCAAATGTCCACCCCACCCCACCCCCATTCTGATCATGAAAATCCACAGTCACAGAACGTGACCGCACGCCAACAGACAGCGGGGAGCAGCCATGTTGGATAGTAAGACATCCAGACTGTCAATAGGTGAGAGGTCATGTTCTATTGTGACTGGTGCTGGGATTAGTGTTGGCCACCATTGGCATGTTAGCCAACTCTATCTTCAGTCTTCAGTCTGTAGTCGGTGAGCCAAAGCTCCTGTTATTTTCCCAAGCCTTGTCTGCCTTCTTCCTCCACATCCTGCCTGGTGTTGCATCTCTTCACTGCTAGGGATTCCTTTTATGTGGGTCTGACCATTTTGACTCTCTGACTATATTACCCCACCCAATATCCATCAGCCCTCACGTACTGTGTCCACCTTCTCCCTGTCTTTCTTGGAAACGTGGGAGTAGGCCGTTCGACCCCTTGAGCCATTCATTCTGATCATAATTGTACATCAAGCTCAATACCCTAACCACTTCCTCCCCTCATATCCGTTGATCCCACACTTTTGCCAAAAGAACTTCATCCACTTTCTTCTCAAAAGGAATCTGTTGTGAAGGGGATCAATGGGTATGAGGAGAAAGAGGGGACAAGGTACACTGTTGGATGATCAGCCGCGATTAGTTCCCACCAGAATCTGAATTAAAAAGCTAAAATATTGGGAAAATTGAGGAGAGTAAGAGTATGAGATCATAGAATCCCTACAGCGCGGAAGCAGGCCATTCGGCCCAACAAGTCTATGCCCACCCTTCAAAGAGCATCCCACCCAGACTCACTCTGTCTCTGTAGCCATGGGAAATGCAGGGTTAACGCACCTAACCTGCACATCCCTGGACATTGTGGGCAATTTAGCACGGCCAATCCACCTAACCCGCACATCTTTGGAATGTGGGAGAAAATCCGAGCAAAACTGAGAGAATGTCTGTGTGGAGTTTGCACAGTCGCCCGAGGCTGGAATCGAACCCGGGCCCTTGGTGCCGTGTGGCAGCAGTGCTAACCCCTGAGCCACCGTGCTGCCCTGTGTCTCCTCCGCCCTGAATCTCCAAAGAAAGGGCCCGGATTTGTTCTGTCTGCCGTTCAGCTGCCAGCTCTGTCTTTAATGTATAGGTGTGCCTCTTTGGGAACACCGAAGTATCTCTGAGGGATGTCCTGAGATCCGGAGCCACAGACTTAGAAATCCTGGAGATTATCGGAGCCGCCGTGGGCAGGAAGAAGAAGCAACATGCCGGTAAGTTTACGCGACATTGTTTCTTGTTCAGGGAGGGGAGTTTTAAAAGTGGGGTTCAAAATTAAATTTTCGGTGGCCGCAGGATCAATAATGCGCTGATGCAGATTTTGAAGCTATTTGCAAGACGCAACCAGCAGAGGAAATTAGTCTCTTGTGTTTGAATGGAGCAAGTTGCTATTATCATTAAAGCTGAAAGAGTGATTCCAGTTGACAATAAAACACAGAGTTGTGCAACACAGAAGAGGCCCTTCAGCCCGTTTGAATCTGTGCTGACCAGTCCTCGCTGGGCCCGCTTTCCAGCAAAGGCCCGTAAACCATGAATGCTCTGGGATTTCAAGTGCATATTAAAGGTTGTGAGATTTCCCTCCTCAGCTGACTTCCCAGACAGTGCATTCCAGAAATCCCCCACCCTCTGGGTGAAGATGGTTTTTCCCAAATCCCCACTAAACCTCTTGCCTTTCGCCTTTAAAACGATGCCTCCTTGTAAATTGACCCTTCACTTAAGGGGTCCAGCTGTTTCCTACCCATCCTGTCCATGTCCCTCATAATCTTACACACGCCAATCAACCTTCTCTGTTCTAAAGAAAACAATCCGAGCCTATCCAGCTTCTCATCAGAGCTGGAATTCTCCGTCACTGGCGAATCTCTTCTGCAACCCCTCCCAGTGCAATCATATTCTTCCTTACATAACTTCCTCAGGGAATGTGGATAAATATTTGAAGGTTGGATGCGGGACTGTGAGTACAGACACTTAGGCCTAATTCCAGGGCTCTGTCAAAGACCTGGCACAGGCACTTAACTGCGAGGGAACAACTAGCTACCCCCCCCCACACCCCAGCCTTTCAAGCCACAGGCATGAGATTAAGGGCAACCGAGGATCCGTTATTTGAAAAGAGACATTTGACAGATCTGTCGTTTCACAGGTGCAGATCTGAATGTTGAATTCTCAGCCCAGAGTCCCTGACATTGTGTAGGATCAAGGAATGGGCTATGGAGTGTGACTAGTTCTACAAAGAGCTGACATGGGTAGGAAGGACTGAATGGTCTCCCTGTCCTGTGCTGTTTGAGTGTTAAGCAAGAGGATCAGGCTTTCCGCTTGGTCATTGAGCAGGCGATCAGGATGATAAATTTTCAAAAATAATTCCTGGTTGTCGGGCTGTTTCACGTTTTTAACAAGGTGGTTCCTTTCCAGGGATGTTTAACATATCGCAGATGAAGAACAGACCCATGATTCTGATTGGTGGGTGATGGAGCAGTACGTATGATTGACTTTTTAAACACGCGGATTAAACACCCCGTCTTCCTCTTCCTGTCTCATCTTAACTCCTTCACCTCTAACCGCTGTTTGCCTGGGGGGATTTTCGCAAGCTTCCCCGTTCAGGTGGACCTCAAAACCAAACCTGAACGGGGCTCACTTCCGATGGCTGCTTGGCTTAGACGTTAGAGTTTAGAATGATGAGAGGCGATCTAGTTGAGGTATGTACGATGCCAAAGGGAATCGACAAAGTAGATGTAGTTCCTGATGTGAGGCTGTTCAGAACAAGCCGTGGTTTTAGGGATAACACAGAGTGGAGCTGGAGGAACACAGCAGGCCAGGCAGCATCAGAGCAGCAGGAAAGCTGACGTTTTGGTTCGGGTTAGGGTAATGGGTGCAAGGTTTAAAACAAATGAGGAGAAATTGCGTCTCTCAAAGGTTAGTGAACCTGTGGAATTCAGTAGCCCACAGTGCGGTGGACACTGGATAAATTTAAAGGAGACGATAGACAGATTTTTAATTAGTAATGGGTTGAAGGGTTATGGAGAACGGACAGGAAGTCACAATTGAGGCCAAGATGAGATCAGCCAGGATTGAGCTAAATGGGGGAGTAGGTTCGAGGGGCAAATTGCCTAGTCCTGGTCCTGTTTCTTATCACGTTACCTTCTATGGGAGCTTGCTGTGTGCTAATCGGCTGACCATGTTACAGCCAGCACGTTGCATTTGTAAAACACTTCATTGTCGGACAAAAGCGCGATGTAAATGTAAGTTATCGATGCCTCGTGAACGAAAACCCAGGTACAATGATAAAATTAGTCTCCAAACCAATAACAATTTAATTCATAACGGCAGAAATTGCTGGAAAAGGTCTGCGGAGAGAAATCAGACGTAACGTTTTCAGGTCCAGTCAGCCTTCCGTTCTGAGAAACATCCCGAAACGTTAACTCTGATTTCTCCCCACGGATGCTGCCAGCTTTTCCAGCAATATTTCTGGTTTGCAGAATCCGCAGCTCTTTCGGTTTTTGACAACGTATTTAATACCGTGCTTTGAGCGCAGTTAGCTGTGCCAAGGTGCGTTACTGATGGCCCTCCCGACCTTCCATCTCCAGCGAAGGCAGATCCAAGCAGTGTGTGACACCTGTGAAAGGGGGCTCAGTGTAATTTGGGGGAAAACTCTGCGTTGTGTCCCATCAAGAGCATAAATGCTAGAACTTGGCTCTTCTTGCAATGCTTCTCAGCAGGTGAAGCTTGGCCTGGAACCTGGGAATTTTCTGCCTTTTTTCTTTCTCCCCCCTTCTCTGAGGCAGGAAATAATTTTGGGATACAACAGAAATTTGTCCATATGCCTAATCCCCAGGTGGGCGGTCTGTTCCAAGCTCAGCAGTATCTGGCCTAATGTTTTTATTTATTATTTTGTGGCATGCTGGCTTGGCTAGTGATTTTTTTTTTTTTAATGTAAATTTTGTTTTTAAAGTTTCTGTGGGGATTAAGGAAGAGAGTGAATAAATGGCTTCAGCAGAAGTAGCTTGTGTGCCTTTTTAAACTCTGCATCCAGCTCCTGACTCCCCACACGACCCTCACAACCCGTTCGGAGCTGCAGGAAACCTGTAGGTTTATGAATCTGTGACCGCTCTCTACCCAGGCACGCAACTGCTTCAAGTGCTGCCTAATCCTATGGCCATTTAGCCTATTTGGCATCCGTGCTAGCCACTTTGAAATGAGCCCAGCTTTCTTTTCATAGAACATAGAACAGTACAGTGCAGTACAGGCCCTTCGGCCTACGATGTTGTGCCAACCTATTATCAAACTAACCCTGCATACCCTACATTTTACTATCCTCCATGTGTCTATCCAAGAGTCACTTAAAAGTCTCTAAAGTATCTGCCTCCACTACCGCTGCCCACAGCGCATGCCACCACTCTCTGCACCCTGCACTGTCCGCACCGTGCGTCCCATGCCCACGCTAAAGATCCTGCCGCTTTCCTGTTCTCCTCGTCTTCTGCTGCTATTCTCTGCGTCTCATGTGGCCGCCCATATTTGTCAGCTCAGGTGGTAGCTAACCCGCCTCTGAGCTGGTACCAAACTTTTTGGCAGAAGCCTTGCTGTGGGAGTGCCGCACAGTCAGGTCTGCCGCCAGAGGGGGAGCCTCACCTACAGGCTCCTTTGGCACTTTTTTAAAGGTCGAGGGTGCCTGTACCAAGCTCTCCCTGCCCAACAAAGGATTGATCATCAGTAGAGGGAGTGCAGAGGAGGTTCACTGTGCTGATGCTGGTGATGGACTGTCCCATTAGGAGACATCGGTTCTGTATTAGCTAGAGTTTAGAAGGATGGTGGGTGGATCTGGTCGAAACGTATAGAACTCTTAATGGGGCTGGGTGGACTTAGACTCAGGAAAGATGTTTTGCCTGGCTCAGGAGCCTAGAACTGGGGGGGGGCATTCAGGGCGGAGATGAGGAAACTTTTCCTCACTCAGAGGGTGGGGAATCCCGTACCTCAGGAAGCCGAGCCATGAACCTATTCAAGGAAGAGTTGCACTTTTAGATGTTAAAAGGCATCGAGGGAAATAGCAGGAATGTAGCGTTGAGATAGAAGATCAGCAGCGGTCCTCTTGAGTGGTAGAACAGGCTAGAAGGGCTGAATTCCGTGCTCCTTCTCGAGTTGCCTGACAGGGATGTTTTTCCGACCTTCCCTTTCTCACCTCGGTTTTGTTTTACTGGTTGCAGGCGAAGATCGTGCTCCTCCTGGTGCAGCTTACAACATCACCAACTCAGCCCTACCAAGTCGGAGGGGCTCGGCGCCCGTCGGGGTGGGAAGAACATTCTGGAACGATGTGTTGAGCGGGGAGGGAGGCCTGTTAACCTTTAGGAGTGGAGTGGGGCCCACCGAGGGCCGGCCTGCCCTCAGAACGTACCGCGCTGCCCTCCGTAGACCCGGCAAGAGCGGATCCGAGTGGGACGGCGGCCAGCAGGGCGGAACGGGGCAGGAGGCCGGGAGCCTGACTCATGTTGACGCCCAGGGGGCGGCGGTCATGGTGGACATAGGGGGCAAGCCAGACACGCAGCGCACGGCCCAGGCCCGGGCTGTGGTGCGACTGGGTGAGCAGGCCTTCCGGCTGCTGCGGGCCGAGCGGCTGCGCAAGGGGGACGCCCTGGCGGCCGCTCGCTTGGCGGGTATCGGCGGCGCCAAGCTGACGGCCCAGCTCATCCCGCTGTGCCACCCGATTGGGTTGCACTGGGCCGACGTGCGGTTGGAGCTGGACGAGGCCCGGTGGGCGGCGGTTGTCACGGCGACCTGCGGCACCCGCGGCAAGACGGGCGTGGAGATGGAGGCCCTGGTGGCGGCCAGCGTGGCGGCACTGACCATCTATGACATGTGCAAGTCCGTCACTCACGACATTGTCATCGAGGAGGTTAAGCTGCTGAGCAAGACGGGTGGGAGGCGCGGGGACTTCCACCGAGCTGACTGAGCAGCGGCTCATTTGTCACCGCACCGGAACCCACCCCATTTCCGAAACCCCTTCCCCCTCCAGCCAAGTCATGGAATTAACATTGCAAAGCCCCCCGACTCTCTCTTCATTCATCGTCCGAATATAAAGCCCTGCGCCCTTTTTACCTTTTTTTTGTTTGTACTCCACCTTGGCCTTGTTGACGTTTTTCCTTCTGCCTCATGTGACAGGGGCAGGCGGGAGAGAAATCCAAGGTCAGGGGGACGCGGGAAGCCACCTTCTCCAGCAACCTACGATCCTGTGGCATTTTTTTTTCCCCGTATTTTTGTTTTGACCAGAAGCACTCTTACATGTGACCAAACTACTTTTTGTTTTGTTCCTCCCTGTTTGCCAGATCAACTGCGCTATTTCCTTCGTCTTTTAACCACACACCCCAGTAAATCACGTGTTTTTTTTCCGATGGTTGACACGCAAAGCCCATTAAAGGTTAGGGAGTGGGGCGGGGGTGCTAAATCAAGGTGTTATCGCACTTGGAGATGAAGCATTCTATATCTTGCACCTTCCTCCAAAGGCACCGAGAACAATTATAGCACTTGTTATAAATGCACATGATGCACCCATCCTGAGGCCTTTTTGAACAGGAAAACAGTATAGCCAAGTGGGAAGAGGTGATGGGAACTAAATTCAAACAGATGGGATCTTTACAGGCATTTCTTTTTCAAAAGGGAGAGGAGGAGACGAGTGCTCGGATTAGAAACATCTTGGGCAATACCCTTCCTGGCCTTGAGATATTCTAGAGTCCTTCACGGCTGCTGAGCTACTTCCTCGGAGCATCTCCACTGTTATAATCCCAGGGAATGCTTCTCCAAGAGTCCAAATGAGAGACAGCAGGAACGTGGGCTGGAGGGTGGGTGAGGTGGCAGTGGAGGAGGGTGGCATTAGAGGACTGGGGCGGGAGAAACTGCCCACCCCCCCCCGAGGGAAGGGCGTGAGGGGGTGCAGATGCAGCACCTCATTTGGTGGCTCGCATGCCATGTTGGCATTTAGAAGTGCTCCACAAGCCACAAGGAACTGCACGAGTCAGAAGTTTTGGATGGTGGAAGGGTAGAGGAGGAGCTGGTCACGACAAAAAGTCAGGAGGTATAGTGGAAAGGTGCTGGGTGGAATTTGCACGGGGAATTTTGATTGGTCATAGTAAGGAGGTAGAGATTTGAAGCACCTTGAGATGTATACATCATCCATTAATAGTTGAGAGGAGAGTAAGGACAGGAGCGGGGTCGTATTTGGAGCAACTGAATGGATTAGTCCCAGCTTTTTAGCTCCTCAAATTCTTCCTGTTGCTCCCAGTGGTGTGTGCTGTTTCCATGGTGATTGCTGCCCCCTATAAGAGTTCAGCCTCTTGGGTCTTTCTAAGTCACAAGTTCCGCCTTCACTGAGCCGGTTCCCACCGTTTAACAAAGCCATGGGCGCGGTAATGCATGTGTCCCTTGCAATGTCTGTATTAAATGCTATGGTTCTGTTGCCTTTCCTATTGTGTCCGATGTAATTTGTTTCAGTGAATAGAAGTATGTTGCATAAACTCCCTCCAAAGAGAATGCAAGGATTCAGCAGGTTGCTGTTCGGCACTAATTCTCCATCGCAGTTATCCTGAAAATCTGTGGGAAGGATCCTCACAACATGTACGTGGAAATTCCATCCCATTGGAGTGAAATCCGAGTGGAATATTGCTCGCAAGTGGGTAGCAAATCTGTGGAATTCTTTACCAAAGAAGGCTCTAGAGGTTGGGTTAGTAAGTATGCTGTAGGTTGAGAGATTTTTAATCAATAAGGGAATCCAGGAAAGTGCAATTATCAGATCAGCCTTGATCACATTGAAAGGCAGAGCAGACTCAATGGGCTGAATGGCCTCTTGCTGATCCTTTTCCTTATGGATCATCTGCAGGAAAAAGTCACCTTTTTCTCTGTTTTAAATGGGTGTCCCCTTATTTTTGACTAGTAAGCCCCACATAGTATACTAAGGTACAGACTCTCCCATTTCAGGCAGCATTCTCTCCACATCCACCCTGTTAACCTCCTTCAAGATCTTAGTTGAATCATTTTCTTTATACAGTTTTAACACGGCATGGGATTCAGTGATTATTGGGAAAGGGTAAGGGTTGGATGATTTGCTGTTGCACAGACAGCTGGCATGAAAACGACAGGAATTGTCACAGGAATTGCTGGAGAAACTCAGCAGGTATGTCAGCATCTGCAGGGGGAGAGAACGAAACACAGTTAACGTTTTGCATCCAGTGACCCTTCTCCAGGGCACATCAAATGATTTATCTGTGCCGTAACCATGCTATGAATTGTATTTGTAATAATGTTGCTCGAGGTACCTTGCCATGGATGATGTATAACTAATAATAAGAAACATAGACTAAGGAGGCTATTCAGACACTAAGGAGGAGGCTAGATGTAATATTTTCACATGCGTAGATCATTATTAGAACATTATATCTTTTACTCCTGGCACCGTTGCAGGTGAGAAGTTCACAGCTGAAAGGAAATTAAATAATGATCTGAAAAGGAAGATTATAAAAGCCATATAGGAAACAGGCAAGGAGAGTGAGATTAGAGGAGACAGCTGCAATTGGAGTTAGAACTGGTTGGATAATGTGAATGGCCACCTCCTGTGATGTGAATGGAACTAATTTGCAGCCCCCCAACCCCCTCACTCTTTGTGGATTGAAGCAGACTGGGATCGGTGCATCTTAACGTCAGGACCAGATCTGGAGGAACTCCAGGATTCTGTCAGGAAGGCCGAGCAATGACTACAATGCGGAAGGCAACTCCCTGAGCAGGTTGGCTGGAAAATGTCGTAGAGGACGCTGCATTGAGGGGTGGGGGGGAAAAAGAAATGTTCTTCAGAATGAGAACATTACTCATTGAAAATACAAAATACTGTACAACACGTGGCTAAGGGAGTGGTGTGGGAAAGAGGGGTTCCATTTCATGGGGCATTGGCATCAGTTTTGGAACCGGAGGGATCTGTACCGATGGGACGGTCTCCACCTGAACCAATCTGGAACCAGTGTTCTTGCAAAAAGGATAAATAGGGTGGTCACTAGGACTTTAAACTAGTGAGTTTGGGGGGAAGGGAAAGGGAAAACGACAGGGAGTATGATGGTAAATAAAGAGGTAAGCAGCAGGTTAGCATGTGTGCAGGAGGGTTTAGGTTCAAGGCAGACTATGAAAGAAGCAAAAAGGAAGGATAACTCAGGAGATATTATTAGAGATGTTGGAAATCATGAGGGTAAGAAAGCTAGCATAAAGGCACTTTACTGAATGCTCGTAGCATTCGTAACAAGGTTGATGAGTTAACGGCACAAATCATCGCGAATGAATATGATTTGGTAGCCATTACGGAGACATGGTTACAGGATGGTCACGACTGGGAGTTAAATATCCAAGGGTACCAGACTATTCAGAAGGACAGACAGGGAGGTGGTGTAGCTCTGATATTCAAGGACGCCATCAGGGCAGTGCTGAGAGATGATATAGGTTTTATGGAGAATGAGGTTGAATCCATTTGGGTGGAAATTAGAAATTCTAAGAGGAAAAAGTCACTGATAGGCGTAGTCTATAGGCCACCAAATAATAACGTCACATTGGGGCGGGCAATAAACAAAGAAATAACTAATGCCTGTAAAAATGGTACGGCAATTATCATGGGGGATTTTAACCTACATGTAGATTGGTCAAACCAGCTCGGTCAGGGTAGCCTTGAGGAGGAGTTTGTTGAGTGTATCTGTGATAGTTTTCTTGAACAGTATGTAATGGAACCAACGTGGGAGCAAGCTGTCCTAGATCTGGTCCTGTGTAATAAGACAGGAATAATTAATAACCTCATAGTTAGGGATCCTCTTGGAAGGAGTGATCACAGTATGGTTGAATTTAGAATACAGATGGCGAGTGTGAAGATAAAATCCAATACCAGGGTCCAGTGCTTGAACAAGGGGAACTACAATAGAATGAGGGAGGACTTGGCTAAAGTAAACTGGAAACAAAGATTTTATGGTGGGACAGTTGACGAGCAGTGGAGGACTTTCAAAGCAATCTTTCAAAGTGCTCAGCAAAAGTATATTCCAATGAAAAGGAAGGACTGTAAGAAAAGGGGTAATCTGCCATGGGTGTCTAAAGAAATAAGGGAGGCTATCAAATTGAAAGAGAAGGCATACAAAGTGGCCAAAAACAGCATGAAACTAGAAAATTGGGAAAACTTTAAAGGTCAACAGAAAGCCACAAAAACAGGTATAAAGAAAAGTAAGATAGAACATGAAAAAAAACTAGCACAGAATATAAAGACATAGGAAAAGTTTTTATAAATATATGTAACGAAAAAGAGTGGCTAAAGTAAACGTTGGCCCTTTAGAGGATGAGAAGGGGAATTTAGTTATGGGATATGATGAAATGGCGGAGGCATTGAACAGGTATTTTGTATCGGTCTTCACAGTGGAGGACACTAATAACATGCCAGTAATAGACAAAGAGACGAAGGTAGGTGAGGACCTGAAACAATCATAATTACGGAAGAGGTAGTGTTGGGCAAGCAAATGGAGCTAAGGATTGATAAGTCTCCTGGCCCTGATGGAATGCATCCCAGGGTACTAAAAGAGATGGCGGGAGAAATAGCAGGTGCACTGGCGCTAATTTTCCAAAATTCGCTGGACTCTGGGGCAGTCCCAGCAGATTGGAAAACAGCAAATGTGACGCCACTGTTTAAAAAGGGAAGTAGACAAAAGATGGGGAATTATAGACCGGTTAGCTTAACCTCTATAGTGGGGAAGATGCTTGAGTCTATTATCAAGGAAGAAATAGCAAGGCATCTTGATAGAAATTGTCCCGTTAGGCAGATGCAGCATGGGTTCATGAAGGGCAGGTCATGCTTGACAAATCTTTTGGAATTCTATGAAGAGATTACGAGCAAGGTGGACAATGGGGACCCAGTGGATGTGGTGTACCTAGATTTCCAAAAGGCCTTCGACAAGGTGCCGCACAAGAGGCTACTGCGTAAGATAAGGAGGCATGGCATTAAGGGTAAAGTATTAGCATGGATAGAGGATTGGTTGACTAACAGGAAGCAAAGAGTGGGGACAAATGAGTGCTATTCTAGCTGGCAGTCAGTGACTAGTGGTGTGCCTCAGGGATCGGTGTTGGGACCGTAATTATTTACAATTTATATAGATGATTTGGAGTTGGGGACCACGTGTAGGGTGTCAAAGTTTGCAGATGACACTAAGATGAGTGGCAAAGCAAAGTGTGCAGAGGACTGTGACACCTTGCAGAGGAACATAGATACATTGAGTGAGTGGGCAAAGGTCTGGCAGATGGAATACAATGTAAATAAATGTGAAGTCATACATTTTGGTAGGAGTAATAGTAAAAAGGATTATTACTTGAATGGTAAAAAGTTGCAGCATGCTGCTATGCAGAGGGACCTGGGTGTCCTTGTGCGTGAATCACAGAAGGTAGGTCTGCAGGTACAACAAGTAATTAGGAAGGCAAATGGAATTTTGTCCTTCATTGCTAAAGGGATTGAAATAAAAAGCAGAGAGGTTATGTTGCAGCTGTACAAGGTGCTGGTGAGGCCACACCTGGAGTACTGTGTGCAGTTTTGGTCTCCTTACTTGAGAAAGGATGTACTGGCACTGGAGGGGGTGCAAAGGAGGTTCACTAGGTTGATTCCGGAGTTGAGGGGGTTGGCTTATGAGGAGAGACTGAGTAGATTGGGATTATATTCATTGGAATTCAGAAGATTGAGGGGGATCTTATAGAAACATATACAATTATGAAGGGAATAGATAAGATAGAAGTAGAGAGGATGTTTCCACTGGCAGGTGAAGCTAGGACAAGAGGGCATAGCCTCAAGATTAGAGGGAGCAGATTTAGGACTGAACTGAGAAGGAATTTCTTCACCCAGAGGGTTGTTAATCTATGGAATTCCTTGCCAGTGAGGTAGTTGACGCTACTTCAGTAAACGCTTTTAAAAAAAAAAGATAGATATATTTTTGAACAATAAAGGAATTAAGGGATACGGTGAGGACGCGGGTAAGTGGATCTGAGTCCAGGAAAGGATCAGCCATGATCTTATTGAATGGCGGAGCAGGCTCGAAGGGCCAGACGGCTTACTCCTGCTCCTAGTTCTTATGTTCTTATGTTCTAAGACAAAAGTGGCATTCGTTGACTCCTGCGGTTATCACTTCGTTCTGAAAGTTGAACCAGACTCCACAGGTGGGACAGCAGAGCTTGTGTTGCTGTAGAGCTCACTGAATACTCAAGTTTGATAGGATGAGAGAGGGGGAAGGAGTGCATGTGGAAGCCAGATGAATGAACGTGAGTGTGGAATTGAAGGACAGCGATGGTCCTCCTAGCAATCAGCAGGGTCTGAAGAAGGGTCCCAACCCGAAATGTCAGCTTTCCTGCTCCTCTGATGCTGCCGGGCCTGCTGTGTTCCTACAGCTCCACACTGCGTTGTCTCTGACTCCAGCATCTGCAGTTCTTACTATCTCTGGGTCTACATACAGCGCTATTTTATTGCTGAGCTCAGGTACCACCTGTTAAAACAAGGTCATTTGTCCAAGCGCAGAGAGAGTTTGTTAAAATCATCATTGGGGTACAAAGAGCTGAAATTTGGTAGAATCAGTCATCATTTCAGGATGTGCCAGAGTTCTTCATTTCCATTGACACACGTTTGGGAGCATAAGCACTATTGTTGCGAATGGCGGTAGCTGATTTACTCATTGTCGTATCATTAAAGCAGTGGATACTGCAAAGCTAATGGGCCCTG
Source organism: Rhincodon typus (assembly GCF_021869965.1). NCBI lineage: Eukaryota > Metazoa > Chordata > Chondrichthyes > Orectolobiformes > Rhincodontidae > Rhincodon > Rhincodon typus. The sequence goes on along the minus strand of NC_063336.1, from coordinate 11,630,583 downwards.
ACAACATCCCAGCAATAGTACTGAATGCTCCAGAACTAGGTATGCCTTTAACTAAGTCCTTTCTGTACAGCGACAACACTGGCACATGCCCAAACATGTGAGCAAGTGCTCAGGTATTTAATGTGCACATAGGAGGCAATTGGAATGCAACCATCTACCATCTGTCATTCTACTGTCTGACCATCAGCAAAGTGATGGAAGTGGCATTTACCAAGTTATAACCTGCTCAGTGATGACCAGTTTGGGTTCCGCCAGGCCCACTGAGCTCCTGACCTCATTGCAGCCTTGGTTCAAACATGGACAAAAGGGCTGAATTCCAGAGGTGAGAGTGACAGCCCTTCACATCCAGGCTGCATTCAACCGAGTGTGGCATCAAGAAGTCCAAGCAAAACTGGAATCAATGGGTATCTCGGGGAAAACTGCCAGTTGGAGCCATATCTGACACTTAGGAGGATGGTCGTGGTTGTTGGAGGTCAAACATCTCAGCTCCAGGACATCATCTCTGCCAGAGTTCCTCAGGGCAGTGTCCTAGGCCCAACCATCTTCAGCTGCTTCATCAAAGACTTTCTCTCCATCATAAGGTCAGAAGTGGGGATGTTCGCTGATGATTGCACAATGTTCAGCACCATTCGCGACTTATCAGACACTGAAATGGTCCATGTTCAAATGCAACAAGACCTGGGCAATATCCAGGCTGAGGTTAACAAGTGGTATCTAACATTTGTGCCATAGAAGTGCCAGGCAACGGCCATATCAAGCAAGAGAGAATCTAACCATTACCTCTCGAGATACAATAGCATTACATCACTGAAAAGCCACTGTCAACACCCTGGGGTTACCTTTGATCAGAAACAGAACCGCCCCACTTGCTATCCTGATTTGGAAATATATCGCTGTTATTTCAGTGTTGCTGGGTCAGACTCCTAGGATACCCTCCCTACCAGCAGTGTGGGTCTACCTATACTGATGGGCTGCAGTAGATCAGGAAGGCAGCTCACCACCACCTTCTCAAAAGCACTTAAGGATGAGTAATAACCTCCTGTCATGCTCACCTACCATGAAGAACCAACAAGTCTACCACAGTGTCCTCTTAACAAATAGCAAAGTGACCTTTATCAGGTGATGGGTTCAGATATTGAGGTGTAGGACACCTCCGACATGAAACGTTTGTTAGGTCTCTACCCTGTAACTGAGAGTTGGCTCAGTTATTTAAGAGTGTGGTGCAGAATAATGTGAACAGCTGGGTTCACTGCTCTCCTGGCAGAGAGAGCTCTTGCAGTCTACCTCCTAATCTGCACCCCCCCATAGTCATTGATCCTTCTACCAAGGGGAAATGTTCCTTCCGGTTAAGTTTATCTGTGTCCCCTTAAAAATTTGACACATCTCTGTCATACCGTCCCTCAGTCTCCTCTGCTCCAGGAAAAGCAACCCCGGTCTATCCAATAAAACAGCATTGTGAATGTTCAAGATCTAAAACAAAAACGGAAATTGCTGGAGGCTCTCAGTAGGGCAGGCAGCAACTGTGGAGTTCAGATCCTCCTCCAGAACCATCCAGTCCACTTGATCCCTCTTCATAATTACAACTCTCCAGCCCAGGTAACACCATGGTAAATCTCCACTGCACGCTCCCCAGTGCGATCACATCCCTCCTATCATGTGGACTCCAGAACTGCACACAATACTCTAGCTGTGGCCTAACCCCCAAGATTGTATACAGTTGAAACATCACCTCCCTGCTCTTAAACTCTGTGCCTCCACTACTTATGACAATGTCCCATAACCACTTTATCTACCTGTGCAGATACCTTAAAAGACTGGTAGACATACGCACCAAGGTCTCTTTGATCCTTGGTGCTTCCTAGGGTCCTACTGTTCACCGTGTATTCCCTTGCCCTGCCAAGTATGTTACCTCATTCTCATTCAGGTTGAATTCCATTTGCTACTGATCAGCCCATCGACATCTTCCTGTAACCTAAGGCTTTCCTCTTAGTTTTTCCACTCACTCCTGTTTACCATTCCACCAATGTTTGTATCATCAGCGTACTTACTGGTCAACTCTCCTACACTCAACTGTACATCATTTATATTCACCACCATCAGCAAATAGGCTTACATTAGCAACTCTCCAACCCATGGGAACTTCCAAACTCTATAGCATTTTGGAGGATGATCACTTGCGCACCTGCTAGGTAATGAAACTTTTTTTATTCCTCTTTTTGTGTCTAAGATTTGTAGTAGGGTACCTCGTATCTAAGGTGGTGCTAGAAGAGGCGACATTGTAAGCTTTTCACTGTTCTCCTGTATTTCTGTACTTGAGTATGTGTGGCAATAAAGTATATTCGATTCTACTTCTTGGGCCCTCGGTATGCAAACACTAAGCCTCACTACGTACTGAGGTTCTACTTGTCCCTGCTGTTGCCAAGGATGGGACTGGCCTCGCTGGTGCAGACTGCTTCAAGTAGTTGGACCATTCTGTATCACCTGCCCCTCATGGAGAAATTTGTGAAGAGAAACCTCTTTGACCAAAAGGCCATCAGGAGGATGTTGATCCTGTCAGCTTGTTCGCTGAGCAGAGTCGAAGTCATTCGGCAGAATGCCTCATCACCAGGACTTTCCCACAAGCTCCATGGCACCGCTTGGCTGGTGGTGAGAAGAGCAATATTTGTGAGATCCTTATTGTCTGCCTGGATTTGCTGTGCCACTGTATCCTACCCTCGAAGGCACTGCGAGGTAGTGGGAGTAGAGACTGTCACACACCTCCTGCTGGAATGTGCCTTTGCCAAGGATGTCTAGAGAAGGATGCAGTGTTTTTTGTTGAAGTTCGTCCCGAGCAGCTCTGTGGTGCAGGACTCTGTGCTCTACGGTCTGTTCCCTGGGACACACACCGAGCCAAACATCAGCTGGGCCTGGAGAACCATCAACTCCATGAAAGATGCTCTTTGGATGTGCCTGAAACTTGTTGGTCTTCCAGAACAAGGAGTTGACCCTGACCGAGTGTTCCAGACTGACACGTTCCAAGCTCCAGGGCTATGTGGTGAGGGACGCACTAAAGTTTGAGGCAGCTACTGCCAAGGTGCAATGGGGAAAGACCATGGTCTGAGATCTATCTGCTGAAGGTAAAGGGTGGAGGGGGGTGTCCCTTCATTTATCAGACCCGTCTGCTGCCTCAAATGCATCTAAATATAGCCTTGTATATGCAAGAGATGCCTTTGGGTTTTTTTTTTGGATAGAGTTAAACTGCAATGTTTATTTTGTTTCCTTGATCTGCTACTGTACAGAACAGAACAGCATTTGTGACTATGTATATGTACAAAGATATTTTTTATGAATAAAGTATATTTTTGAAATAAAACAAAACCTGCTATTTCTAGGGCCACTTCCTTAAGTACTCTGGAGTAAACCTTCTCAGGGATTTACTTGCCTTTAATCCTGTTAGTTTCCCAAACACCATTTCCAACAACATCAATTTCTTTTAAACCTGCCTTCCATTTAGGCTATAATGCCACTCCCCATATTTTTGGAATGTTCTTTTGTTTTGTGAAGACAAAAATAAAATATGTGTTCAATTGCTCTTTGCTCCATGTTATATATTCCCCATTAGCTTGCCTAGCTCTATCATGTGCTGCTCATGCAGTTTCACACAAGAGTGATCCTGTGTTCTAGCTTCAGCAGGTTGATTTCTCTTTATAAGTACACATGGTTCTCCTCCTGGCATTCCCTCCCAAATTCTTATTTAAATCAGAGTTGATCCCTGGCTTTATTTAGCACTCACTCGGCTGTGGGCATGGCTGGGCCGGGCCAGCATTTATTGCCAGTTACCCATTGCCTGCCACTTTAATGCACCACCCTGCTCCCTGGCCAACACGTCTGTCTCAGGCTTGCTGCAGTGTTCCAGCGAAGCTCAACGTAAGCTGGAAGAACAACAGAGTGTGGAGCTGGAGGAACACAGCAAGCCAGGCAGCATCAGACGAGCATTTCTGAAGAAGGGTCCCAACCCGAAATGTGGTCCCGACCCGAAACGTCAGCTTCCCTGCTCCTCTGACGCTGCCCGGCCTGCTGCGTTCCTCCAGCTCCACACTGTGTTATCTCTGACTCCAGCATCGGCAGTTCTTACTATTTTTGGAAGAACAACACCTCATCTTCCGCTTGGGGAACCTGCAGTCCTCCAGGCTCAATACTGAGTTCAATAATTTTAGGGCCTAAACTCTCCCATGTCCCAGCCTCCTACCCCACACACCAGGCCTTGTTACCACATAGCCTGCCATTACACACCCCATGTTGTTAGTCACTAACAGTCCCCATTAACAACTATTCACCGTCCCAGCCTGATCGTTATCAACTCTTTGTCCAACTGCTCATCTCTCTTCAGGCTCTATCCTATCGTTTACTCCCTACCCCATCCCTCTCCCCTTTTTTCTGCATATAAACTGAATTTTTCCCAGCTACCATTAGTTCTGAGGAAGGGTCACCAGACCCGAAACGTTAATTCTGTTTTTACCTTCACAGATGCTGCCAGACCTGCTGAGCTTTTCCAGCAACTTTGTTTTTGTTCCTGATTTATTGCCAGTCCCTTGATGTCCTTGAGAAGGTGGTGGTGAGCTGCCTTCTTTAACCACTGCCATCCATGTGCTGTAGGTCGACCCACAATGCCCTCAGGGAGGGAATTTCAGCATTTTGACCCAGCAACATTGAAAGAATGGGGATATATTTCCAAGTCAGGATAGTGAGTGGCTTGGAGGGGAACTTGCGGGTGGTGGTCCCATGGATCTGCTTGTCCTTCTAGATAGAAGTAGCTGTTGGTTTGGAAGGTGCTGTCTGAGGATCTTTGGTGAATTTCTGCAGCGCATCTTGTAGATAGTACACACTGCTGTTACTGAGCGTCAGTGGTGGAGGGAGTGGATGCTTGTGGATGTGGTGCCAATCAAGCGGCTGCTTTATCCTGGATGGTCTGGAGCTTCTTGAGTGTTATTGGAGCTGTACCCATCCAGGCAAGTGGGGAGCATTCCATCACACTCCTGACTTGTGCCTTGTAAATGATCGAAAGGCTTTGGGGAGTCACAGTTTCTGAGCCTCTGACCTACTCTTGCAGCCACTGTGTTTATGTGGTGAGTCCAGTTGAGTTTCTGGTCAATGGCAATCCCAAGGATGTTGATATGGAATTCAATGATAGTAACACTGTTAAGTATCAAGGGAATGTGATCAGATTGTCTCTTATCAAAGATGGCCATTGCCTGGCATTTCTCTGATGTGAATGTCACTTTCCACTTGTCAGCCCAAGCCTGGATATTGTCCAGATCTTGTTGCACGTGAACATGGACTGCTTCAGTATCTGAGGAGTCACGAATGGTGCTGAACATTGTGCAATCATTGGCGAACATCCCCACTTCTGACCCGATGATGGAGGGAAGGTCATTGATGAAGCAGCTGAAGGTGTTTTGGCCGAGGACACAACCCTGAGGAACTCCTGCAGAGATGTGCTGCAGCTGAGATAACAGACCTCCAGTAGCCATAACCATCTTCCTATGTGCCAGTATGACTCTAACCAGCAGAGTTTGCCCCTGGAGTCCCATTGATTCCAGTTTTGCTAGGGTTCCTAGATGTTACACTCGGTCGAATGCAGCCTTGATATCAAGGTCTGTCACTCTCACCTCACCTCTGGAATTCAGCTCTTTTGTCCATGTTTGAACCAAGGCTGTAATGAGGTCAGGAGCTGAGTGGCCCTGGCGGAACCCAAACTGGGCGTCACTGAGCAGGTTATTTCTGAGCAGGTGCTGCTTGATAGCACAGTTACTGACACCTTCCATCACTTTACTGATGAGTGCGAATAGACTGATGGGGCAGTCATTGGCCGGGTTGGATTTGTCCTGCTTTTTGTGTACAGGACATACCTGGGTAATTTTCCACATTGTTGGGTAGATACCAGTGTAGTAACTGTACTGGAACAGCTTGGCTAGGGGAGCGGCAAGTTCTGGAGCACAAGTCTTCAGTACTATTGCTGGAATGTTGTCAGGGCCCGTAGCCTTTGCAGTATCCAGTGCCTCCTAAGGTTTCTTGATATCATGTGGAGTGAATCGAATTGGCTGAAGACTGGTATCTGTAATGCTGGGGACCACAGGAGGAGGCCGAGATGGATCATCCACTCGGCACTTCTGGCTGAAGATTGCTGCGTATGCTTCAGCCTTATCTTTTGCACTGATGTGCTGGGTTCCTCCATCATTGAGGATGGGGATGGGGATCTGATCCGTTGTAGGATCGCTTAGCTCTGTCTATCACTTGCTTCTTATGCTGTTAGACATGTAAGTCGTCCTGTTTGGTGGCTTCACCAGGTTTTCACCTCACACTCTTCAGGTATGCCTGGTGCTGCTCCTAGCATGCCCTTCTGCACTCTCCATTGAACCACGGTTGATCCCCTGGCTCGATGGTAATGGTTGAGTGGGGGATATGCCGGGCCATGAGGTTACAGATTGTGCTGGAGTACAATTCTGCTACTGTTGATGGCCCACAGCGCCTCATGGATGCCCAGTCTTGAGTTGCTAGATCTGTGTGAAGTCTGTCCTATTTAGCACGGTGATAGTGCCACACAATGTGATGGAGGGTATTCTCAATGTGAATTTTGTCTCCACAAGGACAATGCGGTGATCACTCGAACCAATACTGCCATGGACAGATGCATCTGCAGCTGGCAGATAATGTTTCAGTGTTGTAATAGCTTTGGAGCATCAGTCAGTTACTGATACACTGATGGAATATTTAGCCTTGTAGTGAAATTAGATAACGCCAACTAAAATGAGCTGTTGCCAAGACCAGTAGCTCCAGTGGATCAGCTTATGGGCAGACGGAGAGTTAAAAATTCCAAACTACTCTGCAAAAACAAAATTTCAGTGAGCAAGTCAAAATCCTAGAGCTGTCCACCACCCCCCTCATCTAGCATTGTGGGTGTCCCTACACCATGTGGTCTGCAGCAGTTAGAAACAGGGGCAGGAGTAGGCCATTCGGCCCTTCGAGTCTTCTCACCACCACTTTCTCCAGGGCAATTAGAGATGGGTAATAAACACTGACCCAACCAGCAAAGCCCACGTCCCATGAATAAAGTGGTTAATTCAAGGAATTAACCCAGGTGATGATGGGAAAATGATCATTCGAAGGTAAGTCAGGCTAGTTCACCACAGAAATAATCCTGGAGACAATAAGCACTGCAGATGCTGGAAGCCAGAATCTATAGGTGTGAGGCTGGAAAAGCACAGCAGGTCAGACAGCGTCCAAGGATCAGGTAAGCCGAAACGTTGACTTATCTGTCTGACCTGCTGTGCTTTTCCAGCCTCACACACCTACAGACACAGAAATTATCCTCCGGGAATACAATTTGTGAATAATTTGAGATGTGATAGTTGGAGTGTAACGTGTTTGACTAGGGGAGCCAATGGCCTAGTGGTATTATCGCTGGACTGTTAATCCAGAGACCCAGATAATGTTCTGGGGACCTGGGTTTGAATCCCGCTATGGCAGATGGCAGAATTTGAATTCAATTTAAAAATAAGTCTGGAATTGAGAATCTAACAATGGCCATGAATCTATTGTCGATTGTCAGGAAAACCTCACTTGGTTCACTAATCCCCTTTAGGGAAGGAAACTGCCATCCTTACCTGGTCTGGCCTACATGTGACTCCAGACCCACAGCAATGTGGTTGACTCTGAACTGCCCTCTGGGCAATTAGGGATGGGCAATGAATGCTGCCGAGCCAGTGAGGCCCTCATCCCATGAATGAATAAGTAAAAACCAAACTTGCCCAGGTAACATTGAACTTCTGCCTCCCACAGTCACATTTCCTTGCACCGGGTCTGAGATTGTGCAGAGTCACAGACTCTGAAAGGCTAACTTGTACTGTGTTTTAGTTTTTTTGGCAGCAAATGGTTCAAACTCCACCTGGAGCACACATACCCAAAGAGGAAACTGATGCCATTTGGAAGCAACAGAAAAGAGGAGCCAGTCCCAAACATAGATTAGGATTATTTACATTAGAAAGACGGAGGTTGAGGGGGGACCTGATTGAGGTCTACAAAATCATGAGAGGTATAGACAAGGTGGATAGCAAGAAGCTTTTTCCCAGAGTGGGGGACTCAATTACTAGGGGTCACGATTTCAAGGTGAGAGGGGAAAAGTTTAAGGGAGATATGCGTGGAAAGTTCTTTACACGGAGGGTGGTGGGTGCCTGGAACGCGTTGCCAGCGGAGGTGGTAGAGGCGGGCACGATAGCGTCATTTAAGATGTATCTAGACAGATACATGAATGGGCAGGGAGCAGAGGGATACAGATCCTTGGAAAATAGGCAATGGGTTTAGATAGAGGATCTGGATCGGCACAGGCTTGGAGGACCGAAGGGCCTGTTCTTGTGCTGTAATTTTCTTTGTTCTTTTGTTCCTTATGGCAAAATGACGTCAGTTCCACCTTCAAGTTACGCTTGAAGTTCCGATAAATTGCCCCCAGTTTCTTTGTTAAATTACCTAAACTACCTGAAGAAAATGACCTGTCTTTTGCCAACATACCATTCTGGCCTGTCCTGTAATCTACCCTCATACTTACTGATACATCACTCACAGTGTAATCTAGAACTCAATCCTGGTAAAGCCTGGAAATTCCCCTGCCTTTCATCACTATATTGTAATGCGAGGCAAAAGATAAAAAAATACCGTTGTGCCTTTCACAACTTGACAGCATTCCAAAGCGCTTGATACCTGACCACACCTGAAAAAGTACTTAGTGTTGTAACATAGGAGAACATGGCAACTAGTTTGTTCACAGGAAACTTGCAGAAACAGTACCAAATGACCAGAGATTCTGTTTTTGCAATGTTGGGGCTGGAATGCATATTGGCCAGGACACCAATTTCAAAAAATTTCCTGTCTTATGATCTTTTACAGGTTCTGGTGCAGGAAGATGCCACCAGTTCTCATCCAAAACATAGCATTTCTGACAGTGCAGCACTCCCTCAGTGCTCTGGCATAGAACTGGAACCCTTTCTCAGACTGAGGCTACACTGCCACAGTGTTCTGACAACATAGATGCAGGTAGGTAACCTACTCCCTCACGTGGCCAACATATGGCCAGCTTCCACCACTCATTGCACGGCCATTACTGGATCCGTAGGGTAGGCTTTCAATTCCCACAACTGGGATTTGAGCACAAGTTCAAGGCTATACTCCATTCAGGGATAATGATGTGCAGGAATAACGCTAACAGGTCCTGACAGTGGATCTGACCTTAAAAGTCCTCACCACAACCAGTCCCAAATAAATACAATACACATTCATTTTTCTGCCCACACAGATCCTCCAAGGCTTTCAAGCCCAGACTGGAGGCTTTGGAGAGAGTACAAAAACAGTTCATCAGGATGTTTCATGGTTTTGGAAGGTGTTAGCTAAGAGGAGAGGTTGGACAAACTTGGTTTTTTTCACTTGAATGTCAGAGGGTGTGGGAGCGACCTGATAGAAATTTACAAAATTGTGAGATGCATGTATAGAATAGATACTCGGAGTCTTTTTTTCCCAAGGTAAAAAACATTAATTATGAGGGGTCATGGGTTTATGGTAAAAAGGGTAAAATTTGAAGGAGATGCGAGTTTTTTTGACACAGAGGGTGGTAAGTGTCTGGAATGTGCTGCCAAATGGGGATGGTAGAGGTAGATATAATAGCAACATCAAAGAGGTGTCTTGGCAAGTTCTTGAATAGGTAGGGAATAGAAGGATATGGACAACATGGAAATAAATGGCATCATGTGTCAGCTCAGTCTTAGTGGGCTGAAGGGCCTGTTCCTGTGCAGTATTGTTCTTTGTACATCTTGAAAATAGCCCTATCTTACTCAGAACCCAATATCCCCAGGCTACGAATTATAACTGCAGTTCTTGTTCTTCAGTATGGTGAGTTCCTCGGAGGTGTTGCATCCCAGTGGTCCAGGAGGGTAGAGTCAGTGCTTCTTTCGGGTGGTGTAAACAGTGCAGTTAGCTGGAGGTAACACATCGCTCACCTTCTCACTGTGGAGGCTTTGAGAAGCCAATGTGTGACATGGCAGGGAGATGAGAAGGCACAAGATTTGGGGGAAGGTGAGGGGAGTACATAGTGTCTTCTGTGGCTGCTGGAAGCGCTTTTTGTCATATTATCAGAGCAGCCAACAATGATGGGTTACATTTCAGAAGAAATTTTACAATATAAGGAGGCCAATAATTAGTTTTCACACCACAGGTTTGTCTATGTACATCTTGTACATGTGCCTGTTTAAGCCTCTGTATTCGAGAATCTGTGCAAGTTTGTGTGTGTGTGAGTGTGTGTGTGTGTGTGTGTGTGTGTTTGTGCGTGAGTGTGTGTGTGTGTGTGCGAGTGTGTGCATGTGTGTGTGTGTGTGTGTGTTTGTGCGTGAGTGTGTGTGTGTGTGTGTGTTTGTGCGTGAGTGTGTGCATGTGTGTGTGTGTGTGTGTGTTTGTGCGTGAGTGTGTGCATGTGTGTGTGTGTGTGT
>NC_063336.1:11573183-11615075 GCF_021869965.1 Rhincodon typus | reverse complement strand
TCCTTCACAGATGCTGCCAGGCCTGCTGAGCTTTTCCAGCAACTTTGTTCTTGTTCACAATCTGCATTCAACCAGCAGAGGGCAGCAGGCCCCATTCCCATCAAACAGCAGCAAATCTAGAATTACATTTGAACCAAGGAGAGGAAGCAGAGTTTATAACTCAGAAGGGACCCAAAAAAAAAACTGCAGAAGCTGGAATCCAAAGTAGACAAACAGGAGGCTGGAAAAACACAGCTAGCCAGGCAGCATCTGGAGGAGAGGAGCAGTCAACGTTTCGGGTATTACCCTCCTTCAGGACTCTGAAGAACATACTCTATTCAGATGGGATTTGCCGATGACTTTCAGAATAAGGGGTCAGCTCAGTAGGAATGTGACCACCATTCCCCAGCATCTGCCAGTCTTTGAATCACGTCCTGAGCTGACCTCAGTGTCCAACACCATCACGCTCCAAGGTTCCAAACTCCCCCGGCAATGTGCATCAAGGAGCTGGATAATTAGTGAGCCGAAAGCTAAACGCTGAATCAATGAAATTTTGGCTGCTGGGAGTATGAACATTTTCTACGAAATATGGCCACTTTTTTCCTGTGAAGTATCAACATATTTGAAAAATAACACCCAGCAGTTCATCGTTCGTCCAGTGCCAAGAGTAACTGTTTCTATCAACAGTGACAGAACCTGAGGCTACCAAAACTGTGCTGTCTGTATCCTATCTTGAACCACGTCCCAGTCACCTCACACCACTGGACTCACAAACCTACCAGAGCCTCGTGTTGAACAATCCCTCGGATTTTATTATTCATTTCAAGGATGTGGGCATTGCTGGTTAGGCCAGCAGTTAATTGGCCAGTGTGAGTTGCCCTACAGAACTTGGTGGGGAGCTGCCTTCTTGAATGGCTACAGAATGCGTGCTGTGGGTAGACCCGCAGTGCCCTTGGGGAGGGGAATTCCAGGCATTTCACCCAGCCACGTTGAAGGAACTGAAAGCAATATATTTCCAAGCCAGGATGGTGAGTGGCTTACAGGGGAACCTGCACATGGCGATGTCCCCACAAATTTCTGCCATCATCCTTCTAGATGTTAATGGCCATGGATTTGGAACATGCTTGGTGAATTTCTGCAGAGCTTTTTCTAAGTGGTACACACTGCTGTGCGTTGACGATGGAGGCAGTTGATGTTTGTGAACGTGATGCCAATCAAGAGAGATAATTTGTTATGGATAGTGTGAAGCTTCTTGATGGACCTACACTTATCCAGGCAACTGGGGAGTATTCCATCTCATTTCCTGACTTGTGCCTTGTAGATGATGGCTTTGAGTGTCAAGAGGTAGGTTACTTGTTGCAAGATCTGTCCTTCATGTGTAGCTACAGCTATAATATGTCTATTCCAATTCACTTTCTAGTCAATGGAGAACCCCAGAATGTTGAAAGTGTGCAGATTCAGTGATGGTAATGCAACCGAATGTCAAGGGGCAGTGGATAGATTCTGTTTTGTTGGAGATGCCTGGCATTTGTGTGGCTCGAACGTTACTTGCCAATTCTCAGCCCCAAGCCTGGCCAATCTCCAACAGTAATAACTAACTTGCTTTGTGCTAGTGGAGAGTTTTCATCCTGGTTCCTATTGACTTCAGTTTTGCCAGGACTTCATGATGCCACACTCGGTCGAATGCAGCCTTGATGTCAAGGGCTGTCACTCTCACCTCACCTCTGGAATTCAGCTCTTTTGTCCATGTTTGAACCAAGGCTCGAATGAGGTCAGGGGCTGAGTGGCCCTGGCAGAACCCAAACTGGGCGTCACTGAGCAGGTTATTGCTGAGCAGGCGCTGGCAAGTGTTTGGAAGAGAATATACATGTATCTGCTGCCTTTGTCCTTCTCGATGGAAGTGGTCATGAGTTTGGAATTACATCTTATCGATGGTACCACTGAGCCAAGTCAATGCTGAAGGTAGTGAATGTTTGTGAATGACATCCCATTGGAGTAACTAAGTTAGGGATATGACTATGCTGCAGTAAAGTTAATGGACTAGTAGTCGAGAAAGTCAGTCTAACGATTTACACATGAGACATTAAATCCCAGGGAGCTGGGGAATTTAAAATGAAATAGGTCCTGGAATGAAGGAATAATAATGATTATGATAGTTTGGATTGGTCACAGAAAACTCATCTGGGTCACTGATACCCTTCAAGCAAGGAAATCTGCCACCTTTATCTGCACGTGACTCCAGACCAACAGCAACAGGGTTGCTTCTGTCATTGGCCTCACAAATCCTATTCAAGAAGGCAGTACACCTCCAGCTTCTCAAAGGCAACTCAAAGTCAGCAATAAATCCTGGCCTTAATCATGAGCTCCTATAACCTGCGGATGAATTAAAAACATTATACATCGTCTTTTAAGTAAAGCATTATCAGTTGCCAGGTTAACACCCTTGGCAGTACTTTGGGTCAGATTTCAGGGTTTGTATCTTACTCAGAGTGTTAAACACAAAAGCTAGACAGGTCTGCAGGGCTATATTGTTGGAACCACCATCTTTAGACATGAAATTGGAGCCTCTCTATCCTGCCAGGTGACTAGGAAAAACCCCAATGGTGCAATTCCGACAACAGTTGGCCTGAAATTGTTTCTCTCACAATCCTTCCAGCACTTTCTGTTTTATATTATCTTGTGATAAATGAGTTCAAGAGAATTCTTGCTTCTGTCAGTATATTAATCATCCTGTATCATATTTGGCACTGTGCTGTGCACTGTCTTCTCACTGCAGCATCTACGTTGTCAGTAGGAAATTGATATAAAGTAGGATGAAGGGAATAATGACAGTCAGCAGGAAGGTCATTGTCAGCTGGGACTCTCTAACATGTCAAGAGGAGGTGAAATGTACAGGTCAGTAGAACGGATGTTCGAACATCTAATGTCTGACCCTTCAGACCACATTTTGTTAGGTTCTCCCTCATTCTGCTTCTCCCTCACCTTCAACCATTTCTTGCTTGTCAGTTGGTGACCGTCCCCCATTGCTCTGAATGTTCAGCCTATAATACCCTGTTGACGGCCATGCAAGAGGATTGTGTACAGACACAAGGCTGACACTGCAGTGCAGTACTGAAGGAGCGCAGTGCTGTAAAGGAGCTGCCATTCAGTTTGTGCATTAAATTGAGGCTCTGTCGCTCTCCTCAGACAGGAGAGAAAGGTCCCATTACACTATTTCGAAAAGTAGGAGATTTCAATTTAAAGCCTTGGAAGTTACTGATCGATCCCTCACCATCATAATTAGAACAGATTATCTGCTTGTTTTCACATTACTTTTTTTCAAAGTCACTCATGCGATGTGGGTGCTGTTGGCTGTGCCTTGAGAAGGTGGTGGTGAGCTGCCTTCTTGAACCATTGCTGTTCATGTGCTATAGGTAGACCCACAATGCGGCAAAGATTAACAGCAGGATTGGGAAAGTTTTAAGAATCAATGGAAGACAGCCAAAAATATGATAAAGAGGGAGAAAATAAACTTCAAGTGTAAACTTGCAAGTAATATCAAGATGGGCAGTAAGAGCTTCTTTAAAAGCATTAAAAAGAAAGAGAGAAGCCAAAGTGAATAGAGGCACCTTAGAGAGTGAGGGACATAATAACAGAGAACAAGAAAATAGCATCAGTCTTCACAGTAGAAGATACCAATAGTTTCCCTAAATTACTAAATAGTCAAGGGATAAAATGACAGGAAAGGAATACAATAATTATCACTGCGGAAAAAGTGCTTAGGAACTGAGTGGGGTTAAAGACCATTAAATTCCCTGGACCTAATAGGATGCATCCTAGAATATTAAAAGAAGTAGCTACATTGCATCACAGGATGAAAGCAGTATCCTGTGATTCCACTGGGATATAGTCAAGTGAAAGTGCTCCCTGGTGATGAGCGAGTTCACTGCTTTCAGGGATCTTATGGAACAGTGACAGTGTTCCTATCTCTGGGCCAGAAGATCCAAGTTCAAACCCCACCTCAGTACATGATGACTACAGGAGTATCATAACATGTCCAAATAATTGATTTTAAAAAAAAGCCAATGTTTTATCTTCTAAACTTTTTTGTTTCCAAAACTATACTTTATTCATAAAATTTGTACAAAATTCATTACAAAAGATTTCAAATTGAAATGACAGAATTTGCAACAGAGTTCAGCTTGTCTCCGCACAGCATATTCCATTCAATACTACGGCATGAGTCTTAAAATTTACAATATTCACTCTATGCCAGGTATACAGCCTGAGAGCAAAACATTACAAATTGAAAATTTCCATTAAAGCAATAGATATAAAATTTTCTCTGCACACTATGTTCCATTCTGTTGTGCCTCAATACATTTTTAATCCTCTTGAACTTAGAATCTTAGAATCAACGAAGTCTACAGCCCACACTAAGGCCAATTGGCCCATCACATCAGTGCCGGTCAAAAACAACCCCCTAACTATACAAAGTCTCACTGATCAGTACTTGGCCTATAGCCTTGTATGCCTTGGTATTGCAAGTGCACATCTAAATACTTCTTAAATATTAAGAGGGTTTCCACCTCTACCACCCATTAGGCAGCGAGTTCCAACTCCAACTACCCTCAAAGTGCGAAAAAGATTGCTCACATCTCTAAACTTCCTGCCACTTACATTAAATCCAAGCCCCATTATAATTGTTGATACAGTGTCGATACAGTGTGGAGCTGGAGGGCCACAGCAGGTCAGGCAGCAACAGAGGAGCAGGAAAATCAACGTTTTGGGTTGAGGCCCTTCATCAGGAGTGGGAGGGGAAACGGGGCTCAGAAATAAATGGGGGGGGGGGGGTGCTGGGAGAAGGTAGATGGGTTGGTGATAGGTGGATGCAGGTAGGGGGTGTTGGAGGTTGCTCAATGGGAAGGGTGGGGCAGATAGTTGAGAAGGAAGATGAACAGATAATGTCAGGTGAAGGAGGTGGGAATGAGAGGGAGGGCTGCACATGGGATGAGGCCGGGGATGGGGAGATTTTGAATTCTATGTTGAGGCCATTGGGCTGTAAACTCCCAAGGTGGAATATAATATGTTGTTCATTCTGTCTTACAGCACAATGGCCTCAACATAGAATTCACTAGCTTCAAAATCTCTACACACCCCGCTTCATCCCACGTACAGCTCTCTCTCTCATTCCCACCTCCTTGACCTGACATTATCCGTCCATCTTCCCTTACCACCATTGACCAATCTCCACAAACCCCTACCTGCATCGACAAAGCACCAACCCACCTACCTTCCCCCAGTCCCACTCCCTTCCTCTATTTGAGCCCGCTTCCCCTTCCCCAGTCCTGATGAAGGGTCCCAACCTGAAACGTTGATTTTCCTGCTCCTCTGATGCTGCCTGACCTAGGTGTTCCTCCTGCTCCACACTGCGTCGACTCAGACCTCCAGCATCTGCAGTTCTGGCTATCTCTCCATTGTCGTTGATGTCTTCACCACAGGGAATACTCTGTTGCTATCTACTCTCTCTATGTCCCTCATCATTTTATAGATCTCAATTATGGCTCAAAGACAGAAGACAGAGGATGGTGGTAGAGGGTTGCTTTTCAGACTGGAGTGCCACAGGGATCGGTGCTGGGTCCACAGCTTTTCTTTATTTATATAAATGATTTGGATGTGAACATAGGAGGTAGGGTTCATAAGTTTGCAGATGACACCAAAATTGGAGATGTAGTGGACAGCGAAGAAGGTTACCTCAGAGTACAACGGGATCTTGATCAGATGGGCCAATGGGCCGATGAGTGGCAGATGGAGTTTAATTTGGATAAATGTGAGGTGCTGCATTTTTGGAAAGGCAAATCAGGACAGGACTTATACACTTAATGATAAGGTCCTGGGGAGTGTTGCTGAACAAAGTGACCTTGGAGTGCAGGTTCATAGTTCATTGAAAATGGAGTCTTAGGTAGATGGGATAATGAAGAAGGCATTTAGTATGCTTGCCTTTATTAGTAGGGGCATGGAGTATAGGAGTTGAGAGGTCATGTTGCGGCTGTACAGGACATTAGTTCGGCCAAATTTGGAATATTGCGAGCAATTCTGCTCTCCTTGCTATAGGAAGGATGTTGTTCAACTTGAAAGGGTTCAGAAAAAATTTACAAGGATGTTGCCAGGGTTGGAGGGTTTGGGCTACAGGGAGATGCTGAATAGACTGGGGCTATTTTCCCTGGAGCGTTGGAGGCTGAGGGGTGATCTTGTAGAGGTTTATAAAATCATGAGGGACATGAATAGGGTGAATAGCCAAGATCTTTTCCCTGGGGTGGGGGAGTCCAAAACTAGAAAGCATTGATTTAAGATGAGAGAGGAAAGATTTATAAGAGACCTAAAGGGCAACTTGTTCATTCAGAGGGTGGTGCGTGCATGGAATGAGCTGCCAGAGGAAGTGGTAGAGGCTGGTACAATTACAAGATTTAAAAGGCATCTGGATGGGTACATAAAGAGGAAGGATTGAGAGAGATATGGGATAAATGCTGGTGAATGGGGCTGGATTTGTATAGGATATCTGGTCGTCATGGACAGGTTGAGCCGAAGGGTCTGTTTCCATGCTGTACATCTCTACGAATCTATGACTCTATCAAATCCCTGTGATAATGTGGATTCTGGTGCCACACACAATACCTCAGCTGTGGCCTAACCAGCATTTTATACAGCTCCAGCATCACCTCCCTGCTCTTAAACTCTCTGCCTTGCCCAACAAAGGCAAATATCCCTTGTGCCTTCTTAACCACTTTATCCACTTGCACTGATACCTTTAGGGACTTGGGGTGGGGGGGACATGAACACCAAGGTCCCTCTGATCCTTGCAGCTTCCCAGGATCCTACTGTTTTTCCATTGCCTTGTTTGACCTGCCCAAGAGCATCACCTCACATTTATCCAGATTTGCCAACTTAATGAATAAAAATCCAGAATTAAAAGCCATTCTCAGTTATTGTAACCGTGATACTATCCATACTAGCGTTGTAAAAACCTACCCGGTTCACTCATGTCTTTTAATAACTCTTAACTGGCGCATTTAGGGATAGGACTATAAATCTGGCCTAGCCTGTGATACATGCATCCCTCGAATGATTTTTTGTTTTAAAGGGCACAGTAAGACATCCTGAGGTGCTTCACGGCAGCTTAACGATACAAAATTTGTAAACTAGGCGTTGTAAGGACACATTAGGAAGGAAGACCTAAAGCTTTGTCAAAGAGAGGTTGAGGGAGTGAAATCCAGAGCTTAGAGCCAGTAAGGGTGAAGTGATTAAAGTCAGGAATACTCAAGAAGTCAGATTTGGAACATTAGAGCCCAGGAAACATAGAAAATAGGTGCAGCAATGGGCCTTTCGGGCCTTCGAGCCTGCACCACCATTCCATATGACCATGGCTGACCATGCAATCTCAGTATTCCACTCCCGCTTTCTTCTCCTTACCCCTCGATCCCTTTATCCGCAAGGGCCACGCCCAGCTCCCTCCTGAATATATCTAATGAACTGGCCCCAACAGCTTCCTGTGGGAGAAAATTCCACAGGTTCACAGCTCTCTGAGTGAAGAAATAGTTCTTCATCTCAGTCCCGAATGGCTTACCCTTTATTCTTAGAAGGAGGCCATTCACTTCATCATACTGTCTTTTTGAGAGAGCTACAGCCCCAATCCCTGCCATGTTCTCTAGTCCATGTGTTTACCAACTGAAAGTTATTGTGGAATCCATTTCTACCACCTTTACTGTCAAAGCAGGACAACTCTGTTCCTTAAAATTCTCCTCGTCTCATCCCTGGATCTTATCCCAATTTTTTTAATATTTGTTCCAGCCGACATTTCTTCATGCAAAACAATGCTTTGGAAGATGGTCATGATCGCTTTAATTAGCATGCAGAAGGCTAGGGGAAAATAAAATCAGCAGAAAGAAACAATCTCCTATTCAATTTTCTTAGAACAAAAATAAGCCCCCAGTGAATCAGTAATAGCAGCAGACAGAGCCTGAAAATGTTTGGATTTACACTCACAATTCCATTAAGTATCTGAGTCACAAGCAATTTGCAGGACAAACCAAAAAAGCAGCATCAAACAGAAGCTAAGGGGGAAGCGTCTCACAATGAAACGGATCAGTCCCTTTCTGCGCTGATTGCTGTGCATTTGCGGAGATTTTAGTACCTGCTTTATGGTGACAGCTCTGATGGGAAAATGACTATAATCTGCGTCAGTCTGTGAAACGTTTGTGTGACAAGACAGATGAGAATTGGCAACAAACAAGAGACGTTATGTAGCAACGAGAATCTCTGGGAACATGTTTGAATGGATAATTTATTGATTACTTGATCTGTTGGTGCCCCATATAAACGGAAAATTCCATCTTTATATAGAGACAGGTGACTGCAAGGGACATGCAACGTCACGTACTTCCCCCCACCAACCTCCGAATCCGACGCATCCTCCGACATTTCCGCCACCCGCAATCAGACCCCCACCACCAAAAAGATATTTCCTTTCCCGCCCCTGTCCTCTTTCCGCAGGGACCATTCACTCCGCAACTCCCTCATCAGCTCTGCACTCCCCACCGATTCCTCCACCACACCCTGTACCTTTCCCTGCAAATGCAAGAGGTGTAACACCTGCCCCTACACCTCCCCTCTCACCTCTATCCAAGGTCCCAAATAATCCTTCCGTATCCAGCAGAATTTCACCTGCACGGCATCCAACCTGATCTACTGCATCTGTTGCTCCTGATGTGGTCTCCTCTATATCGGGGAGACCAAACACAGACTCGGGGACCAGTTCGCGGAGCATCTGAGCTCTTCACGCAACAACTGGCCTGACTTTCCGGTTGCCATCCATCTTAACTCCTCCTCCCACTCTTCTGATGACATGTCCATCCTTGGCCTCCTGCACTGTCAGAGCGAGGCCTAACATAAACTGGAGGAACAACACCTGATATTTCACCTTGGAAGCTTACAGCCCAACGGCCTCAATATTGACTTCACCAGCTTCAAAATCCCTCCACCCCCAGGCTTATCCCACGTCTAGCCCTTTCCCTCCTCCTCACCTCAAGCAGATCCCAGACTGATTGACAGTGGGTAGGTTACTCACAGTTCTGTTGACACTTTCAGATGTGTTGCTGATGCTGAGAGGGGGCTGATGGGGTGATAACTGGTCAGAGTGGGTCTCTCCTGTTTTTGTCAACAGGACGTACTCGAGCAAATTTTCATCTTGCCTGGTAGATGACACTGCTGCATTTGTACAAAAACAACCTGAAGAGAACCACGATGAATTTTAGAGCACATGGCATCTCTGAAAGTCTTGCCAATGATCTCTTCATCTTGTTTTCAAGGTGTGTTGTGAAAGAATTTGCAGGATTACCTCGGACCACAGCTCATCAACTTGAAGAGGTTTGAGTATGAATTCAGTAACATGGCAATTAACACCAAAAAGATTGCAGATAGAATTTATGATTATCAGCGGAGAGATCAGTACACAATTACAAATGTCGGGCAGCTGTGAAAGATGGCTCAGGATGTTGCTGCGCAGAGTTTGAGTGCAAAAATGACGTCTTTTAGATATAGAAGAGAAAGAAACATCAATTGCTTTTGAAAGAGGTGGGGTCAAGGCACACACGCAGGGTAGAGGCAAGTGATTAGATAGAAAAGAAAAACAAACCACAGTTCTTTAACTAGTAAGGAGATTAAAAGAACAGACAACTTGTGTTTATGCAGAACCGTTCAAATCTCAGATCATACCAAAGTTCTTCATGGCCAACGAAATGCAATGTTGTCATATAGGAAAGCAAAGCCTAATTTATTTATGAGCAGGCTCACTCCAAAAGCAATAGCAAACATGATTTCTAAGTCACTTTTAATGGCCTTGGTTTAGGGATGAATGTTTGGACTTCTCCTCACTCTTCTTCTTAAGGTCTTTGACATTGAAAAGTACCTTGGTTTAATGCCTCATTTAGAAAGCAGAGCCTCTGACTGTGTAACGCTGTCTCACAACCACATGCTATAATTCAGAGTCACAGTTCCAGAACGATACATGACTTGTTCATGACTCTTGTGGCTACCAACCTTGATTAATTTCTGAAGCTTGCAGTTCCTTGTTGGACACTTGCTGTAACACAAAGGGATACACCAGTGACATTCTGTCATCTGTGTGAGCTAGTGTTTTCAAGCATGTATTTTATTAAGAAAAACAATATGCAAAGCCAATTTAACAATGAACGTTTGCAGCCCTGCTTGAGATCGAAAATGACAGTGCACTGTTCAGATTATGCACAACTCTCCAAAGAAATCCTAATGCAGAAGTTGCATCAAAGTAATCTTTTCCTTTTTTAGTTCCCAATTTTATATCCATCTTTTACTTACACAAATATAAACATATATTCTCAATGGTAATGCTGTGACCAGTCAGAATACATTAACCATCCAATTAACACTTTCTTTCACATGGGGTATAAATTGTTGCTCCATTTTAAATTTGGACTCTTGTGTCTGTCCTAATAAGTGTAAGACAATAAGATGTGATAGTATAGGTAACACAGTGTGAAGCTGGAGGAACACAGCAGGCCAGGCAGCATCAGAGGAGCAGGAAAGCTGACGATTTGGGTCAGGACCCTTCTTCAGAAATGGAGGAGGGGAAAGGGAGCTCTGAAATAAATCGAGAGAGGAGGGGTGGGGCTGGGGAAGGTAGGTGGGATGGTGATAGGTGAGTGCCGGTAGGCATTAGTGGGGATTGGTCAGTGAGGTGGGAGGAGCGGATAGGTGGGAGAGAAGACGGACAGGTCAAGGAGGCGGGGATGAGAGGGAGGGTTGATCATGGGATGAGGCTGGGGGTGGGGAGATTTTGAAACTGATAAAAGTCCACATTGAGACCATTGGGCTGTAGGCTCCCAAGGTGGAATATGAGGTGCTGCTCCTTCAGTTCCTGAGTGGTGTCTTTTTGACACTGGAGGAGGCCCAGGATGGACGTGGGGAGTGGGGAGTGGGGAGTGGGGAGTGGGGAGTGGGAATTGTTCATGACTGGAAGGTGTTGTCATTTGTTGTGAACAGAGCGCAAGTGCTGTACAAAGCGGTCTCCGAGCCTCCGCTCGGTCTCACCGATGTAGAGGAGTCCACATCGGGAGCAGCGGATGCAGTAGACCACATTGACGGATGTGCAGGTGAACCTCTGTCTGATGTGAAATGTTTGTTATCTCTGACTCCAGCATCGGCAGTTCTTGCTAGCTCCAAGATGTGACAGCATGTTTATTTTCTAACAACACTCAAATATAAAAGTGCTTGTCTCCTGGTTCTAACATTTTATTTTCATTTATATTTCTAGCCACCATATCAGCTTCAATGTTATTTAATCATTGTTTTAAATTTGATAACACTGCTGCTAAAATTTCAAATCTGTTGGTGCAATGAGTAGATAACAGGATGCTTGCAATTTTTTTTATTGAATTGAAAGTGCATCCATAATTTAACATATTCATTGTTAGTGGCTGCCTTGCAGAAGTTACAGCACATAAGATAATATGTTCTTTGCTGCTTTGAGAAGAATGGTTTATTGTATTATTAACATTGCTGATTGCTTGGCCACATTATGTTTTCACAGAGAGATGCTGTGAATCTGCTTTATAGGCAGAGGTCAATGTGTTACCACTGTGCCAAGCTGACATCACTAAAGTGAACATGTCAAACAAGGCAAGAAAGTAAAGTAGAAAAATCAATAGGCTACTGGGGAAACAAAAGAAATGTTGCTAATTCAGAATAATTTTATAATCAGTCTAATAGAGATCTTAATATTATTGATTAACATGGAAATAATGGGATTACAGCAATAACTGAAATACAAGTCAGATCAGGTTTGGTAACCAAGGCCTTGCTAAAACTATACAAGGTACTCATCAGATCACAGATGGAATACCGCAAACAGCTTTGAGCCCCTTATCCCAGCAAAAATATCCTGCTATTGGAAGCCGTCCAAAAAAAGTTCACAAGGCAGATACCAGGTATGGAAGGACAATGTTATAAGGAGAGGTTGAATGGGTTGGGCCTGTACTAATTAGAGTTTAGAAGAATGAGAGACAACTGTATTTAAACGTACAAGATTCTTAGGGGATTGACAGGCTAGATACTGAATGACCCGTTTCTCTTTGTGGGAGAATCTAGGACCAGAGGGCATAATCTCAAAATAAGGGGTCGCACATTTAAGGCAGAGATGAGGAGGAATTTCTCTCAGAGGGTAATGATTTCTTTAACGCAGAGGGCTGTTGAGGTAAGGGTCATTATGTATATTCAAGGCTGAAATAGAGAGATAGTTAATCAGTAATGGATATAAGGGTTATGGGGAAAAGGCAGGAATGTGGAATTGGGGATTATCAAATCGACCATGATCTCTTTGGGCTGAATAGCTTACTTCTGCTCCTATATATTATGGTCTTGTGGTCTTGTATGAAACATTCTGGAGAAATTGGGGAGGGAATAGAAGAGTTGAGGTCATGGAGTTGGTTAGAGAGAATGTTATCACATTGAAGTATAGGGATTTGCATTGAAATAAAAGCACAACACTGTGGATGAAATTTAAATATTTCAGATGTTGGAATCCAGAAATATAAACAGAAAATTTCTGAAGAAACTCAAAGACTTGCAGCATCTGTGGAGAGAAAATAGAGTTAACATTTTGATTCTGATATGACGCATCTTCAGAACTCAAAGGGATTTGTCTTGAACTGAGGAAGAGCGGGTGTGGTTGGAAATGTTATTTTGGGCTCATTTTATCACGGATTTAGAGCAAAATTGAGGAGAACATTTTGATTCTAATTTGAATCATGGTGGCTCAGTGGTTAGCACTGTTTCAGTGACCTGGGTTCGATTCCAGCCTCCGGCAACTGTCTGTGTGGAGTTTGCACATTCTCCCCATGTCATGGGTTTCCTCCAGGTTTCCTTCCACAGTCCAAAGATGTGCAGGTTAGGTGGATTGGCCATGCTAAATTGCCCGCAGTGCCCAGGGATGTTTAGGTTAGGTGGATTAGGTGTGGAAAATGCGTGGTTATAGGGATAGGGTAAGGGGGTGGGTCTGGGTAGGATACTCCTTGGAGGGTCAGTATGGAATTGAAGGACTGAATGGCCTGCTTCCACACTGTAGGGATTCTACGATTCTGTGAAAAGTGAATGCCTTCTTGTAAACTTCTTGGCAAATCTCATGTTTTGCTTCAGAAAGGGTCTGGATTAGACAGGAGGTAGTATTAAATTGTGTTCAGGGCTGTTTTCTCAGTTAAGTGTGCTGCTGCTTCAGAGAGGAAGGAAGTTACAGCCACATAAAAAAAAAGGAAACTTGCCAAGATTAAATGGAAGGAGGAATTGGCATGCGAAACCATACATCAGCAATGGGAAATGCTTGAGCAGGGGGCTGGAAAGATACAAAGCCTGCTTCATTCCAATAAATTTACCATGGAGGACGTCCAAGACTTTGGCTTTCATGAATGAATTAGTTCAAATTTGAAAAAATATAGATGCATTTAACATTACACCATAAACAGTAAAGAGAGGAAGAAGTACAATTAAAGGCAGAGGCAAAGTTGTGAAAAGGAAAGATTAGAAAGGCTGGTAGGGAATGGGAGAGAGATTGGTCTAAACAGGGTGGCAAAACGTTATCAAAGGACACATTTATAGAATGTGAAATAGTCAAGGCAGAATCAGGGCCAGCAAGGCAGCAAATTTGTCGTGAAGAGCAAGGGAAAGACAATTGTACTTAAGACTGCAATAATAACAGAAGATATGAAAATCATTCATAACTTTTCCAGTCAATCACTTTTATGCCTGTCCTGATAATAATTCTGGCATCAGCAATATTTTGCTTTTGTTTACTTGAAATCAAGACATTTTCACAGCGAGGGTAGATAGATATGGAAACTTCCTTGACTGACTGATGTGAGTGTCGAACACCGTCCCAGAATGGGATGGTGTAGTCAGTGGGGCACTTCAGGAATCTGTGTTGGGTTGTCCTTATTTATCGCCTGCATCACAAAGAACCCCAAGCTGCAGAAATGGCAAGCAGGAAAAGAGCAGGCTGATGCTATTAGTTGACTGCATGAGGAATGGGGGAAAGAAGTTTAAGGTGTGAGCAAGGGGCGTATGAGGAACAACGTTGTTATGCATCAGGGGCAGTAACCTTGAGTGCAGTACCCACGACAACAATCCAATCAATAAATGCCCAAAGGAAATTGGATGTGCACTTGAGGAACATAAATGTGCAATGACCTACACTGCAGAGAGCTAGCAAGGACTCAATGGGGTGACCAACAGGCCTGGATTGAAGATGGCAACTGGTTGGGAATTGGTGGAGCCTGGTGAGGCCACATGGAAGCCCTTGTAGAAAGACTGTAGTGTCTATCTTTTTAGCTTATTTCTTATTTACGTAAGTTATGTATGTATATCTGTAATGGAGTGTAACTTCTTTCTTTATTTTTTCTATGTTTGTACCTAAGATTTGTACCCCAGACCTAAGATGGTGCTGTATTTTGGTGACTGTGTACACTTCTTACTGTCCTCCTGTTATTTTGTAACGTGACTGTATGTGACAATAAACCTAAACCTAATTCTGAATTATGTGCCTTGACTACTATATGCTGCTATACCTCTATGATGTAGACTGCCTCACAGCGGTGATGAGTGGAGCATCATAGTGAAACACTTCTACCTTTTCTCCACTTCCTGTTCCCTCAACCCTACACCTAATCCCACAACCACATAATTTCCTGAGACAAACAAAAAACAGAGCATGTACAGGATGAATAAACTTAGGGAATGAAAAATGGCGCAGGAGACTACGTGTACACATAAATTGAAAGGGTCTCATTATCCTTACTTTGCCTCACCACCAATTTTCATCATGTCAATATTTGCCAATGAAAATGGTTCCATCACTAGTTCCCATTCAGAAATCTGTGTCAACCTACACAAGGTAGTTTCAGGCTCCAGCCACAAGGTGGTTCTGTCCTTGAAGTCCCTCAAATCCATTTCAATCTTGGATATTAGAGAAAAATCTCAGTAAAAGTGCAACGCATAGCTAACAATAATGGATTGCTGTGTGAAGAGCTGAGAAATTATGATTACATCTGAGAGAGGTATGTTCGAATGAATTTCCAGAATCCTTAAGGGTCATGATTACCAAAATCAATTCTTCTGCTGATTGGTGAGACAGTGATGAGACAAGATGATGAAAACCATTAAAAAAATAATAATTTTACGTAGATGTGCTGCTGATAGAATTAGATTATTGCTTCTGAAAGAGAAACACTAATATGTGTTAGAAAGGCATGTAAAGAGAGACAATTTTCCTCGCACAAACTATCCTGAATCAGTCCCCACCTCTCCAAATACATTTAAATCCTGTCTTTCAGAATTACCTCCAGCAATTTAACCACCACTGATGTCAATTATACAGGTCTATAGTTCCCAGGCTTTTCCTTACAGCCTTTCTTAAACAAAGGCATAACATTAGCCACCCTCCAGTCCTCTGGTACTATAACCGTGTTTATAGACGGCACAAATATCTTGCTAAGGCACCTGCAATTTCCTCTCTAACCTCCTAGTGTCCCGCGATACAGCCAATCAGGTCCTGGAGATTTACCTACCTTTATGTTATCTAAGAGCTTCAGCACTTCCTCACATGGGAGTGCTGTGACTATTAACGAGAAAAGAGACCATCAGAAACTTGAAAAAGCTGAGAATTTGGGTGAGACCAAAGGACTAAATCTAGAACTTACATTTTCAGGTAGGTAAAAAGTTTGCCATAGTCCCACTCCCTCATTAACGAGAAGAAGAGACAACTGGATGGTGAATTTAACCCAAGGGTCACCACACCTCAGGCAAGGGGTGAGATTGAGAAGGCAGGACCATCATTGGTGATCTCAGCTAATACACTGCTGGCATCATTCAGTGTTACAAACTAGCTGTCTAGCCAATTGAACTAACCAAGTCTCTACCGTTTCACACACTCTGCAGCTTTAGCTGTAAGAAATAGGAGCAGGAGTAGGCCATCTGACCCATCGAACCTGCTCTGCCATTCAATAAGATCATGGCTGATCTTTTCATGGACTCAGCTCCACTTACCCACCCACTCACCACAACCCTTAATTCCTTTACCGTTCAAAAATCTATCTATTTTCACCTTCAAAGCATTCAGCAAGGTAGCCTCAACCGCTTCACTGGGCAGGGAATTCCACAGATTCACAACCCTTTGGCTGAAGAAGTTCCTCCTCAACTCAGTCCCAAATCTGCTCCCCTTTATTTCTAGTTTCACCTGTCAGTGGGAAAAACCTCCCTGTTTCTATCTTATCTATTTCCTTCATAACTTCATATGTTTCTACAAGATTCCTGTCCTCATTTTTCTAAATTCCAATGAGTATAAACACAGTCTACTCACTCTGTCCCCATAAGCCAACCCTCTTAACTCTGGAATCAACTTAGTGAACCTCCTCTGCACCCCCTCCAGTGCCAGTACATCCTTTCTTAAGTAAGGAGACCAGAACTATCCACAGTATTCCAGGTGTGGCCTCACCAGCATCCTATACAACTGCAATGTGACCTCAGAGATAGTAGGAACTGCAGATGCTGGAGAATCTGATATAACAAGGTGTAGAGCTGGATGAACACAGCAGGCCAAGCAGAATCAGAGGAGCAGGAAGGCTGACGTTTCGGGCATTTTTCTGAAGAAGCGTCTAGGCCTGAAACGTCAGCCTTCCTGCTCCTCTGATGCTGCTTGGCCTGCTGTGTTCATCCAGCTCTACACCTTGTTATCTGCAATGTGACCTCCCTGTTTTTAAATTCCATCCCTCTTGCAATGAAGGCCACCTGTTACTGTTACCACCTCTTCTTTGTCACCTCACCTGCACCAAACTCCTGCTCAAGGGAGAAGTTCAAAAAGGTGGAGTTACGTGGACAATCCGAGACATGATTGCACCAGGGGGGCACGCTAAATTTGTTTAAGGGTTAGAGTATTTGTGCGGACAATCTAACCGAGAGCAATCAGGGTGTTAAAACGTGTGGATTTGCAGTGTTTGAAGTGGGAGAGTTTATGTTCCGGTGTTGAGTTTGGTTCGATTCAAAGCCCAAAATTTGGCCTAGTGAATGGGAAGGACTTGCCAATTGGCTTTTTCGATGGAAGTGCTATGTTTTCTTTTTAAGAGCCCTGTAAGGTATCTGGCATGAATAAATCTCCCTCGATCTGACACACTCCAGCTTTCCACACAGGAAACTGCTGATCTCATTAGTAAGTGGATCTGGGAATGATTGGCTTGGGTTGCTTTTCAAGTATTTGACCAGCTGCTTCTTTCTAAACATTTCCTCTCCTCCTACGCTCTGCTAATTTTAGCTGATGTGGAGAAGGCATGATCAGGATTAAGGCAGATTCAGGTTCTCTCCGCTGTTTCGTGTCACGTGGAATCCCTTGGTGAAGTGAAATCAAAGCACGCACTGTTAGATTCCCACAATAAAACTGACAGATGCTACTTCCACACACCCTGGTTCTTCCGACCTGCCCCCTCATCTTCCAGCTTCCATGTGCCCCCTCCCCCCACACCTCCGACAACTGAGAGCGTATGAGGAGCATAAGTGAGAGATACAACAACATTGGTGAAGCAAGTAGAAGAGAACGGGGTGTCCATAAGTGGAGGCTCCATCCCCAACAATGGAGGAACCCAGCAAATCAGGGCAAAAGGCAAGGCTGAAGCAATTGTGGCTAAAGTCGAACAGACGCAAAGGGTTGAAGATGCATGCAGGCTCCTTCTGATGTCCCCACTGTCACAGATTCACTTCCTTTCACGTCAGATCAAGAAATGCCAAAGGCAATGAATACTGCAGAGGCCATGAAGCCTGACAATACTCTGGATGTAGCACTGAAGCAGGAGTTCCATGGCCTTTCCCTCCACCTTAAGGTTAGAACTGTGCATGTTAATTCTGATTGCACAATGATCAGTACCATTCATAGATGCCCATTAGAATCATGGATGTGTATTGGCTATGGCTTTCACTAATTAGAAACATAGAACATCGGTGCAGGAGTAGGCCATTTGATCCTTCAGGCTAGCTCTGCCATTCCATATGATTGTGGCTGATCGTCTGATTCAGTTCCCTGTTCCTGCTTTGTTCCCATATCTTTGATCCCTTTACCCCTAAGGACAATATCTAACTCCTTAGAGTTATAGAGTCATACAGCACAAAAACAAACCCTTCAGTTCAACTCATCTGCACCGACCAGACATTCCAAACTGACCTAGTCCCATTTGCCAGCATTTGGCCCATATCCCTCTAAACCCTTCCTATTCATACACCCATCCAAATGCCTTTTAAATGTTGTAATTGTACCCACCTCCACCACTTCATCTGGCATCTCGTTCCATACACGTACCACCCTCTGTGTGAAAAAGTTGCCCCTCAAGTCCTTTTTAAATCTTTCCCCTCTCACCTTAAACCCATGCCTTCTAGTTTTGGACTCCCTTGCCCTGGGAAAAAGACCTGACCTTATCCATGCCCTTCAAGACTTTATAAACCTCTATAAGGTCCCCCCTCACCTCCGACGCTCCAAGGAAAGGTAGCCCAGCCTATTCAGCTTCTCCCTATAAGCCAAACTTTCCAGACCCAGCAACATCCTTACAAATCTTTTCTGCACCCTCTCAAGTTTAACAACATCCTTCCTATAGAAAGGCAACCAGAATTGTGCACAGTATTCTAAAAGTGCCCTCACCCATCTCCTGTACAGCTGCAACATGATGTCCCAACTCCTACACTCAATATTCCGACCAATGACAACATTCAAAGTTTTGGCCTTAACTGCTTTCTGTGGCAGAGAATTCTGCAGGCTCACCACTATAAGAGTGAAGAAATTTCTTTCTCATCTCCAAAATGACTAAGCCTTTATCCTTAAACTGTGACCTTTAGACTGTCCAGTCATCAGGAATGTTCTTTCTGCATCTACACTGTCTAGGCCTGGTAGAATTTTATAGATTTCTATGAGAGCCTCCCACACACCCAACATTTTAAAGATTTTCACAATTTGATTTGAATCAAAATATAGATAAAATCACAATTTCCTAGTAATAAGAAAGTGCTGGACAAACTAAGGCTCTTACAACATCTGTAGAGTTAATATTGCTGACGGATGGTCACATTAATTCTGTTTCTCTCCACGCAGATGCTGCCAGACCTGTTGAGTTTCTCCAGAACTTTTTGTTTTGTTTCAGATTTCTAGCATCCACAGTTCTTTTCCCTATTTTAAAATTTTATTGTAATGTTGGATCCCACCAGAACTGTTTGGCATATCTTGGCCAGTTCGTCCCCACCAATCTTTCTTGCTGGCTTTAGTCTAAGCTGCTGATACCATGTGGGGAAGGATAGCCACACATTGTCTTAGGCAGAAGATTGGCTCAGTTCTCGAACAGTAAATAGGTTAGTCTAGAATACCAAGTAATATTAATCTGAGATACACGATTGTCTCTTGTAAGACAAAAGGCTCGACTTAAAAGGTTTTGTTTGTTCATTCATGGGATGAGGGCATTGCTGGCCAGGCCAGCATTTATTGCCCATCCCTAATTGCCCAGAGGGCAGCTAAATGTAAACCAGATTGCTGTGGGTCTGTTGGCCAGATCAGGTAAGGATGGTCAAAAGTTTGAATGTTCTCAATGTGTTCATTGGTCAGAACATTGAGAATAGGAGTTGGGACATCATGTTGAGGCTATACAGAACATCAGTGAGGGCCATTTTTAGAATAGTATGTCCAATTCTAATAAGTAAGTAGGTAAGTTTCCTTCCCTAAAGGACGTTAGTGAACCAGATGTGTTTTTCCGACAATCAGCAACGGATTCATGGTCATTGTGACACCCTTAATTCCAGATTTGTTTTTTATTGAATTCAAATTATTACTACCTTAACTACATACTGTTAACACTAAGAACAACAACTCAGAAGCCTGGTAGGTCAACTATTGCAACTTTGGAATCTTGATGGATCTTCTGAATGCCCTATAGAGGTGATATCCTCTGGTACCTTGAAGAGTTTTCAGAATCATCAAATTGTGTCAGAAAAGATAGTTGTGTTTCTGAAACAATTAATCATCTCCTTCTGATGTTGTAATTAACTCTCATGTTGTCTTTTTTCTCCGAGGTACAGTCATGATGAAACTGTAAAATCTATATTATATGTTGTGAGTCTGTGTTCGTGGAATTCTAGGTTAAACGTTTGGGTTTGTGCTGCAGTTTGAAGTGGAAAATTAACTTTTGAGAAAACACAATATCCATAACTCTAAGTGAGAGGAGGTTATCCAAAGTTCCTAGGAATTACCCAGATGGCTTAGGGGGAGAATTTTCCAGATTAATTCAGTCTGGGCTGGGAAACCATTGGAGAGAGGACATATATCAAGTTCCAAAGTGCTGAGAAGGTATTCCAATGAAATAATATGTGCTAAGCAGTATTCCTAAGAAAAGGAGTTTAAAGTAATGAAATTTTGTTAGTATAAAACGTCATTATTAGTCCCAGACCAGAACGTTGAGGATGCAGTCAATGGAAAAGAAGTGAAGTTGAAAATTTTCAAGTTTAAAGAAAAGGAATTGAAGCTGCAGTAGGAACGGTAAAGCACAGTTAAGAAAATGCATTAGGAGCATAATAATGTGGATAATCATAATTATCTACAGTTCCAGCAGATAAGGTGAAATTTGAAACGCTTCAAGCTCTTTAATGTATTAAAAAGAAAAAAGATTCTCTCTCGCACACACACACTTTCATTGTCGCTCCCTTTTTCTTCCTCTCATGTGCACACACTCTCACTCTACTCTGACCTGCTTGTTCTCTCTCATACACACACTCTCGCTCTGGCTCTTACACTGTCTCTTATTCTCACTCTCTTGGAAATAAGCTGGGCTAGGCTTTGCTAGAACTACAGCACGAGATGTCCTTCGAATAGCAGCAGTGTACCAGGGTATATTGATTCAGACATATAGCTGCTGTTTCAGTTCAGTTTATTAAGACTGTGTGGATCATTTCTATTCCGTATTTAAAAATCTTTGAATGTATGTTGTAAGGGATGGAGTGGTTTTTCCTTGTTTATTTTCATTTCTGTTGCTATTAAACTTTTGTTTTGTTTTATTATTAGAGACTGCAACACTGGATGCTTATGTTTTAGTAGAAGATTATTTTGATTTTTTTTCAATGAATTATGATCCATCCAGCCAGGTTCCTGTTGGGAATATGATTTGGCAGGTCATAGCATCAATGAGACATTCCCGCAGAACAATTGGGACCATTGATCACAATGCAGTGAATAATCTTCTGAGACTTCTGAAGTCTTCCTTGTTGCATTGACTTAGGTTGATCAATGGTATTTGGCTTGTGAACTGATTGAGTTTCCCCAGCATACTGCAGATATTTAAGAACGAAGCCAAAGTTTCTTCCCAGGAGTGATTTTTTTTTTATAATGACTTATGCTCGTTGTACTTATTTTTGATCTCTAGATTTTAAGAATATTCTGAGTTGGAGATGTGTTCTATCTGCACCATGTTGCTTTGCTGACAGAAAGCTTTAATTTCATTATCTTCAACCAAAGGATTTTCTCAGCTAATAGAGAAACACTTGCTCCAGGATCAAGATTGAATTGCATTAGAGGACCATTAACTTGTGTGATCTCTGTAATATCTTGTTCAGATGAGTCACCTATTTCCCCAAAAAAAGTTGATTCACATCTTCCAAAGATGTCACTTTATCATCTAAGGATACTAAGACAGAAATTGCTGGAGAAACTCAGCACATCTGGCAGCATCTGTGGAGATCAAACAGAGTTATAATTTTGAGTCCAGTGACCCATCTTCAGAACTGAATGATCTGACTCCAGACCCGCAGTAATGTGGCTGTCTCTCTGGGCAATTAGGGATGGGCAATAAATGCTAG
Source organism: Rhincodon typus (assembly GCF_021869965.1). Lineage (NCBI taxonomy): Eukaryota > Metazoa > Chordata > Chondrichthyes > Orectolobiformes > Rhincodontidae > Rhincodon > Rhincodon typus. The sequence goes on along the minus strand of NC_063336.1, from coordinate 11,593,169 downwards.
ACTAGTCAGTGATAGCCTAGAAAGGTTACAGTATGGGAGCAGGTCATTCAGGCCATCGAGTTCACAGTGACCCTCAGAAGAGTATGCCACCCAGACCCAATCCCCCAGCCTATTCCTGTAACCCTGCATTTCTCATGGCTAATTCACCTAGCCTGCACATCACTGGACATTACAGGCAATCTACCACGGCTATTCTACCTAACCTGCACACCTTTAGATTGTGGGAGGAAGCTAGAGCACCCAGAGGAAACCCATGCAGACACGGGGAGAATGTGCAAATGCCACACAGATTGTTACCCAAAGGTGGAATCGTAATCGGGCCCCCGGCGCTGTGAGGCAGAAGCACTAACCACTGAGCCACTGCAATGCCCCTCATCCCACATTGTGCAAATACATTTTAAGAAAATGATTGGCACTCATAGATTCCCAGGTGGCCTGCTCTTCCAGTTATAGTAGTAGCTGGTTTTAAACAGCCTGTTCTGACATGGATCTGGGGCAGATGGTATTTGATCCCAGGCCCTCTGGCCCAGAGGTTGGGACGTTACCACAGTTCAACAAGAGCCCTCTCCCTTTAGAATTGTGCCCCTTATTTTATTTGACATTCCTTTTTCTTCCTGCGAAAATGCCCCACCTTACACTTCTCTGTGTAATTTTCATCTGCTGCATGTCATAGGGTCATAGAGTCATAGAGATGTACAGCACGGAAACAGATCTTTCGGTCCAACTCATCCATGCTGACCAGATATCCCAGATAAATCTGGTCCCATTTGCCAGCATTTGGCCCATATCCCTCTAAACCCTTCTTATTCATGTACCCCTCCAGATGTCTTTTAAATGTTGTAATTGCACCAGCCTCCAACACTTTCTGCATTCCATACACCCACCACCCTCTGTATCAAAAGGTTGCCCATTAGGTCTCTTCTAAATCTTTCCCCTCTTACCTTAAACCTATGCCCTCTTTTTGGACTCCCCACCCCATGTAAAAGACGTTGGCTATTTACCTTATCCATGTCCCTCATGATTTTACAAACCTCTACAATGTCACCCCTCAGCCTCTGTCACTACGGGGAAAATAGCCCCAGAATTGAATGCAGTATTCCAAAAGTGGCCTCACTAATATCCTGTACAACTGTAATATGACCTCCCAACTCCTATACTCAATGCACTGACCAATAACGGCAAACATACCTTCTTCACTCTCCTATCTACCTGCAACTCTACTTTCAAGAAATGTGAACCTGCACTTCAACGTCTCTGTTCAGCCACATTCCTCAGGCCCTTACTATTAAGTGTATAAGTCATGCCTTGATTTGCCTTTCCAAAATGAGGCACCTCACATTTATCTAAATTAAACTCAATCTGCCATTCCTCAGCCCAGCTGATTAATATCCCGTTGTATTCTGAGGTAACCTTCTTCGTTGTCTTCTACACCACCAATTTTAATGTCATCTGCAAACTTACTAACCTCTATGTTCACATCCAAATCATTTATATAAATGATGAAAAGAAGTGGACTCAGCATTGATCCTTGTGGCACACCGCTGGTCACAGACCTCCAGTCTGAAAAGCAACCCTCCACCACTACCCTCTGTCTTCTATCTTTGAGCCAGTTCTGTATCCAAATGGCTAGTTCTCCCTGTATTGCATGTGATCTAACCCTGCTAGCCAGTTTGCCATGAGGAACCTTGTTGAATGCCTTACTGAAGTCCATATGGATCACATCCACTGCTCTGCCCTCATTAATCCTCTTCGTTACTTCTTCAAAAAACTCAATTAAGTTAGTGAAATACGATTTCCCACACACAAAGCCATGATGACTATCCCTAATCAGTCCTTGCCTTTCCAAATACGTGTAAATCCTGTCCCTCAGGATTCCCTCCAACAACTTGCCCACCACCTATGTCAGGCTCACCGATCTATAACTCCCTGGCTTCTCCTTACCACCTTTCTTAAATAGTCAGTCTGTTCCACCAGCTTGTCTCTGTATGAGGGGTGAAGTCCAATATTGACATTTTGAACATGATTGTTTGAACATACCCCTGACAGCCTGATTTACCGCCTGCACAGCATATACAGCCTTACTGCAAATAAAATAGTGAAACCTCCAACTGCTGTTGTGTCATGCCATGGGAGATCTGCTAGGTTGTAGCCATAACTAGTTAAATTAGGAACAAAAACAGAAGTTGCTGGAAAAGGTCAGCAGGTCTGGCAGCATCTGTGAAGGGAAAAAAACAGAATTAACGTTTCGGGTCCGGTGACCCTTCCTCAGAACTGAAGTTAAATCAGTTAAATTATCTGTGTTTGTCGAAAATATTGCATGAATTTAAGAATGTTGGAAAAGCAGATATTTTTATTGACTTTTTTTTCCAATTTGACGGGAGTTACAACCCTGGCAGGTTGCTCAAATGCTGTGTAATCATGTCATTGAGCAATAAAAAGTGATTGAATTGTCCATCAGAACCATAATGAACCCCAATGCATCCTTCAGCCCCTGTTTATCACGTTGGCTAGTATAGAAGGCAACATGAGTGCTGTTGCGTTGCAGTGGTAGTGTCCCTTACCTTTGGATCAGGAAGCCCACCAGCTCCAGAGGTGTGTAGTAACATCTCTGAACAGAGTGATCTGAACATAACTAGAAGGCAGCATGACGGTGGCAGTGCCCCTACCTCTGAGCCTGGAGGCACAGGTTCAATTCCCATCTGCTCCAGAGTTGTACAATAACGGGAACAAAAACAAAGTTGCTGGAAAAGCTCAGCAGGTCTGGCAGCATCTGTGAAGGAGAAAACAGAGTTAACATTTCGGGTCCGGTGACCCTTCCTCAGAACTATGGACAATAACAGGGTGATTCGAAGAATATCCAGCAGGCAGCATGGTGGAGGTCACTTTTGGTGCAGTGGGTAGTGTCCCTAGCTCAATGTCAGTGGATTCAACCCTTACTGGGTTCAAGCCCTACCTGCTATAGTCATAACATGTTTAAACGGGTTGATTAAAAGTATCAGGAAGTTTTGGAGTGAATCTCATGCAGCGCCGTATTCATAATCTAGGATCAGTTAGGTCTGGCCAGAGCAGAGGGCCTGCTCTAAGGCTGACTGAAATAGTCATTATAGAGCCAGGCAGGAGCCCCTGGAGGGGTCCTAATGCCTGACCGTTTGCCCCTCTTCGTTTGTACTCAGGTGTCCATTGAGAAGGAGCAAGTGGCGTGTACTGGCATGACAGAGGCCTGTAAAGACTAATGGGCACTGCAGGATCTAGGGTACATCATCATCACCATCACCATCTTCACCCTGGAAAATGTTATTTTGATTGTACATGTTTCCATTAACCATTTGTTGCTTCTGCTTAATGGGAGCCGCTTAATGTGTTCAGTTTTGGTATGTTAAAGGTAGAGAGCAGCACTCGGTCATTTGTGATGCAGTGGTAGTGCACCTACCTCTGAGCAGGGAGTCCTTGGTCCGAATCCCATTGCAGACTCTTTTTTTTTCTTTATTCATTCATGGGATGAGGGTGTTGCTAACTAGGCAGTATTTATTGCCCATCCCTTATTGCCCAGAGGGCAGTTAAGAGTCAACCACATTGCTGTGGGCCTGGAGTCACATGTAGGCCAGACCAGGTAAGGATGGCAGTTCCCTTCCCTAAAGAGCATCAGTGAACCATATGGGTTTTTCCTGACAATTGGCACTGGATTCGTGGTCATCATTAGGTTCTTAATTCCAGTTACTTATTGAATTCAAATCCCACCATCTGCCGTGGCAGGATTCGAACCTGGGTCCCCAGAATGTTATCTGGGTCTCTGGGTTAACAGCCCATCAATGGCCTGAAGGGCCTTTTCTGTACTTTATGGTTCTATGAGGGGCAATGCCAGATTTGTCAACATTTGTCTGGGTGCACAGTGAACCTCAAAGATGGCACAGGCTACTTGGAGTGCCAGACTTTCTGGTGATATCCGTTACATGGGGAGTTGTTTTTGGGAACTGTCCTTGGGAAGATGGGGCAGAAACTGGATGTGAGGAACACCACAGGGACTGGGCAGGTTGTTAATATGATGAGTTTGGTAGGACATGGCGAGAGAACATGTTAGGCCTCACAGTGAATGACCTTCCAAAAAAATCACCTTGGACTTAGCCAAAATAATAAAACATTCAGTTCTTTAACTTATTTTTTAACATTTGGAGGTAAGTTACTGAAGATATCCACAAAAGACCATTTAGTGAAAATCCAAACTGTCTTTGAGGGGTCTTTGCAATCATTTGCTATATAGTGCTGGAGAGAAATGGCTTTTTGGAGACACATTTTGGGGGAGAAAGCAGAGCAGAGCAGGAGAGAGTTATTGAGATCACCAGGCACACAAGAGGCGATGAGAGAAGAGAGTAGCATAGATTGGGGCTGCTGATGTTCCTTTCAGAGAAAACCATGGAGGGAACAATGGGATGTCCTGATGATGGTGTTGGGAGACTCAGAAGGCAGCTAAACGTGATGGGTTAGTCTAAGGACTGCGTTAAGTACCTGAGAAGGGGCAAAATGAAAGACTGGATGAGGAGGGGCCAAAGACGAACAAAAAAGAGATAGGAGCAACAGCCTCAGGTTGGATGAACAGCCAAACCACAAAAGATGCCGTTGACACTATTGGGGCGGCATGATGGCTTATTGGCTAGCCCTGCTCCCTCACAGCACCAGGGAACCAGGTTCAATCCTAGCCTCAGGTGACTGACTGTGTGGAGACAAACCCTCCAAGTGCCCTGGTGTCCTCCCACAGTCCAAAGATGTGTAGGTTGGGTAGATTGGTCACGCTCAATTGTCCATAGTGTTTGGGGATGTGCAGGGTAGGTGGAATAGTCATGAGAAATGTGGAGTTTTGGGGATAAGGTAGAGGGTGGGATACATTTTCGAGGATCAGTGCAGACCCGATGGGCCGAATGGCCTATTTCTACACTTTAGAGATTCTACAATTCTAAGTTAATTTGTAGAGACCTTGGAACATCGATGGAATAATGACCAGATCCAGGAGAGAGTGAACACAAAAGTAGAGTTCAAGAGGTAGAATATAAATGGTTATAGGGCTCTCTTGTGGTGCAGTGCTAATATCCCTACCCCTGGACCATGGAGGCCCAGGTTCAAGTCCCACCTGCTCCAGAGGTGTGTAATACCATCTCTGAACAGGTTGATTACAAAAATAGGCTAATATAAATGGTTGCATTGAGAGTGATTCTCAGTAGCTATGAAGGATTGGAGAGTTTAAGGTTTGGAAATCCCTCTAAACTACTCTGCTTTCCTGCCCCTCTCTCCTCCTTATGTAGGTGCTACATAGAGCATGGATTGAGGATTGGTTAACAGGCAGAAAAGAGGGGCCATGAACTAATGGGCCATTTTCAGGTTGTAATTAGTGCTGTAAGGATTAGCACTTGGGCCTTAACTATTTACAAATTACATTAATGGCATAGATGAAAGAGTAAGTTTGCTGATGCTGCAAAGTTAGGTACGGGATGTAAGTTGTCAGGAGGAGGCAATAAAGAATTTATACAAGTTACATGAGAGAGAATGGCAAATGGACTACTGTACAGGTAAAAACAAAGCTATCTACTTTGGTAGGAAAACTAGTAAAACAGAACGTATATTAAATGATGAGTGACTAAGAATTGTTGCTATTCAGAGAGACCATGTAACAATCTCCAGTCATAGAGTCACACAGCATGGAAACAGACCCTTCAGTCCAACCAGTCCATGCCGACCATAATTCCAAAATAAACGAGTCCTACACCCCTGTCCCTGGTTCACATCTCTCGAAACATTTCTTATTTATGTCCTTATCTAAGTGTCTTTTAAACATCGTAACTGTGCCCGTATTCACCACTTCATCTGAAAGTTCATCCCACACGTGAACCACCCTCTGAGTAAAAATGTTGCCCCTCACGTCTTTTTTAAATCTTTCTCCTCTCACCTTAAAAATATGGCCCCCTCATCTTGAAATCCCCTACCCTAGGTAAAAGTTACTTAACATTAATCCTATCTATACCCCTCTTGACTTCATAAACCCCTATTAGGCCACTTTTCAATCTCTTACGCTCCAGTGAAAAAGCTCCCATCCTATCCAGCCTTTTTTTATAACTTCAAATCTTCCAAATCCTTGAATGAATCAGCAAAGGGCCAAATAACCTAGCCCAGCCGCTACTTCTTAGAGATCTTTACAAATCAACTTGTTCAGAAATGTTATTACAGACGCCTCGAGCAAGTGGGACTTGAACCCTGGACTCCCATTCTTATGTCCTTAAGTCTTTGAGGGAGTTTATGATACCTCACCAAGGGGCTAACTTTGTGTGATTACCCTCCTGTGAAGTGCTGTAGAGTGTTTGGCTATTGAAGGTGCTATATGAGAGCAGGTTGTTGTTGAGTCAATTGTGAGCTAGCTGAAGGCAGCAACATTTCAGCATGCAATTAATTGTTTTATCCTCTCTCGCACTGAGTCTCTCTCCCTCTATCACTCTCTTTCTGCTAAAGTGATGAAAGTTCGGGTCGGAGATAGTGTGAATGCGGTGCAGGCGTGACTCTCCAGAACTGGCCCCCCTGAGTGTTTCTGCAGATGGGAGAGCTGGAGGATTGAGTTTCAGTCGAGGGTCTGTCCTGCTGTGCCTTTTCTGTGATATACCTCGCTGGGCGAGAGTGAAAGCTTGGCATGCATCAGTCAAAACAGAGCCCTTGTTACTCCCCTAGTTCCCACTGCGGTGTAACATGCTGGATCCAACTCCTTCCCAGCACAGCAGAGGAAAGAACATTTTTGAGAGTGAGCTAAATCATGTTGGCAGTGCGAGAGGAACATGTGGAGTCCTCTCAGTAGCTCACCACTTTGTAATTCAACATTAAAGGTTTAGTCACACACGTTATCCTTACGTATCCTTTTTAATCATCCCAAGGCCTTGAACAACATTTAACCTCTTCTGTCATCTCTCCTGCTCCTCGAGGCTACTTCTGTGTAATTCTTAACTCTCTGAAGCGAGTTAATACATCCGTAGGAATGAAGCAAGGTCAAAAATGACTTGTGTTTCTTGGCATCTTTCGTGGCTTCAGGATGCTTTGTCCCCAGTAGTGTGGGAAATGCGTGAGGTCAGAAATATGACAGCCAACCTCCACCTCCCCCACCCCAACCAATCTCGTGCACAGCAAGCTCCCATGATCAGCTGTTTGCTGCAAACGGGAAACAAACACAAGGGCAGGCAAAGAAACTCAGCAGGTCTGGCAGTATCTGTGGAGAGACAAACAGAGTTAACGTTTCGAGTCCGAGGTTACTCATCTTCAGAGCAACATCAGAAATTATCTTTGAGTGTGGAGCTTCAAGTCAGTTTAGAAAGTAGGAGTAGGCCATTCGGCCCATTGAGCCTGCTTCGCCATTCAATACGATCAGGTCCGATCATCCAACTCAGTCCCCTATTCCCAATTTCTCCCCATAAACTTTGATCCCTTTAGCCCTGAAAGCTGTATCCAACTTCTTCTAGAAAACATTTACTGCTTTGATCTCAATCGCTTTCTGTGGCGGAGAATTCTACAGGCTCACCACTCTCAGGTTGAAGGAATTTTTCCTCTTCTCAGTCCAAGATGGCCTTCCCCTGGTTAGACCGTGCCCCCTGGCTCTGGGAACATCCTTTCCTGCATTTCCATGCACTGCATCACCGAGCTAAAACGGGGAAGAACCTAGCTTCTGATTCTGCTCTGTATATGGATCGTCTCTGTGTGGCCTGGCAGGCAAGTGAAGAATAAATTGAACATTCACCTAAGACAGTCCAAATGTTACCTCTTCCCTTTGAACTTAAGCCTGATCAGAAACATCATCACCATCTGGGGGTAGATGCTGCTGAGGGGTCAATGTTCCTTTCGAGCTCAGGGACAATTGGAGGCAGTTATTGCCACTGTAGGGAGGGGTCCCTCTGTGAGCACCCCTGCTATCCTCCCCCCCACCCCACAAACCTTCATAGTGTTCAACAGTTTGCTTCTGATGTGTTTGATTGTGTGTGCCTGTTGTCTACTCTATGCTTACTGTGTTGGATTGATTACGCCTAGGTGTGGAACATAGAACATAGAACAGTACAGCACAGTACAGGCCCTTCGGCCCACGATGTTGTGCTGAATTTTACCCTAAACCTAAGGTCTATCTAACCTCCACCCCTACCTTATACTATCATCTATATGCCTATCTAGTAGCCGCTTAAATGCCCCTAATGAGGCCGACTCCACTACCCTCTCTGGCAATGCATTCCATGCCCCTACCACTCTCTGAGTAAAGAACCTACCTCTGACGTCTCCCCTACATTTCCCTGCACTCACTTTAAAACTATGCCCCCTCATAATAGCTACTTCCACCCCAGGAAAAAGTCTCTGGCTGTCCACTCTATGACTATGCCTCTCATCATTTTGTACACCTCTATCAAGTCACCTCCCATCCTTCGTCATTCTAAAGAGAAAAGCTCTAGATCTCTCAACCTTTCCTCATAAGACCTTCCCTCCATTCCATGCAACATCCTGGTAAATCTCCTCTGCACCTTTTCCAACGCTTCCACATCTTTCCTGTAATGAGGTGACCAGAACTGGACACAATACTCCAAATGTGGCCGAACCAGGGTTTTGTATAGCTTTTGTATAGCTTGTGTGGACTCAGGGAAAAGGAGACGAAAGCTGTAGAAAGTGCTGGAAGCATGAGCATGGACATTCTGTGGCTGCAGAGACGTTTTGAAGAACTGTTAATGATGCACCTCCTCACATAGAAACAATCTCTGCACGAGATCAGAGATATAACGCGCCACTTGTCATTTCGAAGCTAACATCGATGGAGTTGGCCTCCTGCTCATCTGGTAACATTGGGGACGGATATAAACGTTGTGACATGGGGACCAGGCCCCTGCCTTCAGTTCAATGCCTCAACGTCTTTGTCCTGCTCTGATCGTTGTGTCTAACTCAGATCTCTGGGTTTGGAAGTCACAAGGGCCACGGTTTATCTTCGTGTCAACTAACTGCAAACTCCATGTCCCAGCTGACAACCTTCTTTGAGTTCAAGAGCCTAGCTTCCAACTCACATTTTTCACCCTCATGTTGAAAGTGTAATTCTATCATGTCATGGTCACTCTTCCCAAAAAGATGCTTCCTACGTTAATATAGTATCTTTATATATTACCAGCCCAAAAATACCCAAATACCCTACCATGAGACTGAATGAAAAGTGCTTAAGAAAAACAAACAGATGTATCATAGCACATGATAGTACATCTTAGAAGTAAAGGAGGAAATATTTATTTTTTTAAAAAAGCACAAAATATTACACAGAGGCCAGGTTTTTAGTACTGTACAGCATGTTTAATACACCAGTGACATCTCTACTAATTGAATTTACATAAAAGTAAAAGGATATATTTACCATTCTGTTTAATAGTTATTACTGGGAATACTTGTCGTGCTTTATACACAACTCAAAATATTTATGTCAATTGGCAATATTTAACAAAAAAAAAGACATATTCTTAAATACAATTTATTTCTCTTCAAAAAATATGTGTTAATCTTGGTTATTTCTGGTGATGTTTGTAGAAAAGCAGAAATATTGAAGGCATCTTTGCAGATGCAAAAATCCTTCCTGGGCCGTGTTCACCTTCAAACTAGTTTAGCTTCAGAAAATGGGAAACTGGAGAGGAATGGGACAGTGGAAGGGTGAGGATATGGGCTGGGAGTGGTGACAGGAGACGAATGGGAGTGGAAGTGGGTAGGGAAGGGGCAGGAAGGGGTCTAGGGAGAACCATCTTTCCCCAGTCTTTATCCATCATAAACAGATGAAGGAATCCTCTCCCCAGTACGTTAAAGAGAAACTGAAAGCCCATTCTTTTTGAGAATGGCTTCCCACTTATCCAAAAATGCTGACTGAGGCAGGGGAGGTTCCTGGTGTCCCTTTCTGAAGTTGCCAGCAAGGCGCTGCCCCGAGAAACATAGCTGATCTTTGGAGAGCTCAACATTCCTTATCGTTCTGTACAGTCTCTTACAATTGAAAGGGAATATGTGGTTGTCGGAATAGCCGTATCTTTCAGGAAGGACTACAAGTAGAGAAAGAGAGAGCTTAGCTTCAGGACCCGTTTCAAGCCTGAAATGAGTTAACAAGTGATATGGGTTAGTTGACGTCATGAGTAGTTGAAACTTGCAGATTTGTGCGAGGAAGAGTTGGCTGAAGAAAGTGAAGACCCAGTAAGGCTGAAGAAAGAGTGCGCTAGAGTTAAAACGATGCGGTGAGCCTTGGCTGCAAAATGGGGAATGGTCTGTGTGCTAACTCATGTCCCCCACTCTCTTGTGGTCATCAATTTTCATCGTGGTCTGTGACTTAATACTTTCTGCAATGCCGTAGAGCTGGGGAATGAGGCTTGCAAAACATTAACCCAAATTCTTCATCTTGCTGACAATGCGACACAATGGCTCAGTGGTTAGCACTACTGCCTCACAAACCCTGGGGACCTGGGTTCAATTCCAGCTTCAGGTGACTGTCTGTGTGGAGTTTGTGTATTCTCCCTGTGTCTATGTGGGTTTCCTCGTGCAGGCTAAGGTGGATTGGCCATGCTAAATTGCCCATAGTGTTCAGGGATGTGCAGGCTTAGTGGGTTAGCAATGGGAAAATGCAGAGATAGGGTAAGGGGGTGGGTTGTCCTTTGGAGGACCAGTGTAGACTTGATGGGCTGAACGGCTTGCTTCCACACTGTAGGGATGCTATGGGAGCTGAGACCACAATGGATTTTCTCTCGCCAGCAACTTAACAGTGCAACAATTCCTGATACCAATCATTGATGGTTTCTTATGACAATTTAATTAAATACAAGATGCACACAGAGAGGAACAAGGACTGTTCACGGTAAGTGTTTGCCTTTCTTGCTCTGTGACGTAAAACCTCACCTGCCAATGGGTATTCGTCCTTGGGGTATGGGTGTTTGTTGGCAAGATTGGTGTTAATTGCCCATCCCTGGCTAGGGCATTCTTCCTCAGCCATGTGCTGAGGGTGCTTTCCTTTGATGCCAAATATCCACCTTTTATTATGAGCCAGCCAGCTCATTTAACAAGCAACGTCTTCCATCTGGTAGCCCAGGTTCTAAACACCAGCGTTGCTCAATCCCCTGCTTTTCAGCACAGCATGAAGACTGCAGTGTGTTTCTGAAGGGTCCACTTCTATTCCACAACAGAAGCTCAGGATGCTACTGATAAAAAAAACAGCAGCCTGAAAGTTAACCTGCACCTAACGCCTGTTGAAATTTGGTCACTGGTGAGAATCAATACATCAGCCACAGGGGGAGACGTGCCCTTGTCAAATTCTCTCAATGCAATTTTTAACTTCAAACATAACAGTTAATATTTTCTGAATAGTTCCTCGCTGACTCCCAAAGTTTCAAAGTTGCTTTCAATGTCCAAGTTTTGTTCAGTGCCCTGTAAAGCATCATCGGAGATACATTTTAATTTGCCAGTGTAGCCCAAACAGACCAATGAGTCATGTCAAGTGTGCCATGTATCACCGAATAAGGCAAATATACAGAGATTCAACTTACTAAACCCTTAACCTTCGCTGATCAGCTTTCTTTCTTCGTTGTGAGTGTACACTGTTCTACAAGGCAGAGGGTTGAACTCATTAAGGTCTTTGAAGGGGGTAAATAGAGAGCAGATGTTTCCACCTGGGGCAAGTTCAAAATTGGGCTTCAGAGTCACTGATAAATCTAACGAGGAATTCGGGAGACAACATTTTAACTGAATGCGAAATACAGAGTCGCTGGCACAGGTTGCATAAATAAGTTTAAGGAGAAGATTGGTGTGAGAGAAAAGAACAGAAGGAGATGTTCGTGGGTTTAGAAGAAGGACAGTGGGACGAAACTCAAGTGCGGTATAATCACTAGTACAGCCCACGACTGCTGAACGGCCTGTGACAAAGCAGCTAATCACCACCTCTGTCATTGGAGGGCGGTTTTTCTTCTCCTGCTGAAATTATTGCCGCAAATGCCAAGAAAACCAACTTCCTGTCACATTCCCCTGCCCCTCTCTCCCACCTTTCCTGACCCTTTCCACAATCGCTCATTCCAAACGGCTTCTTAGCATCCTGCCCTGTCATTGGTGCCACATTATGGGATGGTGCCATACCTTAGCAAACTGCATGTAATTTATGGTATGGTGTCCCAGCGTGCTGCACTCTGGCCAGGCATATCAGATCTCAAACAGGCTTCGAACGACAAAAAGAGGTGCCAACCAATGGGCATCAGTTCAACAGGTGCCAGGGCAAGGACCTCTCGGCCTCTGTCTGAGTTCACTCTAAACATAACCGCTTTCAAGCCTAGTGTAAGGTTATGTGTTTTGACTGCAAAGGTTTTTGAAACGTGGGGGTAGTGTCCCTATGTCTGAGCTAGGAGGTTTGGGTTCAAGTCTCATCTGCTCCAGAGGTGCATTAAAAGGTTGATTTGAAAAAACGGCACAGTACAGGCCCTTCGGCCCACGATTAGGGAAAAAGTGTTGAGTGAACAGGTTGAACACAATTTGGGGTCAGGTAAAGCAAGCCCAGTGTGGTATGTGGGGTTGCTGGAGGGAGGGAAGATGCGGGGACTGGGCAGTAATTGAATGAGGACCTGGTGATCGCGTCTGCAGTGAATAAACCACCACCATCTTCTCCAGCGAAAATCTTAGCTAGCAATGCCCATGAAATGAATTATAAAAAAAAATAAACTTCCTTGGGATTTCTAAACATCCCTGTCCTCATGGGTCTGAATACAATTTATACCCGCTTAGCCAGAGGAATGGTTTGCTGGAAAACTGGCGACATGCAAATGCAAACTGGGAGCAGGACCTGCTGCGTAACAAGGCATTTTCTAAGCTGAAACACAGGAGAGGCAGGTGAAAGGATTACAGCCAACAATCCAGCCACATCCAATGGGGATCATTCCGTGGTGATCTATCCCCATCCATTGTGCCCACTCCCTCCCTGGGGTTTAATTTCTGACAGCATTCAATGTCCTTTGCAGCTTTAAAATTACATACAGGATTCAGAGATTACTACATCTGTCAAAATAATCTTCTGGCACCTTTCACTGCTCAAATTTCCCGGAGCATTTTGGAGAGTGGTTTGTGGGCTAAAGAAAAAACAATATACTTTTGCCCGTTTCACAGCAAAATCAAGCACTTAATGTTTCCCCTCCTGATCCCTTCTTTTGTTCCAAAGATGTTTGATTTCGAGGTTGTATTTGTGATGCAGGTATGGGGCATTAAGGGCTATTGTTATGGTCTGGCTCATGGCCTTGTTTTTCTGACAGAATGTAGCTTGGTCTAGCCTGCATGATCATGTGTGGGAGATCCTGACCTTCCACTCCCCCTCTGTTTCACCAGGGGTGCTCGTCAATCAGTCTGCTGAGCCTTTTCAAGTAGGGCACTCATGCATGGCTGTAAGCCTTCATGCTATCAGGTCAGATTATGTGTATTTAGGAGCCCCGTCGCAAAGATTTCACGTCCTATTAACTGACGCTGAGTTAACCACATCCAGGTCTGACCTTCAGCCACTGCAACGTTCACGGTCATCCAGCAACAAGGCGTTACGAGATGCCAGGTTTGAGGGTCTCTGCTCAAAAAACAAAAAATTGCTAGAGCAACTCAGTGGGTCTGGCAGCGTCTGTGGAGAGAAAGCAGAGCTAATGTTCCGAGTGCCGTGGCCCTTCCTTAGAACGGAGAGTTTTTCACCCCAGACACTGCCAGAGCTGCTGAGTTTCTCCCAGCAATTTCTGTTTATGTGTAGACTCCTGCAGTCCTTTGTTTTATTTGAGGGTTTCTGCTCCTTATGGCAGGCTTGGAATTGCAAGAGGGGGCCAGCGCCTTGGGCAGGGGGGCACAGAGGAGGTTTACCAGCCCCATGAAGGGACTGGAGACTCTGTGACTATTTCTCCTGAAAGCAAAGACACAGAGATTCAAAAGAGGTTCCAAATGATCAGGTGCTTTGAGGGACAATCCTTTTTTGAAAGGCAGATTTGAAACAATTGGTTAAAGAATTAAATATTTTTTTTATTATTTATTGATTCAAGGCTGGGCTGGGTTAGCATTTATTGCATGGCCCATGTTGCCCTTGAGAAGGTGGTGGTGAGCTGCCTTGTCGAACCCGCTGCAGTCCATGTGCTGTAGGTAGACCCACAATGCCCCTAGGGAGGGCGTTCAAGGATTTTGATCCAGTGACAGTGAAGGAACAGCAATATATTTCCAAGTCAGGATGGAGAGTGGCTTGGAGTAGAACTTGCAGATGGTGGTATCTGCTATACTTGTCCTTCTAGATGGAAGTGGTCGTGGGTTTGAAAGATGCTGTCTGAGGATCTTTGGTGAATTTCTGCAGTGCATCTTGTAGATAGTACACACTGTTGCTTCTGTGACGGGATGTTTGAGGATCTGGTGCCAATCAAGCGGGCTGCTTTGTCCTGGATGGTGTCAAGCTTCTTGAGTGTTGTTGGGGCTGCACTCATCCAGGCAAGTGCGGAGCGTTCCATCACACTCCTGGCTTGTGCCTTGTAAATGATGGACAGGCTTTAGGGAAGTACCTTTATCCGAAACAGTGGAGGGAATTTCAGCTTTTGTGATGCAAAATGGCCTGTACCAGTTTAAAGTCATGCTGTTTGGTATGAAAAATGCACCAACCACATTTCAAACCTAACCAATAAAGTCATTTCGGGATTACCCAATTGTTTCAGACACACATGGAAGGAACATTTAGGGTATCTATCAGAATTGTTTGATTGACCTCAGGAGGTGGTCTTGATGATAAACCTGGCTAAGAGTCAGTCTATAAAAGCCTAAGTTACATTCCTGGGCCATGTTATTGGGCATGGATAGATGGCCCCAGGCGATGTAAAACAAAGGTTATTGAGGAACTTCCGATATCACTGACAAAGAGGGCAGTACTATAATTCCTGGGATTGAGTGATTCTTATTGGAGGTTTGTACCAAATTTTAGCGGTGTGGTTGCTTTACTGACTGACAAGTGCAGAAAATTTCAGTGGATGGAGAAATGTCAGAAGGCATTTGACAACTTGAAAGCTGTGTTAATTACTGCATCAGTGTTAGCCGCACCTAATTATGCAAAGATGGCTATCGATGCAAGTGATGTGCTGGTCCTGTACTTTTGCAAGAAGACGACGAGAAGATAGAAAGACCTATTGACTATTTTTCCAAAAAACTGAATAATCATCAATAGAAATATTCCACAATTGAGAAGGGGGCCTTGAGTTTAGTGTTGAAGTTGCAGCATTTCAACATTTATATTGTCAGTAATGTATCTGGGACAATTGTATATACTGATTATAACTGCTTTAAAGTTTTTGGGAAAATTTAAGGATAAAAATTCCACACTGTTTAGATGGAGCTTAGTATTGCAGCCATTCAATTTGAAAATGATACACATGGCAGGATGAGAGAACCTAATTGCCGATGCAATGTTGAGACTTCGATGAAGGAAGATGGAGGCATTCAGTGGCAGGAGAAAATGGATTGAAATGGACTATAGTGGTGAATGTTTGCATGCTTAAGAGTCAATGTAATGTATGTACATTGTACTGTCCTAATAGCTTAAGGCTAATGGTTTTTAAAAATGAAGCCATCTTTGTATTTGATGGTTCTGTTTTTTTTAAGGGTGAGGTGTGACGATACTTTTTATGAAGGGAGGTGTCAAGCGATCCACTCAAAGCCAATAAAGCAAACAGCTTGTGAGGCCTTGGGTTTTGTTTTAAAGTTGGAACAATAGAAGCAGCCTGGATGGGTGGGGTCAAGCTCTCGCAGAGCCAGGATTTTTCAGCTGAGCCTTCAGCAGTTGCTGGGGTCTTGAAGCTGGATGTGGAAGCTCTTAGTCCTCTCTCTGTTACAACTAAAGGCTGGCATTCTCTTTCTGCTGCTCGATTGCATGTGAGACAATCAATTTTACTGAACATGCCTTTGCCAATGGTGTGTTTATGGGATGTTACTATATTGGAACAGTTGATAAGAATTAGAAGTTATATACTATTTTGTTAAGCATTTCGATAGAGTTGCACTTAAGCCAATTCTTTTCTTTTTATTTTGTCTGTATTTTAACTGTTGTGTAAAAATAACGTGTTTTGCTTTAACTCGAGTAGTTTGAAAATTCGAATTGCATCAGGAATGTAGCGCCTTACACATATTAAAATAAGAAAAAGTTAGGGTCTAGGCTGTCTTAATATATTTTGAGGGGGGTTCGTCTGTTCCATAACATTAGATTGTCTGTTACTGCGAATGGTCATTGCCTGGCAGTTATGATTCACGGATATTGCTCGCTACTCTTCAGCACAAGCCTGGATATTGTCCAGATCTTGCTGCGTTTGGTGATATGTTGCTATGTATTTCACTGCCTGAAGTATGGTGCAAGCAGGTTTGACAGTAACTTTCAAAAAGGGGAATTGGATAAAAACTTCCAAAGGACAATGTCCAGCACTGAAAGGAGCAGGAGATTGGGACTAACAGACCTGGTGAGTCTCCTTCAGTGCTGTGTTATGCCATTCTATTAGATGTTTCTTGCCTGTAAGGCACACGCTTCATAAAGTTAACATGGGCAGTATAGGTCTTGGGAAACCTTTTCTTATGTCACCTCTTTACAGTTTTCTGAACCCCTCTTTCTCAAGTAAGTAAACTGTGCTGCGGATTAGTTCCACCAGTATTGCTAAGCTTTGAGTACCTCAAGCAAAATGGAAATTCTTCACGTGTGGTACTGACACTCCAATCACCTGTGAAAGGAATCATTGTCCCATCCTCAGTCAGCGCTGACATTATGTGCGTTCTTAGCTGGGAGAGTAATTCGGAGGTGGGAACCAGGGCTTGCTTTGCACTGCCTTGCCAAGATGGTGTTAAGATTCAGTGTTGTTTCCTGATCACTGTGTCTAACTAGTGCAACACAAGCCAGTGATTCAAGCCTTTATGGTAAGCCTGGGTACCAGTCATAAACCTGCAGTGATGTGATTGAACTCTAACCCATTCGAACTGCGGTGAGGTTCCTACTGCCTAGTCAGCTGTTCAGGCACTGGCCTACAGAAGCTAGGGGATAAAAGACCATAGTTTCCCAAGGAATAGCTCCTTCAACACTACCCTGGGGATTGTGGACTATTATGGCTCCTGAGTTACTGAGTCTAAGGCAGAGCATCAACTTGGTTCCCATCTTTGGTTGGCACTTAAGACACATCAACATGGAGCTATCAAGTTAATGCTGCAGCAAAGAGGCCAAAGGCCTCATATGGTGGATAGTTTGGTGACCTCACCCAAATGGCCTCAGCTAGAGTGGATGGCACCAAAGCCCCATTCAGTATGGACCTCAGGGCAGTATGCTGGCTGTCTCACACATCACTACCCTCAGTGTGATATAGAAGGAAGATACACACACTACAGGCCATGGCACGGTCAGACTGTTAGTCCATGATGTTTTACAGTCTTGCTAAGTAGTGTGGTCCAAAAAGCATTTCTAAGAAAAATGTTTGCCTTTGGCTAAATGGACAGAATTGGCCTTAAATACTTCCTAAGCATTCATTTCTTAAATCAACATGCCAGTTTTGCAGTTGTTCAGCTTTCACTGATGGCTGGAGGGGAAAATCTCCCCAGAGAACATTTCTGGTGATTGAAGAGCACCTACAGGTCTACAGTCTTGTCCTGCCTTGTACGAGCTCAGACCCTCTTTCTACTTTCATAAAACCCTTTCAAAGTGGATGAAATAATGCAGATCCGTTTTGCTGCAAACTTCTATTCCTTCATTGTCCTGAAGCTGAAATCATTCCACTTTATCTGTGCATACAACTCAATACAACCTTAAAAACAATACATGTCTATAATATAGTGCTACATTTACTAAACAGGCCATTGGCTTGCTGCATTAACATAGTGTAGACAATAGCTCTTATATCCCCATCTTGGGGAAACGGGAATGGACTAAAGGCTTGGCAAAGTTCATGTGGTAGATACTGGAGAAAAATTGTACCTCTTTCCCTGCTGCCCTGTGAAGGGTGTGCTGGATCTCAAAACAAGGAAGAAAATCTGTCGTTTCATTTATGTGCTTCTTTTGTTTTTCTTTCTCCCTCCTTGAGACTTGAAACAAACAGGAATTAGTAGCCCACTTTAGGCATGAGTTTCAGGGCCTAAACAGGGTCTTGTTGAAACTTTCTTTCTAAAAGGAAAGTTTTATCTTGCTGGCATTTGATGCGGTTTGTTAAGAATGCTTTCTTCCCCTTATCTGAACATGACTGGAGAAGCTGGGTCCATTTGGACATTAAGGGGGCTGTAGATGTGGCGAGAGGTATAGTTGCCCAAGGGGTGCTGGTTAGGAAAAGGCCTGAATGAATTGACCATGCTCATTTTAGTCACATTGGATGCGACGAGTCTACTCTTTGAAAGGACTAACTTTCTTCTTTCAAAGTAAAACTTTAACATTATACATATATCTATATAAGCTTAAAGAAAAATTATTGCACAATATAGGCCCAGATATTTTTGCTGTGGTTATCTAGTTTCTGTTACCATGTATATGTGCTCAGGTGACCATCAGTGCTGAGAGTCACAGACTGCATTTAATACTGTCCTTATTTTTTGTGGTTGACATAATGTTTTCTCTGATGTCCAAAGCGGTGGGAATCAGATGGTCAGCACAGTTATGCTACTCCTCTGTGCTCACAGTCAATTTTCACTTGACTTCACTAAGTCCCACGATTTTCCAATGCGCACTTGCATGCCGCCAAGTTGGTTAAACTGGGAGCTGAGGGAACAGGCGAGGGCAGGAGATATGGATTGGCGCACCAGGAAAGGGCATTTGCTAGTGAGGTCCCACCACCGTTGGCACCACTGGAGAGAGTGAATAGTTTGACGCCTGTGGACAAGAGGGTGGGGCCGAAAATAAAACTGAAAAGAAGTCAGGGTGACAGCAACGGCAAAGCATCATGGCTTTTCTTCTCAGTCTCTGACCCACTGAAGTGTTCCTGCTTTCGTGTCCCATTGGATGCTGCCGGTGTAGAGAGTGCCCTGCTTTTGGGAAGGGTAGGCCCCAGCGGCTGGTGACAGAAGTGCAACATACACAGGCACTTGGGAGACTGGGCCCCATTTTCACCCTCACTCTCTTAACAGTGAAGAGATGGCAGGCGGAGCTAGAGAGAGAGACAGAGAGAGAGACTGAGGGGGTTTTGAACTGTTTCTGGTTGGTGAGAGCAAAAGAAAGGTCCTGGGTTTCATTTTTATCTTCTCTCCATCTCTGGGCCACCGAGGTGTTGCAGCTTAGGGGGGGAAGTGGGGAGATGGGTGTCGGGTAATGGGAATCCACCCCCCCCCCGCCATGCCGTTCCTGATAACCGTGCACGCTGACACTTAGCGTCTGGGCGTTGAGTGTTTCCCCCGCCCCCGCCCCCACCCCCCCCCAAGGGTGCGCTCGATGGGTGGCAGCCAGTCCCTTCAGTAATTGAGCTTCGTCACTGCCCGCTCCCTGCCACTGTCTGCCAGCTGGTTGCCGACCCGCTTGCGGTTTCGCTTCAGCTTCGACAGGTCCTTGTCGAAGACCTCGCCAGAGCGCAGAGCCGACACCAAGTCATCAAACTCTCCGACCTCCTCCGAAACGCTGCCGGTCCGGGCCTTCTTCAACCGGCGCTCCTTCTCCCGCTGCTCCTTCAGCTGCAGGGTCGGGTCGGGTCGGGGCAGGGGGGAATAACACAGTAACACCAGGTTACGCTGTCGCTGAGGACTCTTACACATCACAATCAAACACAGGCAGACAGTAACACAATGAGACAGGCCAGGTCAGTGCAATCCAACCAAGGGGCTCTGAGGGTTTATATGTAGAATAATGGATCCCTGGGAGCGATTACAGACTGGAATCTAATCCAGGGGTTCAGACGGTTTATATATAGAATAATGGAAACCTGAGAGTGATTACAGACTAGATCTAATCAAGGGATTCAGATGGTTTATGTATAGAATAATGGATCCCTGGGAGAGATTACA
>NC_063336.1:11565632-11573173 GCF_021869965.1 Rhincodon typus | reverse complement strand
TATAGAATAATGGATCCCTGGGAGAGATTACAGACTGGAATCTAATTAAGGGGTTCACATGGTTTATATGTAGAATAATGGATCCCTGGGAGAGATTACAGACTGGAATCTAATTGAGGGGTTCACATGGTTTGTATATAGAATAATGGATACCTGGGAGTGATTACAGATTGGAATCTAATCCAGGGGTTCAGATGATTTATATAGAATAATGGGTACCTGTAGAGATTACAGACTGGAATCTAATGGAGGGGTTCAGATGGTTTATATATAGAATACTGGATATCTGGGTGTGGTTACAGATTGGAATCTGATTGAGGGTTTCAGATGGGTTAAATATGGAATAATGGATGCAGGAACCTAATGGAGTATGGACATGAATTTCCCATTAATGACAAGGACAGACATTTGTAGGAATCCATTTATATTTCCCTCGTGCACAAATGGAGATCCGCTGCCTGGTCAATAATGTCAACTAGTTTTTTCTATAACAACCAAACTATTAACTTCTAATCAAGCCCTGCTTTCTGTTTGTTCTTACTGCCATTGTACCTTCTGGAAAATTACAGTTTGGCCCCACGTCAAATAGGCCAGGAAGTTCTGAAGCTTTATTCCCCATTCCTGATTCACATCGGTGGATGGTTAGGGCAAGTGCAGAGTATTTTTTTGGATGGGCAAGATTGGATAACGCTGCTGTTCACTGCGTTGCTGTATCAGCTGATGATATTTGAAAACCTGTACTGCCTCTTGGCATCAGACATGCAGCCATTTGAGCCAAGCAGTTATCCTCTTCTCCAGGACAGAAGCAAGACAGTCCGAGGAAGGAAAATGTGTAGTACGGGCTGGGAAAAGGGGAATATACTGAGAACGAAAAGACTGCCAGAATTCTGGAATTGAAGGGTTTGAGTCTTTTGCCTGACATGACCTAAATGCAGAAGCCATATTTAAAATTAGCATCCTGGGAGCAGTTCTGTTAAACGAATTAGCAGTTTGTTACTCTACACTGGCAGCAGAACTCAATTTTGTATTAACTTTTGTCTGAATGTAACTCTTTACGTTCCTGCCACTCTCCAGTTTTCCAACAGCATGGCAAGGGCGATTCTACAGTCTAGGAGCTAACTATTGCAGATGTCGGAATCTGCACTGAAAACAAAAATTGGTGGAGATCACAGCGGGTCGGGCAGCATCCATGAGAAAACAAGCTAACGTTTCAAGTTGAGTACTCCCAACAAGGCACAGAATTCACAGGGGGACATCATTTCTACAATATCCCTGGGAGTCACTTCATCAGGGCTGTCCCTACTGGATGCACTTTTAATGCTTCCAAACATCTTGCTTGCATCCCATCAGCCACCATCAACATCCAGACCCCAAACCCCAACCTGCAACGCACAGGGGCAGCAGTGTGTACTGTCTGCAGCAACTCACCAAGGATACTCTGACAGAACTTTCCAAACCCACCCAGCAGAAACATGACCTGCAATTTCCCCTCCAAGCCACACTCATAGAATCCCTACAATGCAGAGAGAAGCAATTCAGCCCACTAGATCCTCACTGACCCTCCAATGAGCATCCCACCCAGACCCAAACCCCTACCCTATCCCTCTAACCTTGCACTTCCCATGGCTAACCCATCCCCATGGACACTACGCAGCGATCCACCATGGCCAATCTAACTAACTTGTACATCTTTGCATTGTTGAAGAAAACCAGAGCTCCCAGAGGAAACCCACACAGACACAGGGAGGATATGTAAAACTCCGCACAGTCACCCGAGGGTGGAATCAGAGCCGGGTCCCTGGTACTGTGAAGGTTGTAATGCTGACTACTGAGCCATCACACCGTGCCAACTTGGAGATATATGACTGTTCCTTCAGTGTCACTGGGTCAACATCTTGACAGTCCCTTCCTGACAGCATCGTGGGTCGACCTACAGCACATGGACTGCAACTGTTCAAGATGGCAGCGCACCATCAGCATCTCCAGGGCAACTAGGGACCAGAAAGAGATGCTGACCCAGACAGCGGGGTCGAAATACCCGAAAAGAAAATGAGGAAATTGCCTTTACGCAGTGTGGAGCTGGAGGAACACAGCAGGCCAGGCAGCATCAGGAAAGCTGACGTTTCGGGATGGGACCCTTCTTCAGAAAAATCAGAAAAAGGTTTGCTGAAGAAGGGTGCTGACCCGAAACGTCAACTTTCCTGCTCGTCTGATGCTGCTTGGCCTGCTGTGTTCCTCCAGCTCCACACCACGTTATCTCTGACTCCAGCATTGGCAGTTCTTGCTATCTCTGAGGAAATTGCCTTGGTGTGTTTCCACCACTTAGGGAGTGAAAGGAATATGAATGATTATTAGTGAGTTCATAGATCCCATTGATAACTTGCCAATTTAATTGTCCCATGAAAACAGTACCAGCTAACCACTACTCTTTCACATGTTTTTTTTTTAAAAAAGCAGCCCCTGACCGGTTTCAGCGCCTTCTACTCCTTTTTCCAAAAATTCCCGGCCAATCCCACAATATTAAAGCCAGTGGCAGGCTTACTTTTCACTGCTCAGAGGTGACAAAGGGTCAGCAGCAGGTTAAAGGTCAGGGGAGAGATGAAAAATAAAAACTTTCCCGTGAAATTCGGGATCAAAAGCGCCCCGCCGTGATTTGAAATAAAAGTGGGGAATGTTCTGACAATCGATGGAAAGAGAGGAGAAAATAGACCTCTCAGAAGGGTGCCTGAATGAAAACAAAATGTGTTTATTGGTGGCTCGGGCTAAAAAAAACACAGCAACAGCAATGAAAAAAACATCTTTCATTCTCAGTTCCCAGCAATTCCTGGATGTGTGAGGAGACCTGAGAGAATGTCTGGTATTAAGAGAGCATGCAGTTCCCATGCTTTCCATGGAATGTGGAGACCTGGGAGAGTGAATGCTTCACAGAAATCCTGAGGGAATGAGATTGCGGCTACATTCTGCTACTACCCCTGCTGCATTTTTGTAACGCCGCCCCCCCCCCAACCAAAACAAGCTCGCAGGGAGCTGAGTGGGCTCATGGGGTGTTATGAAAGGTAGTTAAGGGAGTGGGAGTAGTGGCAAGGTCGTTGTGCAGGCTCCTGTAACAATGCCCGACCCCACAAACACTTACCCAGCTCTGCCTGGCTGTGTTTGCTTCAGTTTTCTTCTCCCCAATGTCCTTTGCTGACAATCCTAATACTGCGGTGCTTAAGACTGGAGGGGAAATCAGTTAACTTTGCCAGCCCTCTGGGCTTTGCAGAAGAGAAACACCTTAACCCTGTAGAACTTTAATTAAATTCACTGATTTTATGAATGATTAATCACTTTATGTGCTGGGACACTGATGACAAGAGCAAGGAGCTGATGTTGAACAAGCCCACAGGGAACGGAAGAATATAGTGGGGTGTTATGAAGGATAGACACCTGTCAGGACTCCGTTGGAATACTGCGTACAGTTGTGAGTGCCACATTATAGGGAGGATGTGAGTGCATTGGCGAGAATGTAGAAGCAGCTCATAGTAATGACTCCGGGAATGAGAAACTTCAGTTATCAGGAATCGAGAGAAGTCAGGACTGTTCTCGTCAGAGGGACAAAAGCTAAGAAGAGATTTGATTAGACGTTTTCGCTCATGAAAAGAACAAGAATGAGAGGGCACAGATTTAAAAGTGATGTGCAAATGAAGCAAGGCTGGTGTGAGAATTGCAATATTTTTAAAAAACAATTGAACACTTTATTTGGAAATATCTGATGTGGGTCTATAACGTATATAGGATACCAAATATTGCCACTTGACTGACAATCAAGAGTCAACAAATATGGTACTGTTATGAAGTTTGTACAGTAATCTTGAATTGGAAGGCAGGAAGCTAGAATTTGTTTGTAAAAAAAAAATTGTAAGGGAGAATAGCGTATGGCTCCATTAAGAGGTAAAGTGCTTTTCTAAGCTTAGAGATTTTATACAGAAAAAGAAATGTGTCTGTATGTGACTGAAGATGTACAACCAGTTTCAAAATGGAAACATATATCACTTCGCTGTGTGACTGGAAACCTTATGGTGTTTTGGTAACTAGCTTGAAAATCAGCCAATTGATTTAAACCAAGCACTTAGTGATTGAAAGCCAATTGAACTTAAACCTGATGGTTTTTGACAACTTCAGACCAATGCTATTGTAAGAAAGTTGAGATGTCATCCAAGGTATATAAGGAGAGGGTTTTTGAAAATTGGTGGGAGAGTGAACCGCCATCTGAGACATAAGCATGTAGCTCTCACAAGGAATTGCTGAGCTTTCTAAGAAAGCACAGTCTATCCATAAAAGTACCGCAACACTTCTAGCTAAGAGTCCTCACAGAAGACTTCACAGAGAGAACATGCCTGACAGCTGGATCAGTGGAAGAAAGGTGTTTATGACTTGAGAGCAGCAGAAGAAACGCATGTAGATTTTGACAGACTAAATTTATTTTCTTATTACTTTGGTTTATATAAGCGTGAATTGTGTTTATTGGAACAGCATACCAGTAGAATTTAGTTCAGTTAGGGAATAGTTTGTAGTCAAGAGGGAAGCGTTCGGTTTGTTAGTAATTCTGTCTACTTGTTCACTATTAGGGTTAAATAAAAAAATTGTTACTGGTTACTTACAAAGTGAATATTAGGGATTTTCTTTCATTTAACCTCCCCTTCTCCATTTAAAAGATTAGACGAGGTGAGGCGAGCTTCTCTGGGTGTTTCAGGTTAATTATTTGAAGGGGACCTCTACTCCCGCCGTAACAGATTGGGGGCTTGTGTTTCAATTTTAATGATCAGTGGGGCTCGACGTCCCCTTCCTAACAGTACAGCCAAGGGCACATTTGTTTTCCCATTGACAGAAGTGTGGGGGTGGGGCTGGGGAAAGGTGACTGTGTGAAGTCCATGCGATGAGTTCGAGTTAGTAACTCATTGTGCCATTTGCACCCTCTGTCTTTGCTTCTCTAATGGTGGCAGTGCGTCACGCTCGGAGCTGACCCCTCCCTATTGCCCTGCCCTAGTTTGCTTTCTTCTACCTCTCTGGAAGACATTTGACCCATGCTGAGCTAAAGTGCCAAAGGTCAACCTCACAGTGATCTTTGGATTGCTGGCCAGCTGTTGCCAGGCCCTTCTGCTCAAATCTGACTATAACAGAGAGGATCCTCTTCCTGTTTCCCCTGCTGGTTTGTTTGATATAAAGACGGTAGGCTTAGCTGAGAGGTAGTAAAATGGAAATAAACATCTCCTTCAAAAGTTTTGCCACCTGCTTCCCAACTAAATTCTGTGGTGCAAACTAAAGTGACTGCCCCAAGGATACTTCAACACCCAGACTGAACTATTTCACATAGATAGACGTGGTGTAAAATACATAAGAAAGACCATCTCGGGCGGGAAGTGGGGTTGTACATAAATTCTAGAAGCAACAAGGACAATTTTTTTTTATTCATTCACAGGGCAAAGGTGTTGCTGGCTAGACAGCATTTATTGCCCATCCCAAATTGCCCAGAGGGTAGTTAAGAGTCAACCACATTGCTGTGGGTCTGGAGTCACATGTAGGCCAGACCAGGTAAGGATGGCAGTTTCCTTCCTTAAAGGGCATTAGTGAACCAGATGGGTTTTTCCCAACAATCAACAATGGATTCACAGTCATCATTAGACTCTTACTTCCAGACATTTATTGAATTCAAATTCCACCATCTGCCATGGCGGGATTCAAACCTGGGTCCCCAGAACATTATCTGGGTCTCTGGGTTGACAGTCCAGTAATAATACCATGAGGCCGTTGCCTCCCATTGTCAATGGATGGAAGACATTGGGAAGACTTTTCTCTTTGGCACCCTGCCTCAGAGCTTAGTGAGGAAGAAATGGTCGAACATGAACCTGGGAATTAGCTGCAAATGACTTTCCACCCATTAAAAGGACATTAACCCATGAGTTCTGATGAAGGGTCTAGGCCCGAAACGTCAGCCGCTCTGCTCCTATGATGCTGCTTGGCCTGCTGTGTTCATCCAGCCCTGCACCTTGTTGTCTCTTAACCCATGAGTGGTGTGTGCTTTAATTTGCAATCAACTTCCCACCATCTTTTCCATCTGGACACCTAAGGGAATTATCTGGTACTTGGCTCCTCAACCAACACCGTTTTAACAGGAGATCATTTATTTCACTGTTTCTGAGAGCTATGTGTGTGCTAATTTGCAATCACATTTAAAAAAAACTTGACTGCAAAGGCTTTCTTCATTCACAGGGTGTGGGCATCACTTTTTTTCAAGCAGTCAACCACATTGAAATGTTGCCTGGGATCACTTGTAGGTCAGACTAGGAAGGATGGCTGACCAGATGGATCATCAACAGTTTCACGGTCATCATTAGACTCCAAATTCCTGATTCTCTTTTTCCCCTAACTGTTGAATTCAAATTCCTCCATCTACCATTGCAGGATTTGAACTTGGACATTACCTGGGTCTCTGCATTAATAGCCTAGTGATAACACCATAGGTCACCACCTTCCCTTTATAACATCCAGAGGTGAGAAGCACTATTTAGAAGGATGCTGTGAAAGTTGAAAGGGTTCAGAAAAGATTTACAAGGATGTTGCCAGGTTTGGAGGGTTTGAGCTGTAGGGAAGAGGCTGAATAGTCTGGGGCTATTTTCCATGGAGCGTCAGAGGCTTAGGGGTGACCTTATAGAGGTTTATAAAATCATGAGGGGCATGGATAGGGTAAATAGACGAGGTATTTTCCACGGGGTAGGGGAGTCCAAAACTAGGAGGGCATAGGTTTAAGGTGAGCGGGGAAAGATTTAAAAGGGAGTGACTTTTTCACACAGAGGGTGGTATGTGGATGGAATGAGCTGCCAGAGGAAATAGTTGAGGCTGGTACAATTATGAAATTTAAAAGGCATCTGGATGGGTATATGAATAGGAAGGGCTTAGAGGGATATGGATCAAATGCTCGCAAATGGGGCTAGATTAATTTAGGATATCTGGTTGGCATGGACAAGTTGCACCAAAGGGTTTGTTTCTGTGCTGTGTATCTCTATGACTCTATCAATGAAAGTGTTTTTCCTCTCTCTCTTGCATTGCATCAAGCCCTTAATTACTTCTGATTTGCACATCTTAATGAGGATCACAGTTATGGTTGGGAAAGATTGTATGAAAGCAGCAATGGGGCAGCAAGTTTAGCTTCATGATATTGGAACACATCATCTCAGGTAACCAAAAGAAATGATTTGAGTGAGATCAGTACGGACGAGATTGTTCTGAGGCTGTAGGAATGAACGAGTTGACAGCGGGAGACAAATTTAAAACAGGGAAGCAACTGTGGGGGTGACTGTGTTGGGTTGCACAGTGAAGCCTAAATGGGAAGTTCAGGATTGAAGAGAGGTTGAAAGGCTAGAGATAGGAGGAAATGTGACCATCAGACAAGCTCTGATTAGGAGATTGGCAGACTTTCTATTGCACAGCAAATTACCTCATCGTATAATCAAAAAACACACACACACAGACACAAACACACAAATGCACACACACAGACACAC
>NC_063336.1:11561115-11565622 GCF_021869965.1 Rhincodon typus | reverse complement strand
CACACACACACAGACACAAACACACAAATGCACACACACAGACACACAGACACACACACACACACTCTCATACACTGAAATGCGTACACACGCTCACACACACAATTCCAGCTTCTGTTCCTTTGGATAGCTGCCCAGTAAAATCAGATAAGTTAATTAAATAAATTCTCCACATCACCAACTGCTTTCTGTCTGTGACACACGGTAAAATATTCCCTGGTAAGATAGGGAAGGGAGATTTTCTCATAATTAGACTGTCATGGAATAAAAACATTTGGGGAATGCTGAAGGAGGAAAGGATTTGTCAGTGAGTTGTCAACTTTGGTTGGAGTTACAGTTAAGAATCATTGGTTTGAAACCCATTTATATATAGAATTACTGACTGCTGGGATATTAAGGCTGTGAGCTACTCCAAGGACTCTGATAATGGAGCACAGGAGTGAACATACTGCAATTACTGGCTTGGAATGCCAAGGGTTTTCAACTATGTATCCCTTCCCACTCCTGAATTACTTCTTCTAATATTTAAGGAAATGGGAGTTTGTTTCTCTTGAAACATCTTGTTTGCAGTAGGACAATATTGTGTGTTGCGATGGGTGTGGTAGGTGGAATATCAGGAGAGCAACCTTTTGTAGGGTTGTTACACCAGACGGCTCTTGACTTCAAATTGGCGAGGATGCAGGGGGAGTAGAGATCATGTGCACTGACATGTTTCAAGCTCAAGGGAAACAAGACAGAAAGGATCAAGAGGATCAATAAGAATATAAACTACATGAAACTGGCATTGGGAGGACACCTATCACAGCCTCTGGACCCAGCACAAAGTGTTTTCGGCTGTTGTAAAAGTTATTTTGTGCACAGTAAGGTCCTACACGCAGCCATGACATAGGGATTGAACAGGCTGCATTTTTTTTTTATTTAGAGTTGACTTAATTGAGGGACTTGTATTGGAACTAGTCTTTGAGTCTGAAGCCAAAGGGGACAATTACAGCTTACATCCACCCAGTGCAGCACAATTGCCTTGGGTGTCAAAGCAGCAGATTGGCCGAGACCCTGTGAAAAGCAGCCCAGCTCTTCTTCCCACTCTGCCACATGTCTGCCTTTACAGATGGCCACAGAACATCACATTGTACTATCCTCAAAATGAGCAAGTAATTTCTCCACATTTATACCTCAGCCCACATCACTAAATAGAATATCTGGTCAGTTCTCTCACTGATATTTGTGGGATCTCATTCTGTACAAGGTGATTTCAATCATCTACTTGATTTGAGACCATAAGACATTTGAGCAGGAGTTGGGAGTTTGGGCCCTCGAGCCCGCTGTTGGATAAATCATGGTTCATCCAACATTTCTTACATCTGCACTTTCCTGCATCTTCTATATGGCCCTTGATTCCATCACTGATCAAGAATCTATCTCTCTCAGCCTTAAATATACACAAAAATCTCTGCCCCCACAGCTCTCTGTGGCAAGGAATTCCAAAGACTCTCAACCCTCTGACAGAAGAAATTCATCCTGAACTTGTTTGAGGAAATCACCAACAGTGCGGACAGGGGAGTATGTATAGGCGCTATTCAATGAAGTTGCAGAATACATGATAATATCCCACAGGATAGATTATTTGCCAAAATGAAAGTTTTTTTTAGTTTACATTGAATTAATTTAGAACTTAGTGGTGAACATATTAGAATATGGTGATAACAGCAAGTGTGTATATGTCTGTACATGCCTCTGTATGCACGTCTGTATTTATGTGCTTGTGTGTACAAGTCTATATGTATATGTCTGTGTTTAGGCATGCCTATGTGTGGTGCATATCTCTGCATACATGCCTCTGTATGTGTGTCTGTGTATGCATGTACGCAGTGTGTGTCTGTGCATAGGCATGTATTTGTTTTAGTTTGCCTGTGTTTCAGGGTCAGAGGGATTGAAAGGGAACTTCAGATAATTTGTAATCAGCCTGTTCAGAGATATTATTACACAGCTCTGGAGCACGCGGGTCTTGAACCTGGGCTTTCTAGCTCAGAAGTACAAACATTACCACTGTGCCACAAGAAGGAACAACAGACAGTGCTTGATCATCCAGGGTTATCCTGAGTGTGGAGCAGATTTGCAACAGCTATTTGTTATTTCCATCTTACGGAAATCTATATGACTCTTAGGGGACTTGCTAAGTTATATTTGGAAAGGTTGTTTCCCATTTCTGGGACAGTCTAGGGCCAGAGGGTATTAATCTCAGAATAAGCGATCGCACGTTTAAAGATAAAGATGAGGAGGAATTTCTTCTCTCAGAGGGTAGTGAGTCAGTGGAATTCTTTACTGGACAGGGCTGTCGAGGCTGGGTCATAAAGTGTATTCAAGGCTGTGAAAGACATCCTTTTAATCAGGAAGGGAATCGAGGAAAATTCTGGAAAGTGGAGTTGAGAGTCAGCCATGATATTACTGAATGATATTCTGAATGGCCTACATCTGCTCCACTGTGTGATGCCTCCTGTTTGTAGTCAGAGAGGTTTTTATCTCCCCGATTCCCTACAGCGGCCTACATTTTGTTTAATTTCAGCTGCAATGTAGTCTACCTTTCTCACACACTGATGTGTACTCACATGCCCTGCATATGATCAAACTGGTTACACTAAATAGGGGTTCGGCAGGGTTTTGTTAAATTGGGCCTGTTACCATGGAGGCACCCTTGCCGCTCGGGGAAGTGACTCGTCTGAGCCGAGCGCAAACATGTTCACGCTAGTGGCTCACCTTCATTTCCGCTAGGCCCACAAATGCTCTTCTGAGTATCACTGGAGTTTGTGTGAGTGTCACATTCATACCACACAATATGGGAGGGTTACATTACACCTCGGCTTGAAATCAGGCCTTTAGGCTATGTCACAGAGGACATGTCCTCGTGTAAAATCTACCCAAACCCTTCAGTGGAGTGGAGTAATACCGGCCGTGCTCCCACTACCCCTCCCCCTCCCCCCAACCGCCCCCTCTTCGATGACTCTCCCATGATGCCTCCCTTACCATGGTTTCCATGCGGGCCCGACGTTCCTCTTCCTCTTTCTTCCTCCTCATGTTCTCCAGGTCCTGCTTTGCCTCAGCAAACGACTGCAGGAAAGCGTCAAATATCCCGAAGAATTCATCCGGCTGCATCTTCGCATCGTCTTCACTGAAGTGCTTCAGCATTTTGGAGTACTGTCAAAGGAAAGGGACAGAGCACAGGGCTTTAGGTGGAAGTTTCCAATCAGCAGAAGCAAATGGAAGCCAAGTGCCCGGCAGCTCCCTCAAACTGGCCTGGCGTTCCATTTCTAACTCGCGTAAACATCCTGAAACAATAAACAGAGGCCGAAGACATGCGATCGAACACTCGGCCCCAGACCGAAATTAAAGGAGGATATTAAAGGAATAAGGGGAAGGCTTGAGGAGTAGACATTTTTGAGATTATCTTAGTCGTGGGGTCCAAATGGTCAATGATCTACTTAAGGCAGCAATGATGGGACATACAGGCTAATAGTCCCAAACGCGCGCGCGCGTGCACACACACACACACACACACACACACACCTGATCTCTCTCACATAAACAAGAGTCTCTTTCTCACACACATATACACACACACATGGTCTCACACTGACACATTGTCTTTCACACACAGTCTCTCATACATGTATGTACAGTCTCACACACTGACAGAATCGATCTCTCACTCTCTCTCTCACACACACACACACACTTCGCTCTCCCCCTCACACACAGATACACACGGTCTCTGTCTTTCTCTCACACACACCTGGTCTGTCTCACACACACAGTCTCTTTCTCATACACATACATACAGTCTCACACACTGACAGAATCGATCTCTCACTCTCTCTCTCTCCCACACACACACAGACAATATTTAATACGTGCACGGTTAGGGTCAAATGATAAAAGTCCAATTCTTTAAATATTAACAATCTACAGAAAAACAAAATCTCCACACAGAGGCAATCAACATTGGCCCAATGGAGCTGGGGGATTGGAGGTGGAATTTAACTCTGCCTCCCTTTCAAACTGGGGTCAGGTGGGAGTGAAGTTATCTGAATCCTAATTCCAACCCTCGTTTTGTGTATTTAATGGAAGCAGGATGAGGCAGGAGTTCCCACCCTGTTCCAAGGAGTTGAACTGGAAATGTAAAGTTGTAGTAAGATTGTGCTGCATTTACATCTGCCATTTGAAATATAACTTCCTCAGAAGGCTAAGGAAATTCGGCATGTCCGCAATAACTTTTGCCAATTTTTACAGATGCACCATAGAAAGCATCCTATCTGGATGCATCACAGCTTTGCACGGCAACTGCTCTGCCCAAGACCACAAGAAATTACAGAGAGTTGTGAACGCAGCCCAGCCCTTCACATAAACCAGCCTTCCTTCCATTTAAGACAACAAGGTGCAGGGCTGGATGAACACAGCAGGCCAAGCAGCATCATAGGAGCAGAGAGGCTGACGTTTCGGGCCTAGACCCTTC
>NC_063336.1:11545767-11560715 GCF_021869965.1 Rhincodon typus | reverse complement strand
TGATGAAGGATCTAGGCCCGAAACGTCAGCCTCTCTGCTCCTATGATGCTGCTTGCCCTGCTGTGTTCATCCAGCCCTGCACCTTGTTGTCTTGGATTCACCAGCATCTGCAGTTCCTACTATCTCTTCCTTCCATTTAATTCTGTCTACACTTCACACTGCCTAATGAAATCAGCCAACGCGATTAAAGACCCCTCCCACCCCAGTTATACTCCCCTCTTCCATCGGCAGAAAATAAAAAAGTTTGGAAACATGTACCAACAGTTTTAAGAACAGCTTCTTCCCTGCTGTTATCAGACTTACAAACAGACCTCTCATATATTAGAGTTGATCTTTCTCTGTACCTTCTCTGCAGCAGTAATACTATATTCTGCCTTCTGCAGTAATAGAACATAGAACATAGAACAGCACAGTACAGGCCGTTCGGCTCACGATGTTGTGCCAAACTTTTACCCTAAACCTAAGGTCTATCTAACCTCCACCCCTACCTTATACTACCATCCATATGCCTATCTAATAGCCGCTTAAATGCCCCTAATGAGGCCGACTCCACTAACCTCCCCGGCAATGCATTCCATGCCCCTACCACTCTCTGAGTGAGGAACCTACCTCTGACGTCTCCCCTATATCTACCTCCACTCACTTTAAAACTATGCCCCCTCGTAATAGCTACCTCCACCCTAGGAAAAAGTCTCTGGCTGTCCACTCTATCTATACCTCTGATCGTTTTGTACACCTCTATCAAGTCATGTATACCTCTATCAAGTCAATGTACTTATGTAATGTATGATTTGCCTGGATAGCATGCAAAACAATACTTTTCACTGTATCTTGGTACATGTGACAATAATAAATCAAATAAAATCAAAAACACAGCTCCTGGTCACCACCTTTTTCAACTAATCCTACTCCCCCTCCGACATGTCCATCCTCAGACTCGTCCAGTGTCACAGCGATTCAGAATGCAAATGTGAGGAACAACACCTTCCACCTGGGCACCTGTAGCCCGGAGGGCCTAACATTGCGTTCGCTAATTTCAAATGACCTTCCCACCGATCGCCCGGCTCGCTTTCCAGCCCCACCTACCACCCTTCCGGTCCACGTACCACCTCTTCCTTTCCATTCCAGCTACCAACTGGACTCATCTCTCCCATCGACCAACCAGGTCGTACCTAGTACCGGTGTCCACCTATCACCAACATTCTGCTACCCTCACCACCACCCCCCCTTTCTCTGCAGCTCCCCCTACCCCCACATCCAGTCCTGAAGAAGGGTAAACACCTTACACGTTGACGTCTCCTCCTCCAGATGCTGCCTGGCCTGCTGTGTCTTTCCAGCCTGCTGTTTGTCTAAATCAAAAACTTTGGTGAGCCAGGCTCCCAGTGGGCCAACCTTGACTTATATTGAATCTCTTTCCTCATCAGAGTACCAACTAAACCAAGACAAGGGACTGCAGATCAGGGCATGGATGTCATTCCATTTATCTGCTTGCCTGGACAAAACCGAAGAACCCTGTGTCTATACGTGTGAGGTTGGAAATGCACAGCAGGTCAGACAGCAACAGAGGAGCGGGAATGTCAATGTTTTGGGCCGAAACCCTTCATTTGGACTCGTCTCCAAGGACTCAAAGACACTTCCTGTCTCCACCAAAACTCCCCAAGGAGGGGTCTGACCTCCTAGTGAACCTGACATCACTGACCAGATGCCCGTCCCTCTCAGTTTCCGGTCACACATCCTAACCTATCCTCATACTCCCACCGCCCCCACTTCCTCATACACATTTCCCCCAAACCTCTCGTCTTCCCTCTAACAACCTGCCCCAATCTGATCCAATGGCCTCTCCTATGCTGCTCTCAATCTGACTGGAGAAAAGTTAATCTTAATTCTTAATCAGTTCCCTCTTCCACTATCGATGGGGGCAGGTAAATTACAAAGTGTCCCATCCAATCCTCTTTCCCAAACTCCTCCATTTATGTCAGAGCCGCTATTAGTTCAAAGCCAAAGCCCTCTACACCATCTCCCTTCTATTGCTCCTCATCTGTTTCACTGCTTTGTGCCTTAATGCTGTGAAACCCTGTGGTTGACTTAAATTCAATAAACACTTGAAGTAATGGAATCCACATTCTAATAGACTTTTTAAAAAAATATTAATAAAAGCTTAAAGTTTAACCTCTCCCGTTTGTTTTCTCGCACTGATCCCAGATTTATGTCGTTTGTTGCTGATCACCGAGCCCATGGAAATAATCCTTCATTTTATATCCCTTCAAACAATTTATCGGTTCGACGTTTGAAGTCCTTTACTTTAAAAACATTACCTTACATCAATAATATTTGTTTCAATGTCAAATCCAGTGCCAGATATTGAAGACTTATCAAGCAGCTCCTGCACTGCTCTGATTCATCGTTTGCTGAGCAAGTTCAGGATAATATTTTCCAAGGGATTTTCCCCTGCTTCCCAACACAAACCACCACACGTCCAGGCTTGAGTACTCATCTATGAGTTCCACCAGGTCCTGCGTGTTCAAATCCCGCTCCAGAAACCTGAACACAAAATCAAGGGTGACACTGCGGTGTGCTGCTGGGGAGGCACCGCACTTAAATTTGAGATG
This sequence comes from Rhincodon typus, assembly GCF_021869965.1. Lineage (NCBI taxonomy): Eukaryota > Metazoa > Chordata > Chondrichthyes > Orectolobiformes > Rhincodontidae > Rhincodon > Rhincodon typus. The sequence continues at coordinate 11,558,106 of NC_063336.1, read as the reverse complement.
CCGCTTCTCAAATAGGGGGTAGAACGGACTGTCATCTCAGGTGACTGCCACTAACCACGCGGGCGCTGTTTTGAAGAAAAACCAAGGAGCTGTTCCCAGGGTCCTCAGCAAAATTTATCACTCCATGGACATTGTGGAAAAAAGTATAGATTATCTGATGCGCAATTTGGATGTCACGTTTTACAGTCTGACTACATTTCCAAACCACTTTATTGGTTGCAAAGTGCTTCTGGAGGTCCTGAGGTCAAGAGAGGGGCGAAATGCAAGTCCCTCTGTTCTGTGCGAGGTAAGCATAATGTTTACAGAGAGTGACTGGCAATGTAAAACTGACTTTTAGCACTACCTTATTACAGCACGAAACAGAATGATGACAGGCAAATTATCAGAGCTAGATACATTACCGCATTCAGCGTTAGTACATTTTTGGTTAGTTCTGTGAATTTTTTTTCTTAGGCTGATTTTTTTCTCTAGGAATCATTACTGAGAGGAAAGTGGCAGTTTATCTGATGCGCTTGTCAATATCCTTCAAATACCAAGACCATTGGCGACAGTCTCAGGAATAGGTCATTCATTGTTTGCGGAATCTTACTCTAAGACCATAAGGGCAGAAGTAGGTCATTCAGCCCATCAAATCTGCTCCGTGATACAATAAGATCATGGCTGATCTGATAATCCCCAACTCCACTTTCCTGCCTTTTCCCCAGAACTCTTGATTCACTTCCTGATTAAAAACCTCTCTGTCTCAGCCTTGAATGTACAGAATGACCTAACCTCAACAACCCTCTTTGGTAAAGAATTCTATAGATGCACTTCTCTCTGAGAGAAGAAATTCCTCGATTTTTTTTGTCTTAAAAGTAACAACCCTTATTCTGAGATTATACCCTCTAGTCCTAAACTCTCCCATCTACCCCTGTCAAGTCCTCTAAGAATCTTGTATGTTTCAATAAGGTTGCCTTTCATTTTTCTATATTCCAAAGGGCACAGGCCCAATCTAATCAACCTGTCCTCATAAGACAGTCTCTTCGTTCCAGATATCAGCCTGGTAAACTTTCTCTGGATTGCCTCTAAACATATCTTTCCTCAGGTAAGGGGCCTAAAACTGTTCCCAGCATTCTAGCTGTGAGCAAATAGGTTGCAATATGTGCTTGTTTAATGTTGTATAATTGTGATGGAAGTTCTTTTATTCATTAGCAGGATGAGGGCATCGCTGCCTAGGCAGCATTTATTTCCCGTCCCTAACTCAGAGTCACATTGCTGTGGGTCTGGAGTCACGTGTAGGCCAGATCAGGTAAGGATGGCAGCTTCCTTCCCATTAGTGACCAGATGGGCTTTTCCCAACAATTGACAATGGTCATCATTAGATCCTTAATTCCAGATATTTATTGAATTCAAATTCCATCACCTGCTGCGGTGAGATTTGAACCCAGGTCCCCAGAACATTATTTGGATCTCTGGATCAGTTCAGCAATAATACCACTAGGCCACCTATTATCATTTGGGAACTTCATTCTTAAGTGGAGGAAAATGGACTTTAATTTTCAGTTCTGTAAAGGTCACTTTTAGGCAGTGAGATAAAAATATAGCACGGAAACAGACCCTTCAGTCCAACTCGTCCATGCCGCCCACATATCCAAATTCTGAGTTCTGAGGAAGGGTCACCGGATGAGAAACATTAACTCTGTTTTTCCCTTCACAGATGCTGCCAGAACTGCTGGGCTTTTCCAGCAACTTTGTTTTTGTATCCTAAATTAATCCCGTTAATGAATAAAAGAACTTTCATCACAATTATACAACATTAACCAAGTACGTATTTGCTCACAGCTAGAATGCTGGGAACAGTTTTAGGCCCCTGATCTGAGGAAAGATATGTTTAGAGGCAATCCAGAGAAAGTTCACCAGGCTGATATCTGGAATGAAGAGACTGTTTTATGAGGTCAATCAAGTCCCATTTGCCAGCATTTGGCCCATATCCCTTTAAACCCTTCCTATTCATATACCCATCCAGATGTCTCTTAAATGTTGTAATTGTACCAGCCTCCACCACTTCCTCTGGTAGCTCATTCCATACACGTACTACCCTCTGTGTGAAAACATTGTCCCTTAGGTCCCTTTTAAATATTTCTCCCCTCACCTTAAACCTATGCCCTCTAGTTTTGGACTTTGGGGAAAAGACCTTGCCTATGTATTTACCCTCTGTACGCCCCTCATGGTTTTATAAACCTCTATAAGGTCACCCCTCAGCCTCTGACACTCCATGGAAAATAGTCCCAGCCTATTCCACTTCTTCCTACAGCTCAAACCCTCAACTCTGGCAACATCCTTGTAAATCTTTCCTGCACTATTTTGATTTTAACAACATCTTTTGTAAAAGCTTGAAAATTTGGAGAAATGGACAGCTAGCCACAGCGGGAGTTAAATGTTTGGGTGCGTGCTGTCTTGAATTTTATGACCTAGATGGAGAAAGAGAGGAAGAGAGACAGAGAGAGAGAGTGAGGCGCAGAAGCAGCTTCCTTCAGACAGACACTAGCTCATTTAGATAGAATCAGCTTGACTTACTCAGAAGATGTCCTTCAGAGAAGAGGTGCTGTTATCATCAGCCCAAACAGTCATGGCTCGGTGATAAATAAATCCTGAGTTGCTTCAAAGAAAGTCAGAAATAAAAGGCTGTGGAAGTGTCAGAGAGGGAGACATCCTACAAAGCTGTTGAAGATTATAATGTTAATAATTGAGTTAAGTTAGCAGCTTGTTTAAAGGCCTCAGGAAGAGACATTAACTAAAGAAAATGGCATCAAGTGAATGCCTAAAGGAAATCGGTTACAGCTGTACCACCTGAATAAGGGACATGGGATTGAACACAGGGATTACTCTTTACTGAGAACGGGGTATCTTTAAGCTTGTTGTCCAGTTAAAAGATCTGAATCTTTCTTTCTGATATTCGTAATGAGTTTGTTTCGCCAAGGTCTTGTATAGTGTAATATAGTTTCCTTTTGTCTTATGTGCAATAACACTTGTGAATAAGTTCAGCGACTGACCTCCGAGGAAAAAAGAAGAAAGAAAAAGCTTACAGTCTATTGAGTCAGATTTCACTCTGGGGTTTGACTTATCTAGTGTTAACATCAATTGTGATAACAGAGGTTAATGTTTCTGAAACAGTTAATGTTGATGCTGCATTAGCTGATAATGTAACATCTTCAGGTTGCGAATCAGACGGCCTATCATGAGGTTTCGATGGAGCTAGACAAGTCATCTCTGGCTCCCGGTAGTTGTAATTACAAGCAAGTGCGACTAGTTCATATTATTTTAAAGATAACACAGTGTGGAGCTGGAGGAACACAGCAGGCCAGGCAGCATCAGAGGAGCAAGAAAGCTGACATTTCAGGTCAGGACCCTTCTTCTTCAGAGCTTATAGTCCAACCACAATAGCAAAACAGATGGCATGGTTATTAACAGGATATCTGCATGGGATATTTCAGTCTTTCAGTATTTCAGCCACAGTAGGTCAAAACATCAGCTTCCCTGCTCCTCTGATGCTGCCTGGCCTGCTGTGTTCCTCCAGCTCCACACTGTGTTATCTCTGACTCCAGCATCTGCAGTTCTTACTATCTTATATTATTTCAACCTATTTCTCTCATGCAATAAACTTCATATTGTTATGAAAGACTCTTCTTGTTAAGACTCTTTAGTTCTTTATCCTCTTATCGCTGATAAAATTAGACCGGCCATTAGACCCAGTTCAGACACCAAGAGGAGGGCTCTTGTGATGCAGTGATAGTGTCCCTACCATTGAGCCAGGAAGACCTGGGTTCAAGTCCGACCTACCCCAGAGGTGTGAGATAACATCCCCGAAAAGGTTAATTAAAAAATACTTTTGGACAACATATTCGGAAGGGGCCTCTGGACCAGGAGGCCTGTCTTCAAGTCCCATCTGCTGCAGAGGAGTGTGAACATGCCTGAACAAGTTGATTAGAAAATGTCTAGAAAGGAGAACAGGAAAGCAGAAAAATATCCCAGCCACAAGTCAGCAAGTGATTGGAACCTGCAGCCGAATGAGACACAGAGCAATGCCTACACTTCAAAGGTCGATTCGTGGCTCTGCAATCACAAATAGGTGCTAAACCAAATGAAAACTCATTCTCTCTGCAGTTAGGAATAAATGCAGAACAGTCAATCGCCCCCTATCTGCCTTAGTTCATTCCAGTTTGCAAAACAGAGCCTCAACTCCAGGGGCAATGTGCCTGATACTCCTGTATGTTATAGGATTGAGGTAAATCCTTCAGCTTGGATCGGCTGTCTCTTTCCAAGCAATTCCAACCACAATAGCAAAACAGATGGCGTGGTTATTAAGAGGACATTGGCATGGGGTATTTCAGTCACAGTAAGTCAAAATTTCCTTTCAACAAGGCTGCTTTAAAGTCGACCTTTGTGTTTGTGTTCCTTCGCGAATGGGAAAAACACCATCGAAAGCCAACTGGCATCACTTCACACAGGCCCTTTGATGGTTATGAAATTATGACATGAAGTAATAATTGTTACCACCACAATACCAAGACCCCTCCTGACTAACAGGCTCAGCCATTGAGAAGAGAAACAGCTCATCAAAGGTCAAAACTGGGAGCAGACAGGCCTTAGTGTAACTGCTAACGTAACAGCACAGCTCCTTTCTCCAGTTTCTCATCCTCAACTTGTTTGACACAGGAGAGGCCCATATTCTCACTATGCTGCTGACCATATCCCCCAGCCAGCCTACCTGACCCTCATGTCATTTATCATGGTTAATAGTTCCCTCTCCTCTCCTTCCAGCTCCCCACCTTGCTTCATTAATACTATTCTTGACCTCTCTGCACTCAGGTGGGGCTTGACACAACAGGAGGACAGGCTGGGAGCCCTGAGCATGTGCATACAACTGCTGTCTAAGGGTTTGATTACTTCGGACAGCACAGTGGCTCAGTGGTTAGCATCACTGCCTCCCAGTGCTGGGGGTCTGGGTTCGATTCCACATTCAGGCAACTATCTGTGTGTCTCCTCATGTCTGTGTGGGTTTCCTCCCACTGTCCAAAGATGTGCAGATTAGGTGGATTGGCCATGCTAAATTCTGGGTTATAGGGTCGGGGGGTGGGTCTTGGTGGGATGGTCTTTCAGAGGGTCAGGATGGACTGAATGGCCTGTTTCCATACTGTAGGGATTCTAGGACTGGGATGGCGGGGGTACTTCTTCACTCAGATGGTTGTGGAGCCTCAGTCATGGTTTAAATCAGAAGTAGGTAACCAGCCACAATCTTGGTCCACACCTACTCACTTGTTCTTTCTTATGTTGGGTGCTATTGCTCCATCTCCAAGCTTTGTTTTCAGTCCTTGAACAAGGTCAAATCCAGACAGATTTCCATAGCCCTCCATCTGCACCTCTTTTGTCAAGGTTCTTCCCCTGCGCATTGAAACAGCCCCGAATAAAGCGTCTGCAATTATGACCTTGGTAAAATAACCCTTCACACTCTTCCCAACCTGTCCACAGACTTTACAGCACAGTCGGCCATACCATCTGCTTCCAATGATACCTTTTGACTGACAGCTGGAGGGACTTTACCCATCGTATCTAGCAAACCTTTGCCTGCATTGGCTTATCTTCCCGCTCACTGCCCCCCACCCCAACAAAACAATTAAGTTTGTAGCCCACAGCTCCCCAAAAGTCTCTCCTGGGTCCTCCCCTTTCTTTATTTGCATTTGCTCCCTCAGCAATGTCGGCTGAAGGTTTGATGTTAGGTGCTTTGTCTATGCTGTCCTCCAATGACCAACTCTGCAAACCCTGTTACATTGCCTGTCTAACATCCCGTCCTGTATGAGTTGCAATGTCCTCAAATTAAGCCAAAGGAAGGCCAAAGCCACGGTCTTCAGATCTCACCACAAGCACCAATTTCTCAGCACTCAGCAGCAGATTGGGAATCCTGCAGCGAGTAACGCACCTCCTGACTCCTCAAAGCCTGTCCACCATCTACAAGGCACAAGTCGGAGTGTGATGGAATACTCCCCACTTGCCTGGATGAGTGCAGCTCAACAACACTCAACAAGTTCAACACAATCCTGAATGAAGCAGCCTGCTTGATTGGTACCCAATCTCAACCTTCAGTGTTCGCTCTCTTCACCATCAATGCAAAGAGGCAGCAGTGGGCACCATCTGCAAGGTGCGCTGCTCTAGCTCAATGTTCATTTGACAATGTCACCCATGACCTGTGACCCCTGCACCAGCAAGGAGGACAAGGGCAACAGATACATGGGAACACCACCCCCTGCATGCACCCCTCTAATTCACACACCATCCTGATTTAGAAATATATCGCCGTTCCCTCATTGTCATGGTGTCAAAAACTTGGAACTCCCTCCCTAACAACATTGTGGATGTCCCTGCACCCCAAGAGCTGCAGAGGTTTAATTAGGTATCTGAGCTCCATCTTCTCCAGGGGAACTAGGGATGGGCAATAAATGTCAGTCCAGTCAGCAATGCCCACGTCACATGAAAGAATAAATAAAAAGCTCCATCCTCTTTTCTTGCCACTAAGGTGGAATCAGATTAGCATTGTCTTTGCCCCTGAGCAGAGCTTCCAACTTCACACTATCTCTATCAGAATTCCACTTCAACATGCAAATTAGGAGCAGAAGTGGGCCACTCAGCCTTTTCTGCCAGGTCTATCATTCAGTAAGACCAGGGCTGATCTGATTACTTCGCATTCCCGTCTATTGTTGGTAGCCTTTCAACCAGTTAGCTTATCAAGAATCTAATTCTGCCTTAAAAATATTCAAGGACTCTACTTCCACCTTTTGAGGAAGAGATTTCCAAAAATTCACAATTTGCTGTGAGAACAACGTTCTCCTTATGCCTGACTTAAATGGCTAACCCCTCTTATTTTTACACAGTGACCCCTAGTTCTAGATTGTCCCACACAGGAAAAGATCCTTTTCACATCTATCCTGTTAAAAACGCTTAGGATCTTATGTGTTTCAAACAAGTCTCATCTCACTTTCCCAAACTCTAGTGGATAGAAGCCGAGACTGACCAGCCTTTCCTCACAAGACAATACACCATTCCAGGTACCAATTTGGTAAAACTTCAGGAGAATGATAAATTATACAGTATTTCAAATGTTTGTCCATGCCCTACATAACTGAAGCATCACATGCCTACTTTGGTTTTCAATTCTCCGCGCAATAAAACATTTGGTTAATGTTCCTAATTACTTGCTGTAACTGCATGCTAATGCTTTGTGATTCATGCACTAGGACACCCAGATCCCTCTGCAACTCGAAGTTCTGCAGTCACTTAACTTTTCTTTATCCTTGTGTAGCCTCCTTATGCGTTCCTCAGCTTTGTAACGTCACCTGAGTCTAGGCCTGCTTGTGGCCAAATGCTACTGAACCCTGCATCCACACTTTGAACACCTCCAGAACTGATATTCCAATCTTGCCCTGGTGAGATTCTCACCTTGCATCCTCAGTAAACCTCAGCTCATCCAAAACCCTTTGACCCATGTCGACCAACGCTGAGTTTCCTCACCCACCATCCTTGTGCTTGCTGACCTACCTTGATGCCCAGTCAAGGATCAAGGCTAAAATTGCCTTCCTTCTGTTCAAGTCCCTCAGTTCTCCATGCTTTTCCTAACATTCTTCATCCTCACTACCTTCTGAGAACAATTGCACATTCCTCACTTACTGTGCTATATTTCAGCAGACATGACCTCAGCTGTCTTGCCTCTAAGCTTTCAAATTCATTTTCTTTCGAGACTGGGCCATTACGTACATTCAAGGCTGAAATAAACAGATCTTTAATCAGTAAGAGAATCAAGGGTCATCAAGGGGAAAGTGGAGTTGAGGATTACCAATTCAGCCATGATTTCACTGGATGGCATAACAGACTCAATGCACTGAATGGCCTAATTCTGCTCCTATATCTTACGGTTTTCCAAACCTCACTGTCACTCTTTCTTCTTTAAAGAAACATTTAGTCACTACCTCTTGATAGTTCCTTCTTTAGCTCTGTAAATTCTGTGTCTGAAAAGAATCAAAGGTGAAATATCCGAGGACTTGACATATGTGAATGAATGAAAATTGCTGCAAACTTTTTAGCAAACAAACTCACTAAACTTTCACCAGTGGGTGAACATTTTATGAAACATTCACTCGCTATACATCCTTGTTGTACAGTTCCAGGTTCATGCCCCACTGTATATTTCAAACACAGAACCATACAATAGTGCAATACTCAGGGCATGTCACAGCTTCAGGGGTTCCACCTCTTGGATGAGATTGTGCTTACGCATTTCGTTGGTCAGATAAGATTTGTGTACACTTCTTAATCTCCAAACTTCCACTCTGGGGCTGGGCCCGGGACTGGGGAAAGAGACTTCACAGCAATATCAGGATGTGATATTAGATTGGAGGCCCTTTCAGTTTTCAGAGAAAAGTGAGGGATTCACTCTCAAACGATCTGATTATCTGTCTGATTTCATGTATGCGTGGATTCGAGTGCTCTCTCGGCATCGTGTGCACCGAGGAGTTCCTTGTGTCCGTGCGACCACTTCAAGATCAGTTTTGGATTTTTCTGACTCAAGACGAACGGCTGGAACAACCAAGTAAGAAAACACTGGCATACGTTTGCTGCTGACAGAGCAGCGCAGATTTTAAACGCTGGGTAAGAAACCTCAAAGAAAGCAGACGCTGCAATTCGAAAGTAGCTACGGGGGATGCTGAAGTGCTGGCGAGCATCCTGAAGGTGCGAAAACCGCTATATAAATGCAGGTTCTTTCCTTCGCTCTCGCCCTGCCTTCCACGCCGCAGCACTCACCCCCCCTGGTATCAGAGTGGCAAACTAAATCTAATGTGCAAGGTTTCTCAGCCCGCACTATTGCTGCTTCACCTTCGGGCCCACATTGCCTTGCTGATTAATTCCTGGCAGTGTCGCTGCAATCTGGTTACCATTAGCTGAGGTCATTGCTCTATCTCCCTGTGCATTGAGCCCAACTGTGGGGAATTCCTTTCAGCCATGTAACTGCTTCAAGAACAATTCAACAATTTACAGATTCTTCGACGAGGCAACCAATAGTTGAATGCACCTCAACCGATGACTAAAAAAATACACACACACACATACACAGGCTTTCTATTTATAATGCAGTCTGGTGTGGGAACTGTGCTAGTTGTGGTAGCAGATTTATATATAGCTCAGCGCATGTGATGTCATTTTGACCTCTCGCCTCTGAGAACTCAGTTCCAAGGCAGCTCAGACAGACAGAATGAAAGCCTCCATTGTCCCACGCAGGAAGAGTTCAGGCAGCTCCGACCCAGCGGCTCAGTGCTCGTGGACGAACAACTCAAGTTTGCCCCCAAAGTGGCACAAAGCGGGGTGGAGGGTGTGAACGTTATTTGCTGCTACAGCCGCGGTAAGGGTAGGGAGTGAGGACGTCCTCTCGGTGTTCAGATTGCTGTCACATTAAAAAAAAGGAGTAAGGCATTCAGCTAGTTCTCGGCTCGACCAGTCATGTGCTCAATCCGCATCCAGCTCCTCTCTGGTCGGGTCAGCATTTTCTGTCCATCCCTAGTTGCCCTACAGAGGGTGGTAGCGAGTTGCTTTCTTGAACCATTGCAGTCCATGTGCTTGCAGTCCATCTTAGTTCCATGTGGTCAAGAACGCCCTCCACCGTGTCTCCCGCATCTCATCCCTCACACCCCGTCCACGTAATAAGAACCAAAAAAGAATCCCCCTCGTCCTCACGTACCACCCCACCAACCTCCGGATCCAATGCATCATCCTCCGACACTTCCGCCATCTGCAATCCGACCCCACCACCAAAGACATTTTTCCCTCCCCACCCTTATCTGCTTTCCGGAGAGACCACTCTCTCGTGACTCCCTTGTCGGCTCCACACTCCCCTCCAGCCCCACCACACCCGGCACTTTTCCCTGCAGCCACAGGAAGTGCTACACCTGCCCCCATACCTCCTCCCTCACCCCCATCCCAGCCCCAAGAAGACTTTCCACATCAAGCAGATGTTCACCTGCACATCTGCTAATGTGGTATACTGCATCCGCTGTACCCGTTGTGGCCCCCTCTACATCGGGGAAACCAAGCGGAGGCTTGGGGACCGCTTTGCAGAACACCTACGCTCGGTTCGCAATAAACAACTCCCCCTCCCATTCCTCAGACGACATGTCCATCCTGGGCCTCCTGCAGTGCCACAATGATGCCACCCGAAGGTTGCAGGAACAGCAACTCATATTCCGCTTGGGAACCCTGCAGCCCAATGGTATCAATGTAGACTTCACAAGCTTCAAAATCTCCCCTCCCCCTACCGCATCCCAAAACCAGTCCAGCTCGTCCCCGCCTCCCTAACCTGTTCTTCCTCCCACCTATCCCCTCCTCCCACCTCAAGCCACACCCCCATCTCCTACCGACCAACCTCATCCCGCCCCCTTGACCTGTCTGTCCTCCCTGGACTGACCTATCCCCTCCCTACCTCCCCACCTACACTCACCTTTACTGGCTCCATCCCCGCCTCTTTGACCTGTCTGTCTCCTCTCCACCTATCTTCTCCTCTATCCATCTTCTATCTGCCTCCCCCTCTCTCCCTATTTATTTCAGAACCCCCTTCCCCTCCCCCATTTCTGATGAAGGGTCTAGGCCCGAAATGTCAGCCTTCCTGCTCCTGTGATGCTGCTTGGCCTGCTGTGTTCATCCAGCTCTACACCTTGTTATCTTAGTTCCATGTTACTTCTTTATCCTCACCAACAAAAATCTATCGCTCAGTTTCGACCGATTCCTAGGCTCAATGGGGGAGATTCCAAACCTGAAAGTTCAGCCCCCATTTCACCACTGGGGAAAGGGGGCAAACTCTGAAATACCAAGTGGGGAAGGCTCAAACATCTGACGGGGTGGGGGAGGCATCTGAAGTCATTGCTGAGTTCAAATAGACACCACCACAAGGTGACAAGGTCCTACCCAAGTATGGGAGTGGCAAAAGTTTGGAATAAAACAAAGAACTGCGGATGCTGGAAATCTGAAGCAAAAACTGAAATTGCTGGCCGAACTCAGCAGGTCTGGCAGTATCTGAGCAGAGTTAAGGTTTTGGATCCAGTGACCCAGGTTGTGAAGGAGGGTCACTGAACTGGGAATGTTCACCCAGCCTTCGCTCCACAGATGCTGCCAGACCTGTAGATATCTTCCGCAAAACCTTCTCAGTCCTCTTACAAGTCGTTGGAGGACAGATAAAGCCTGTGGAACTGTCAAACTGTCAAGTTTTAAAAACAATCTATCCGTAATACGTCAGCGAGATTTTTTAAAACCAAAAACTGGTCTAACAATTAAAGTAGCAGCTTGTTAACAACAATTGTTGCAATGACTATGTGGCTGTTTTTGTGTACCGATATGTATCTCAGTCAGGGCATTGTTTGTTCACAGTTTCATTGGCAGCTCCAAGATGAAATTAAAGGGGTAACTCTCTCTTTGATGTGTGGGTATGAATACGACTGTTTGTTTTAATATTGGATGAAGTATTCAAAAGTATTTATATGTTTTGGATGGGCTTTGATGAATCCTAGATTTTGTTTTACAATATGATTGCTACTAACAACTTTATTTTGTTCATCTCATCACAGCTCCTGCGGTCTGTCCACATGGATACTGGGTGAGTTTACATGAAGTTTGTAAGTGTGAAGGGTGCTGGTTGGGTTAAGCATTGGGTAGAGTTAGCATTGAGGAATAGAGTGGCTTTTGGGGGTTGATGACACATGTGTGTTGCTATTAGGTTGGTATGGAGGGTGTGAGGAGAAAGAATGGTGGATGGCATTATTTGTCATAAGTTCATATTAAGTTGGCATGGAGAGTGTGGGATATGTGAGGGCGTGGGTTGGCGCAGATCCAGCATGGGGATTGGGTGTGAGGATGAGAGGGCTGTGATGTAGAGGGCCCAATATTTAACTGGGATAAACTCCCTAACAATGGAGGGGAATCTTAAATCTGTTCCCCCTCAGCACACAATCGCCCCTGTAGCCACCTCCAATCTGCACCCAAGGGCTGTGGGCCCGACTACATTCCTGTACCTACCACCTGCACCCCTCCACTCCCCGCCCCCGCTTCCCCCAACCATTTTAGCAAAGGTCTGGCCATTCAGCTGAGCTCCTGCCAATATGGCATGGTGAGCAAGAGATTTGCAGTCTTGAGTTCCCCAAATTGGAAATGAAAACGGATCAGTACAGTGGTTTCAGAGATAGTAGGAACTGCTGATGCTGGAGAATCTGAGATAACAAGGTGTAGAGCTGGATGAACACAGCAGGCCAAGCAGCATCAGAGGAGCAGGAA
>NC_063336.1:11520836-11545367 GCF_021869965.1 Rhincodon typus | reverse complement strand
TGGGTTTCCTCCGGGTGCACTGGTTTCCTCCCACAGTCCAAAGATGTGCAGGTTAGGTGGATTGGCCATGCTATTGTGTCCAAAGGTGTAAAGGTTAGGTGGATTAGCTGTAAGAAATGCAGGGTTGTCTGGGTGGGATGCTCTTCGGAGGGTTGATGTTAACTTGATGGGCCAAGTGGCCTGTTTCCACACTGTAGGGATTCTATTCTTAAAAATGCAGACTCTAATCTCCATTGCTTTTTTATTCCTTGCGAACAGAGAGGTTGAGGCTTCCAGCTGCCTTGATGTACTCCCTGATTTGACCCCTGATTAGTCTAGCTTTACTTTTATGGTCTCCATTAACACAGAAAATATTTACATTCTATCTAGCATTTAAACCCTTTAGCACCTCCCTTTTAACCTTGCACACTGTGCTAATCTTCCTAACGGTCTAATGATGACCGGTACTCTGTGATATGGCACTATCCTACACAGAAACAAAAGTCCCACATTCAGCTCCCCAGTTCATTCATCACACCTGATGCAATAGCTGGGCTGCTAAAACTAGTTTAATCGCTAGTTGGATCAGAACAAGTCGGGGAACAAGTGTTGGCTAATCGGTGCCTGTTAAAAAAGTGCAAAGGTTGCTTAAGAACAGCCTTCAAACTTAGCTACGGTGTCCGTGTGAAGCAAACCTCAGAAATAGTCGAGGGACACCCTTCGGAGGGTCGGTGTAGACTCGATGGGCCAAGTGGCCTGCTTCTACACAGTAGGGAATTCCATGATTTTCTATGATTCTCTAGTTTGTAACAAGAAGAATGACAACATGCATCCATGGAAAGCGTTTAATATAATGAAACTCTTTATGATACTTCACAGGACTGCTATCAAACTGCATCTGACACTCAGTCGGATACGGGGATAGATGAAAACAAACCACCAAAAACTTGGTCAATTGTTTAGATTTCACAAAGTGTTCTAAAGAAGGAAGCAAAGGTACAAGACGAAGAGACATAGTAAGAGAATTCCACCTTTTAAGGCCAACAAAAGAGAACTGGAGGAGTTCATTTGTGCATTGACTTCCTGATCACTAGTTTAGCTCATACAGTGTTTAAGGAAAACTAACTGTCACAGTTAATGCATTGAAACTGACCAGGTTCAATCTCCCATTCTGCTGAAGATTGCTATAAGATTGATTATTGCTTGCTGAGAGTGTGTGCTGACCTAATTTGCTATTCTGGGATTAGGCACTGTTTTTTATGGAACAGAGTCTGCTATTCCCAACATACACAACAGGAGCAGCCTACCAGATACAGACCTAGCACATCAATGAAAAGATCTTGGTTCAAATCTCACCCTAGCAAGATGCGAAATTAAATTCAATAACATGGTGTGGTTAAACCCCAGCCTCATCATCAATCTAGGTACGAAAAGTGAAGATTTCCTTTCGCTTGAGACCTAAGGGTTCAGATACATAATTCTTTGAAGTTTCCATCATACATAAACAGGGTGGTTAAGAAGATGTTAAGCATGCTTGTCTTCGTTGCTCAGACCTCTGAGAATAGGAGTTGGCGTTGTACAGGGCCATTGCTGAGGCCTCCCCTGGAGCACTGTGTCCAGTTCTGGTCACCCTGTTGTAGGAAGGATATTATTAAACTGGAGAGTGTGCAGAAAAGATTTACCAGGATGTTGCCGGGAAAGGAGAGGTTGGGATTTCTTTCACTTGAGCATAGGAGATTGAGGGGTGACCTAATAGATGTTTATAAAATCATGAGGGGTACAGATAAGGTGAACGGCAGATGTCTTTTCCCTAGGGTGGCCGATTTCAAGACTAGGGGCATATTTTTAAAACGAGAGGACAAAGATTTAAAAAAGACATGAGGGGCAATATTTTTATTACAGAGAGTGGTTCATGTGTGGAATGAACATCCAGAGGAAGTGGATCAGGGCACAGTTACAATATTTAAAAGACATTTGAATAAGTACATGAATAAGAAATGTTTGGAGGGATATGGGCCAAGTGGAGCCAGGTGGGGCTAGTTTAATTCGGGATTAAGGTCGGCATGGACTGATAGGACTGAAGGGTCTGTTTCCATGCTGTATGACTTATGACTATATGCTGCTTTATTTTTTTGCTGGTTTTCTTTCTGAATCACACACTGGATTTTTGCTTGCTCGAGTCAGGTAACTTCTTGACTAGGAGGACCAACTTGGGTATTATGGGCCCTGTTATAGCCAATTTTCACTCTGGAATGGTGGGACTGTGGCACAGTTTCAAGCTCCCCAGCCTAGACACAACATAGGCAGGTTAGAAGGCTCACCTTGTTTCTCTGGGGCTTTGCCTCAGTTAGTTCACTCTTCACATACTCTCACTCACTTCTCCCCACCTTCCCAGGCCCCTACATGCCAACTCATGCATCCTTACCCACCCCCTTACTCCCAATATCTTTTTACCCCATCTTAAAAATCCATAAAAATCCAGTATCCACAATGTTTTATGAAAATTAAAATAATCTCACAAGCTAATACTGCTCTGCTCATACACATTTGATAGTGAAAAAAAACTCCTACCCATGAAATCCATTCAAAGGGATTAAATATTCTCTACTGTTCAATCTGTTACAAAATAAACAAAATTCTACTTAGTACCCAAACTGAAGACTCCTAATCCTTCATTAGCTTATTTGAAATGATCATCATACAGTGAAGTCAGGTTCCCTGCGGTAGGAAGTGGTTTTGTAGTTTTTGAAACTTAGCCAAGCATTCTCATTGACCTCAGCTATAACATCAGGCCCTGGAAAATGCTAACCAAGAACTCTACTGGAACTGTGGAACAGGTGGTCATGTATTTTCCTCACCTATATCTGGTAGCCTGTTAATCAAAGTGGTCCAGTTCGTTTCTTTTTAATTGACAGCATAAACCTTTTTTCAACTTTATATTGCCTGGGATTTTAAAACAGAATCAGATTGTGACACCTAACTGATGTTAACAACCCTTCAAGAGCCTTTACACTTATTCCATCAATAAGTGATTCTCTTACTATGGGTTAAAGTCCTTGACATTGCCAAAATAAAAACAGAGTCTGCTTAAACTCATTATAACTTTAAAATGTCCTTTTCTGAGTTCAGATTTCCTGCCTACACGTTTCATGCCTTACTCCGCTGGCCAAAATAGGAATTGCAGGGGAAAAAAAGGCCATTTCTGGGTGCAACATGCTATTTTTAAAGACCCCTGCAAAAATTTCAGCCCTTGTGCCACCGTTGGTTTCGTTGCTGCCTCTGAATCCAAATGTTACAAGTTGAAGTTGCCAATTGGATAGGCAAAGGCCTCGTGGTATTATTGCTGGACTAATAATCCAGAGAGCAGGTAGCGTTCTGGGGAACCTGGGTTCAAATCTCGCTACGGCAGATGGGTGGAATTTGAATTCAATAACGAATCCAGAATAAAGAACCTAAGGATCATGAAACCATTGTCGATTGTTATGAAAAGCCCATCTGTTCCACTAATGACGCTCAGGGAGAGAAATCTGCTATCCTTACCTGGTCTGGTCTACATGTGATTCTAGACCCATAGCAATACATAGTTGACTCTTAACTGCCCTCTGGGGCAATTAGGAATGGGCAATAAATACTGTGACGTCCTCATCCCCTGCATGAATTAAAAAACAAACTCCAGAAACCCGAGTGAAAAAATTGAGGCCGGCACCGCAGAGCCAATACCAAGGGAGTGCTACACTGTCAGAGGGGCTAGCTTTCTCAGAAGACCACAAACCAAGGTCTCATTTTTGCTCTCACATCAATGTAAAGAGTTCCGAATGAAGAGCAGCAGGAGTGGTCTCTCCACTGTTACAGTCGATATTCATCTCTCAACCAAAATCAATCAAACTAACCACTGGGAAATTTATCTCATTTCTGTCCTGGCAACTTTCAGTGTGCAACTTGGCTTCTACACCTCCGACCTCAACGTTTCAGATGCAGTTCCTTCTGTGCAAAGTGTTTGGGGCCATTCCTGAGGTCACAACAAGCTCTATGTAAATGCAAGTGCTTTCTTTTTAGTTAACCTTCATTTGGGTGGTTGGAGCAAGTGTGGAGAAACATGGATTTTCATTTAAATAAATATTTTCGGGCCCTTCCTGGCTGGTCAGAAACTCCATCGTGGAAGACTTTGTGGTCACAACTCAGGGGCTGACTCATGTATTTCTGCTAATCACAGCAGCGGTGATTTCATTAGGATGGCCAGTGAAAGCAGGAGTCGCTTTTTATGTTGACAATTCCTTGTGGTCCATAAAAATGATCACAGACAATAACAACAATGAGATGTTGGTCAAGAGATGACATAGAAAAAAGGACCCCTGAAACTTCACTCGAATAAAGCTACCATAATCTCTTCATCACTTCAACTTATTTCCGTGATAATATTTGTTGGTCGGATCTGGGTGTCTGTGTTAAGGTCAAAGTTTATTGGCCATCCCTAACTGTTTTCTTGGAAATATGGTACTAAGCCATTTTCTTGTCTTGCTGTTGTTCCTGTCATGATATTGACAAGCAACACTCATTCTTATAGAGTCAAAGAGTTATACAGCACAGAAACAGACCTTTCAGACCAACCAGTCCATGCCAAACATAATCCCAACCTAAACCAGTCCCACCTGTATGCTCCTGGCCCATATTCCTCCAAACATTTCCTCTTCATGTACTTATCCAATTATATTTTAAACTATGTGATTGTGCCCACATCCACCACTTCCTCAGGAAGTCATTCCACCCAGAAAGCACCCTCTGTGTAAAAAAAATTGCCCCTCATGACTTTGGGAAATTTCTCTCCTCTCACTTTAAAATTATATGCCCTAGGCTTGAAATCCCCCATCCTAGGGAAAAGACACCTATCATTAATACTCTCTATACCCTCACGATTGTATAAACTTCTATAAGGTTACCTCTCAACCTCCAACTCCAGTGAAACAAGTCCATAAGACCATAAGACATAGGAGCAGAAATTAGGCCATTCGGCCCATCGACTCTGCTCTGCCATTCGATCATGGCTGATAAGTTCCTCAACCCCATTCTCCCGCTTTCTCCCCGTAACCCTTTATCCCCTTGATAATCAAGAACGTATCTATCTCAGTCTTAAATGTGCTCAATGACCTGGCCTCCACAGCCTTCTGTGGCAGTGAATTCCATAGATTCACCACTGGCTGAAGAACTTTCTTCTTATCTCTGTTCTAAAAGGTCTTCCTTTACTCTAAGGCTGTGCCTTAGTCCCAGCCCCCTATCCAGCCTTCCTTTAAACCTCAAACCTTCCATACATGGCAACATCCTGGTAAATCTCTTCAAACCCTCTCCAGCTTAATAATATCCTTCCTATTAGCCTGCGTTCACCGACAGAAGCTTGCAGGCAGCATATCCAAGACAACAAGGTGCAGAGCTGGATGAACACAGCAGGCCAAGCAGCATCATAGGAGCAAAAAGGCTGATGTTTCGGGCCTAGACCCTTCATCAGAAATGGCAGCATATCCACATTGCCCAGCTCGACTCTTTTGAGAGGTTGACCTTTCTATCAGCCAAGACTGACTGGGTTGTACTCCTGCTCTGCATCTGAAATTTATTGATCAGAGCCCCTCATTTGAGAGACTAGAGACAAAGTTGCTGTCCCAGTGCAGTACCGAGGAACTGCTGAGAACTGGTAACATTTTAAACCAAAGCCCCATCTCCATAGGTGTACAATGCCCCATGGCATTATATTCGAAAAGCCAGGGGAATTCTCCTTGGCGTCTTTGTCAATATTTATCTTTCGAACAACACTGGGCTGTTAGAATCCTAGAATTGAACCCTACAGCGCAGTAAGAGGCCATGCGGCCCATCGAGATGCACCAGTCCTCTGAAGATTATCCCACCCAGTCCCACCTTCTGCCACCTCATCCCCATAACCCTGCATGGGTTTTTATTTTTAACCAGAAACTGGGAAACCGAAACGGCTGGAGAAACTCAGCCGGTCTGGCAGCATCTGCTGAGAGAAAGCGGAGTTAACGTTTCGGGCCCAGCGGCCCGTTTTGAGGCCAGTTCTGAAGAAGAGTCACAGGGCTCGAAACGTTAACTCTGCTTTCTCTCCGCAGATGCTACCAGACCGGCTGAGTTTCTCAACCAATTCCTGATTTTGACACAACAGACCATGGGCCTTCTTTCTGCGCTGCCCTGTCCTCCTTCTCTCCCATGGCACACCACTGTTCCATTCTGCTCCAGGCTGGCTGGGTCTGCTCGCATGGCCTTCCCCTGGTGGACAGCTCGGAGAAAAGGTGGCACACCCTGCTCTACTCCACCCTGTTCACCAACACATCCAGGACCCCCCATCCATGAACCTGTCCCCCAACCCCCCCAACCCCGCTTTTCCCTGGTCCAGAGCTGGCTGAGCCAATCGATACAATCCATGTACATTTTTCCCCAATAATTTTATAGAGACGCCAACCCCGGCCTAATGGGTTCCAATTCTCACAGCGAAAATCCTCAAATTTTACGGTTAAAAGCAATTAAAACTAAACAGCCTCATGAAATTAAAGTGGATCTTAAACCTGGTGAAGGTCAGGCTTTTCTTCCTAATTCATTCACAGGATATGGGCACCTTTGGCTGGGCCATCATTTATTGCTCACCCTTAATTGCCCAGAGGAGAGTCAACCTCACTGCTGGGGCTCTGGAGTCACCTGTCGGCCAGACCAGGTAAAGATGGCAGATCTCTTCTTTACCCACAATTCACTGAGGGTACTTAGTCACCTTTAGGCTCGCCTTTAATTCCATTTATAGCCACTGTGCTAATTTGGCAGTGCACTTTCCACTTTCTATCTGTACAGTTAAGCACTTTCTGAAATCATCTATACAGGTACCGGCTGAACAGGAGCCTAAATATATCTTGAGGAGGCATTGGAGCTGTGGGTGTGGCTATTGATTGATTGAGTCTTACTCACTAGAGAGGACCACCACACCTCAGGCGAGGGGAGAGGTTCAGTCGGAGAGGCCCTTCATGGTAACCTCAATGCGTAATGGGTAATGGGTATTGAACCCACACTGTTGGCATCACTACTGCTTCACAAACCAACCGTCCAGCCAACTGAGCTAATCTGTACTCCCCTGTACGAGATTTGTAGGTGCTCCACCATTTTGTCCATTCCTTCCCTACCAAGTTGTTCATGGATTTTAAGCCCTGAATACCGACATTAAATGCCTGAGCCTTGCGAGTGGTTTCATGGAAAGTAAAAAGATCCGAGCATCATCAAATAAGCCAGGACAGAGGATTTCCTCTCGGCGCTTTGTGCAACAAATCTGTTCTTGATAAACAGCTCGATGGCTGTGTCATCCTCAGACTGTTTAGAAAAAGCCTTCTTCCGTTTGTGGTGAACCTGATTTTCCACTGTGTGCATTCGAAAGCCAAATGTCCTTTGTTCATAGTCAGTAAGTTCCTTCCTGTTGAAGTTGGGATAAAGAAGGGGGAGGATGTGGTATAACTTGGTGTTGTGTGAACAGGCTAATAAAGGAAGTATTTGAAACAGGACAACCTGGACAAGGGAAAGTGTTCACTGTGGAATTGTACTGGCAATCACAAGACGCTGTGATGAAAAGTAGCCTACAGATCAAAGCAAATGCAGTATTGGGACAACTGCTTCTTGTCCATTACGTGGAGAAGTAAGCTGGGGAAAGCATGAGGTTTACAGCAAGTAGTACCGGTGTCTCAGTGGTTAGCACTGCTGCCTCACAGCGCCAGGGACCCGGGTTCGATCCCACCCTCAGGCAACTGTCCGCGTGGAGTTTGCACATTCTCCGTGTGCTCTGGTTTCCTCCCACACTCCAAAGATGTGCAGGTTAGGTGGATTGGCCGTGCTAAATTGCCCATAGTGTTCAGGGATGTGAGGGTTACAGGGGAAATGCAGGGATAGGGTAGGTCTGGGTGGGATGCTCTTCTGAGGGTCAGTGTGGACTTAATGGGTTGAATGGCCTGCTCCCATGCTGTAGGGATTCCACAATATTGGAGGTGGAATTGTTCCATTGGTATCTCTAAGCCCAGCCTATTTGTAGCTGATAGTCTGGACTTGGCTGCTAAACAGCTCACTATAAACCTCTGCCCTTTACACATCTGCTCCTGGCAGCCCATCACTCCACATGAAAAGGAAGAAGCAGCTTGCATTTCTACAGCACTTTTTAAGCACCTGGAGACATCACAAAGTGCTTTACTTGGCTTCTGCAGCCTTCCTCAGGACTGAGATGCAGACAATTTCCTTCCTCCGAGAGTAGAATTCTTTGCCACAGAAGGCCATGCAGGCCAAATTGCCGAATATAACAGCGAAAGCGACAGACAAACGTTAAGGTTTAAAAGGTACGGGGAAGGAGTGGGAATATGGCATTAAGATAGAGGGTTAGCCATGATTGTACTGAATGGTGGAGCAGGCTTGAGGGGCTGAATGGCCGACTCCTACTCTGAGCTTACAGCTGATGAAGTGCTTGGAAAGTGCGGATGCTGAAGTTAAATCTCCAGGAGACTGTGGCAAGGAACACAGAACAAAAACCATGGCGGCATTTAAAGAAGCAATTACAGTTTTACTCATTTTTTTCTTTGGTCATTTTTCATTTGTTAGTCATGAAGACATTGGAGATGGGGGGTGGGGATAAAGGATAACCCCTGCTCCCCAAGGATTGGATTTCTGGTGGGTAAAGAAGCTGCTCTTTTTTTAGCTGCCTATTCTGGCTGTGAGAGTCCAATTGAGACTAACACTCACGTCTTTAGAAACGTCTGAGCATATTATATAATGCTGTTGCAGAGCCAACATCATTCCAATGTACACACTACACAGCCATGTATTGTTTGGCAGATACCATTCCTTTATGTATTATATACTACACACTGTGTCATACAACATATGAAACTGCTATTGGCTACAAATATACTCAAAATCATGCATTTAATGTGCACTTCCATTGTCCAACTCACTATACACTATGCGATAATATTATCTAATATCATGGTTCCCATGTGGTAGTGGTTGAATCTGGAATAACTGGAACTACAGTATGTAAATAGGGCTAGGGGTGAGGGAGGGGCTGTGTAGATTCCAGTTCTACTAACAAATGGAGACCTCGTGACACCCATTTGGAAATTGTTGAGTAGGTTGGACCTCCATTGGAGTTGAGAAGATTGAGAGGTGATCTTAATGAAATCCATAAGATTCTTAAGGGTGTTTGACAGGATAGGTGTGGAAAGGATGTTTTCCCTCAAGAGGGACTCTAATAACAGGGGCCACAGTTTATAAATAAGGGCTGTCCCTTTATTTAAGACAGAGATGAAGAGGAATTTCTTCTCTCAACTCTTTGGAATTCTCTTCCCAGAGAGCAGTGATCATTGAATCTATTAAAGGTGGAGTCACGTAGATTCTTAATGAACAAGAAAGCCAAAGTCTCTAGGGGACAAAAGCAAAATACCGCAGGGCTGGAAATCTGAAACAAACACAGAGAATGCTGGAGAAACTCAGCAGGCCTGGCGGCCTCTGAAGAGGAGTGAATACTGGACTTGAAACGTTAACTCAGTTTCTTTCTCTGCAAAGTCTTGGAGGTTGGTGGTGATGGGCTGGGGATAGGGTCATCCAGGAGCTAAGGCCATAATCTGGTCAGCAATTACATGTGATTCAACATTGAAGCAAACTAAAGGGGCCCGACTGGCCTATCCCTGCTCCTGTTCCTTTAGCTCTTGTATTCTCATGGTGACACATTCGGTGCTGAAAGGAAACTGCAAAATAACTTCCAAGTGACAGCTCCACTGAAGTTACAGAAAGCAAAGTGAGTTACAGCGTGAAGTGAGCCCATGGTTACTGAGGCTGTTTAATGCTGAAATATTAGGCCCAGCCAAATCTGCCTGGAACTGATACATACACAAAACATATGTGTGTGTGTGTGTTGTGTGTGTTTGTATATCTGTTTTATATGTATATGCACTGATTTAACACAATCATCCAGGATTTGGAACGGGAGGCGAGGAGATCAAGGGTACCTCAGATTGTTCAGGAAATGTACCCGAGCAAACAGTTGTAAATTTAGCAGTTGATTGATCAGGACCTGAAGATTTTCTATGGCACACACAAAGAGTGTCTTACATTCAAGGGCCTGCTACAGTGGGCTCTTTGAGGATAATGAAAGAAAACACAGAGGAAGGATCCCAGCACATCTGTTCCTGTCAGACTTTCCATGCAAGAGAGTTAACACAGGATGTAATTTACTGCCATGCACAAGGTTTGTTCCCTGTCTTTTAATGTCTCAACTGTGCAGAGTGCCAGCTGAACAACAAATGGAAGCTCAGCTAAGGCATGGAAGAAATGAATTATTCCAACTACAAGATTGAAGGGTTTTCCAGTTAGGTGCATTTCGTACAAAGCAGGGAGAGTTATTTAAACTCACTGTATACCAGCTAAGTCTCAAAAACCACAGGCCGTCACTTGGTATTTTCTACAACTGCTGTAACTATATATCTGGGCTCTTCTGTTTTGGTTTAATGCTAGGCCTTGCCATTCATGGCTGTGAACATCAGCCGTGCTCCACAGGGTAGCATTCTCACCCTGAGCTGAAAGGATGTGAAGCCCTTCGAGATGGTGGTGGTTGTGGATTTAAAAGGTGCTGTCCAAGGAATTTGGTTGAGTTGTCGCAGTGAATCTTACCAACATGCACTGGTTGTTGAGTGAATGCTTGTGGATGTGGTGCCAATCAAATGGGCTGCTTTGTCCTGGACGGTGTCGAGCTTCTTAGTGTTATTGGAGCTGCACCCATCCAGGCAAGTGGGGAATGTTTCATCACACTCCCGATTGTGTCTTGTGGACAAGCTTCAGGAGGTGAGTAACTTGCTGCAATATCCTAGTCTCTGACTTGCTCTTGTCACTGCTGTATTCATATGGCTAGTGAAGCTCAGTTTCTGGTCAATGGTTACTGTGATGTTGATAGTGGGTGTGTTTTAATGATGCTAATGCCATTAAATGTCAAGGGGTGATGGTTAGATGCTCTCTTGTTGGAGATTTGTGTGGTGCAAACATCACTTGCCACTTGTCAGTGCGAACCTGGATATTTGACCAGGTCTTGCAGTGTTTGGACTTGGAGTGCTTCAGTTGCCAAGGAAATGCTAATGACACAGAATACCACGCAATCATCAGTGAGCATCCATTCTTCCGACCTTCTCATGAATAGATAGGTTGTAGATGAAGCAGCTAAAGATGGTTGGTATCAATGTGGATTTCACTAGCTTCAAAATCTCCCCTCCCCCTACCGCATCCCAAAACCAGTCCAGCTCGTCCCCGCCTCCCTAACCTGTTCTTCCTCCCACCTATCCCCTCCTCCTACCGACTAACCTCATCCCGCCCCCTTGACCTGTCCGTCCTCCCTGGACTGACCTATCCCCTCCCTAACTCCCCACCTACACTCACCTTTACTGGCCCCATCCCCGCCTCTTCGACCTGTTTGTTTCCTCTCCACCTATCCTCTCCTCTATCCATCTTCTATCCACCTCCCACTCTCTCCCTATTTATTTCAGAACCCCCTTCCCCTCCCCCTTTTCTGATGAAGGGTCTAGGCCCGAAACGTCAGCCTTTCTGCTCCTATGATGGTGCTTGGCCTGCTGTGTTCATCCAGCCCTGCACCTTGTTGTCTCGGAATCTCCAGCATCTGCAGTTCCTACTATCTCTAAAGATGATTGGGCCTTGGAGAGGCTTCATCAGCTAAAGGGGGTAGACTATTAGTGCCATCGTTCACCTTGGTCACAAACACCCTACAGCGCCTGTCATATAACTTACAAGAAAACTGCTTTTCAAACTGAATGTACACATTACAAGATGCTGCATTCAAGCAAACTTTAAGCCATTACTGATGGTGTTGGCTGAACTTCCAGTTCATGTATTTTCTAAGGATCTGATATGGAGCTGGATCGAAGCCTGCATTCTCCTGTGGAGTCTTCTTGGGCTGATTAATTCGGATTGGGAGGAGGCTCAGTAATGATAGGTGGAACCGGCAAATACAAGAAAGGGTGACTGAGCGAGACTGTTCAATACATGGGGTTTCGGATCTTTTAAGTCCGGTCAAATGGGCAACAATGGTATACCCGTGCTCTTTCGATTAGGCAATTGCAAACTGCTCCTTTGAACAAAGGGTTGCAAACATGTTCCATTCTTGAGTCTGTTCACAAAATCTTTTGTACACAATTCGGAACACAAGATAGGACAGTATAAAATAGCTGTGCACAAGTACGGTGAAAGCTTTACATGTTGCACCCCTGTATGGGATCACATTCATAAGTTCTTTTTTTTAATTCATTTGTGGGATGTGCGTGTCACTGGCTGGCCAGCATTTATTGCCCATCCCTAGTTGCTCTTGAGAAGGTGGTGGTGAGCTGCCTTCTTGAACCACTGCAGACCACCTGCTTTGGGTTGACCCACAATGCCATTAGGGAGGAAATTCCAAGATTTTGACCCAGCAACAGTGAAGGAACAGCGATATATTTCCAAGTCAGGATGGTGAGTGACTTGGAGGGGAACTTGCAGGTGATGGTGTTCCCATATATCTGCTGCCCTTGTCCTTCTAGATGGAAGTGGTCATGGGTTTGGAAGGTGCTGTCAGAGGATCTTTGGTAAATTTTTGCAGTGCATCTTGTAAATAGTACACACGGTTGTTACTGAGTGTCAGTGGTGGAGGGGCTGGATGCTTCTGGATGTAGTGCCAATCAAACGGGCTGCATTGTCCTGGATGGTGTCAAAATTTTTTTTGTTGTTGGAGTACGCCCAATCAGGCAAGCGGGGGCTTTTCCAGCACACTGCTGACTTGCGCCTTGTAGATGACAGACAGATTTTGGGGAGTAAGGAGTTGAAATACTTGCCACAGTATTCCTAGCCTCTGACTTGCTGTTGTAGCCATTGTAATTATATGGCGAGTCCAGTTCAGTTTCTGAGCATTCGAGCATTGTGAATGAGTGTTCACAAGTTTGATGCTTGTCAGTTGTTGGCCCCATGTACATGAAATTGTTATTGCATTCTACAGTTTCTGTAATCTGAAGTAATCTCGATGTCGCATCTGTTGAATCTGGGTAAGAAAAGAATGCTGATTTCTGAGCATTGCTTTTTGACCTCAGTATGTGGCAAGAGTGTCACCTTTTGACAGTTAGAGACTGTGTTGGCCCAACTTGACTCATATCTTCCAACGAAACAAGCCAGCCCAACAAATTTGATCATGCAGAATGTAGGCAGGATCCAAACCAAACTAAACCGAACCAGAATACACTGGTGGGTTCCTGTGAAAAGCACACGCCACCCACTTTCTTGGAGTCATAACATGTTCAAAAAATGTGTGTGGCACTGCAGTTTATGCATGTATGTCAATCCAACTTTTGCTGACCTTTCTCCAATTATTATCGTTAATCATCTCAGTGTGTCTGCCATTGTCGACTGCAGTGACCATTCTACAATATATCTTGCCATAATCATTAGGTTGCTTAGTATCCAACCATGTGACATGCCCAGAGAGGAGAAAGAACAAAACTTGTGCAACATTTGTACACTTGTTGTTGCAATCTACCTCTTGTAGAACCGCCCAGTGCTAAAATAAAAGAGAGATCTCTTCCCAGCCAGAAAACATTGTGCAAACACAGAACAAAATCAAAAATATGGCAACCGCAGTTTCTGCAAGCTTCTTATTTTTAGATTAAAACAGGCTGGTTTGTCAGCCCATAAAAAAAAATCTGCAAAGCACAGTGGGTGGCTAACCAACAAACTGCGTTCACTTTATGCATTTTTATCTAAACATATGGGAGCATTTTATTTAGCTTCTTTGGGAGGGCAATGGCGATTTAGTCATTGCTGGCTACTTTCTTCCTCTGGCTCAGGGATATCCTCTCTTTGCTCCTTCCAGGTCGAATATAAAACTTCATATGGATTCCGGCTAATATTTAACAAGGTCTGTCAGAATGTTTTTAAGAAACACACACCAGGTGGAAAGAAGCAGTCAATCCTTCAAACTACTACAATGAAGATTCTCCAGACAAATCCCAGATCTGGTAATAATGTTAAACATCCATATTGTTCTATTGATATCCGTATTCATATTAAAAAGCAACAACAATATGTGCACATAAGGCTACTGCAGAAATGTACAAGGAGAAGGAGGACAAAATGAAATCATTACTGATTATCACCAGATTTCTGTTAGAGAGTCTCCCCTTTAGGTTCCCGTTAAAGAGAGAGTCTCTCCATCAGGTGCAGTGGACAGCGAAAGTGGTTAGCTCAGAGTTCAATGGGACCGTGATCAGATGGGCCAATAGGCCGAGGAGTGGGCGATGGAGTTTAATTCAGACAAATGTGAGGTGTTGTATTTTGGAAAGGCAAATCAGGGCAGGACTTATACACTTAATGGCAAGGTCCTGGGGAGTGTTGCTGAACAAAGAGACCTTGGAGTGCAGGTTCATAGCTCATTGAAAGTGGCATCGCAGGTAGATACGAGAGTGAAGAAGGCATTTGGTATGCCTGCCTTTATTGGTCAGTGCATTGAGTATAGGAGTTAGGAGGTCATGTTGCAGATGTACAGGACATTGGTTAGGCCACTTTTGGAACACTATGTTCAATTCTGGTCTCCCTGCTATAGGAAGGATGTTGTGAAACTTGAAAGGGCTCAGAAAGGATTTACAAGGATGTTACCAGGGTTGGAGGGTTTGAGCTACAGGAAGAGGCTGAATAGACTGGGGTTATTTGCCCTGGAGCGTCAGAGGCTGAGGAGTGACCTTATAGAGGTTTATAAAGTCATGAGGGGCATGGATAGGGTAAATAGCCAAGGTCTTTTCCCCAGGGTGGGGGAGTCCAATACTAGAGGGCATATTTTTAAGGTGAGAGGGGAAAGATTTAAAAGGGACCTAAGGTGCAACTTTTTCATACAGAGGGTGGTGCGTGTATGGAATGAGCTGCCAGAGGAAGTGGTGGAGGCTGGTACAATTACAACATTTAAAAGGCATCTGGATGGGTATATGAATAGGAAGGGTTTAGAGGGCCAAAACCAGTCCAGCTTGTCCCCGCCTCCCTAACCTGTTCTTCCTCCCAGCTATCCCCTCCTCCCACCTCAAGCCGCACCCCCATCTCCTACCGACTAACCTCATCCCGCCCCCTTGACCTGTCCCTGGACTGACCTATCCCCTCCCTAACTCCCCACCTACACTCACCTTTACTGGCTCCATCCCCGCCTCTTCGACCTGTTTGTTTCCTCTCCACCTATCCTCTCCTCTATCCATCTTCTATCCGCCTCCCCCTCTCTCCCTATTTATTTCAGAACCCCCTTCCCCTCCCCCTTTTCTGATGAAGGGTCTAGGCCCGAAACGTCAGCCTTTCTGCTCCTATGATGCTGCTTGGCCTGCTGTGTTCATCCAGCCCTGCACCTTGTTGTCTAGGGTTTAGAGGGATATGGGCCAAATGCTGGCAAATGGGACTAGATATATTAATTTAGGATATCTGGTTGGCATGTATGAGTTGTACCGAAGGGCCTATTTCCGTGCTGTACATCTCTATGACTCTATAAAGAGACAGTCTCTCCATCAGGACCCCGGTTAAAACGAGTCTCTCTCCATTAGGTTCCTGTCAAAGAGAGAGTCTCTCCAACAGGATTCCTATTAACATGAGTCTCTCTCCATCAGGATTCCTGTTAAAGGGAGAGTCCTAGATCCTATTAAAATGTATCTCACCGTTGGGACCTCTGTTAGACTGGAAGACCATAAAACATAGGAGCAGAAGTGCACCATTCAGGCTCTTGAGTCTACTCAACCATTCAATAAGATCATGGCTGATCTGATAATTCTCAAATCCTATTCAACGGTGGATCTTACCGTGAAGAGGTAAAATAAAGAAAGTTGACCCACTTCTGCTGTCCTAGTTCCAACTCTAGACAGAAGATACTATGATGGAAATTAAAATAAATTTATGGTAGGCCCAATGTGCTGTCACAGACACTCACACTTAGCCCTGCTGCACACGGCAATATTTTTCTGAAAGGAACATGTGCACCTAAACCTGAATTGTGACATTTATCTCATTTTCATTTGTCATCACACAATGACATCTTTCTCAGATCAGTCTTAGTTGACTATGGCCAACAACAATCGTGTAATTCAGGAACCGTGTTGAGAGGTATTTTCAACATGAAGACAGCAAGCAGATTACAGAGGGAGCAGTGCCAAGTGGTTTGCTCAGTCAGGGAGATAGTGCAGACAAAGTGGGCTGAATGGCCTCCTTCTGTGCTGGGACAATCCTGTTATTCTGAGCCATGTATGTAGCACTGGCAACGGGAATGGGAAATAAGCGAACTCTCCAGGTGGAGTATATGTTGTCAAAGACATGTTAAAAAGGAATATTTAATTCTTCCCTCAGCAGGCGGAAATAAACAAATTCAACAGGACGCTGGCTTTTATTGTCTGGTCTGTTTCCTTACCTTATCCTTCGCCTCGGCTAGCAGATCCTCCATCTCTGAAAAGCTGAAGCTAGCGACAGTAATGAAGTCACTCATGACTGGAACAAACTTGTCCTCAATGTCCCGTGCTCGACGTTTCTGATATTCCAGTTCCTGGGAAGGGAGGTAGACGGGAACAAAACAGTCCATTAGCGATAGCAAAACCCTTAGTGGGAGGTTAATCATCAGACCTCTTTCCAAAACAAAAACTCACAATCAGAACACTTCCCTTTCCACTGAAATAACGATCTCACCAACAGTGCTCCTGTCTAAGGATTATTAAGGATGGGAGTCCTTAATCATTAGAACCTCATTATTAGCACCCTGTCAAAGCAGACACTGTGCCTCCATTCTACCCAACCTGCTCATTAATGATGAATGGAATTGATAACTAGAATCTATGCCTGGACATTCCCACTTTCCTGCACTCATTTCCTAAATTAAATCAGGATGAGTGCTCAGAGCCCTGGCGTCGAGTTCTAATTTGAATCTGCTGCCTATCAGTCTTTATCGAGCCAAGCGATCAGCACAACATGTCTGCACACACACCCGCTCCATTCTGCCTACAGCTACATCCTGTGTGCGTCTGACCCATCTGCTCTGAGCTGAGAGATTTGTAATGCAATTACAGTTCACGAGGAGGGTCACATGCAGATTGCAGCACGTGCCGCCCCTGGCCCTGCTGACGCCACGCGCTAATCTGAAGCGAGTGGAGGGGAAGCGAAACAGCGGCCTCAGGCCAGACTGGGAATCATCTGAGACAACTGTGCTTACAAAATCGGAAGCTGAACACTGAGCGTCCAGTGAAACTGGAGGTTTGATCAAGCTTATCCTTCTGGCATCAACTCAGCACAACGTGTACCTGGGCTTAAATATCTATGAACGGATTTTTAATAATGCACAAAGAAAGCTTGCACAAGGTTAATTTCAATTTTAAACTGTGTTCGAAGGTTGTTATGAATGTATGTTTGACGTTCAGTAAATGGGAAGGAAAGTCTCACAGAGTACTAATTCACCCTACTGGTTGGCTCAGGACCTTAGTGCATCAACTGGTGCCTAAACTTTTAGCTGATTTGAAATCAAAGATTCCTGTGGCACAAAGTATCCTTCTGGACCATCATGTTTGTCCCAGCTCCCTGGAGGGGCTATCCAAACCCTGATCTTTCCCTGGAGCCACAAAAGCATTTCTTTTCCAAGAAGTCTACTCAAGTTCATTGTGTTTTGAAAGTTACTATGCCTACCTGCCTTGTGGGCGGTGTACTTTGTACTGTTGCAAGTTAAGGTGGATGTTCTGGGTTGAACCAATACTGCAACTAAACCAGCCCCAGTGCCTTTAGAAAGGAGGGAGTGTGGACACCAGGCAAGGAGTGGAGAAAGAATTAGGAGAGGACGCTAAGGAGTGGTTGAATATCCATTGACAATGTGCAAATCAGGAGCATGATGGAAGACTCTCAATGCACCAGGATGAGTGCAGCTTCAACAACACTCAAGAAACTTGACAGCATCAAGGATAAAGCAACCCACTTGACTGGCATCACATCCACTACCTTCAACACCTGCTCCCTTCACCGCTGGCATACAATGGCAGCGACATTATACCATCTACACGATGCATTGCAGTAACTCAGCCATGTTCCTTCACAAGCACCTTCCAAACGTGGGACTTTGACCATCAAGAAGGACAAGGGCAGCAGATACATGGGGACGCCACTAGCTGCAAGTTCCTCTCCAAGCCACACACCATCCAGACGAGGAACTATATCACCATTCCTTCACTGTCACTGGGTCAAAATCCTGGAAATCCATTCCTACCTGCCCTTTGGGTGTACCTACACCATACTGACTGTATCAGTCCAAACAGACAACTCAAAAATCTCCCAATAATCTCCTTCATTCCAAGGACAACTCCAGCTTCTCCAACCTAACCCTGTCATTAAAATCCCTAATCCCTGGAACGTTTCTGGTAAATCTCCACCACATTTTCTGGAAAACTCTCGTAAATCTTTCCTGAAGTGTCATGACCAGCACTGAATGCAAAGCTGTAGCCTGATGGAAGCAGGAGGAGAATGAACCTCTGGGCCATCGATATAGCTGATGGTCCCTACAACAGGTCCACAAAATCTGTTCAGGTTTTAACTTCTTTGGGAAAATCTCACAGCCGGGAGATGCACACAGAGGAGCCAGGTGGTGCAGCTCAGTTCAAAGGGGAGACTATTGAGACAACTTAAGATAAGCTTAAGATAACCAGATTATGGGCACTGTCCATTTCTGTGAAGGGTTTTGAGCAGATATGGAGCATTGGAGCAAATGGACAAAGACTGCTGATGTGCTGTTTGGGACCTCAGGGATTTGAGGAATTGGAAATGCCTTCAATAAAAGTCAGGGCTGAGGTTTAATGCTGATACCTGAAGGTCACTTTAGCTGCAGACCCCTCCATTTCCTCGGTGGCCTCTGGAAACAAGCTGGGAGACACATCAGTGAATGAGGGTGGTTGGGACACAAATCCACATTCTTCTCCCTCATTCCATGATAAACTCTCTTCACAAACACTGATCGAGCGTCAGGCATGTCAACAGGACACATTCCACAGCGCTGACTACAGATGCAGAAACAGATGCTGATGGCTTTCTGGTCTTAGCCACGAGCCAAACAAACAGGACTGAACTGCATACAAAATCTATCAGCTGTCATTTCTCCCTGCTACATTTCGTAAAACACGTGAGCTTTTGTTGCTGTAATTTTTTCCTCCTGTTAAGAAGTTCCTTTGCAGCCCATCCCCAGAATAAAAAGGGACCGTGGCTTCTCATTGATAGTTAACAAGTTCAAAGGGCACTGCATTCTGGGATTCAATCCAAGGCCCCATGACTGAAAATTAAACGCTGCACGTTAATGAGTTGCTGCATTATCGAAGAGAAATGTTAGTGGTAAAGCACAGAAGAAGTTGATGACAATAGCGGGGACAACCAGACATTTTTATCAGGCTCCGCACAGGTTTGCAAACAGTGTTATGTGCACTATGTTTAGAAGGAAAGGGAGCTAAGAAGCCAGAGAAGATGGGGAAAGGATAGAGAGAGGGTGCGGCAAGACAGTAGAGATTAAGTGGACCTTCTGCAGTGAGGGAAGAAAGGCAGCAAAGTCGAGGGAAGCAGGTCAGGAACTCCATAGATGGGAGTGGCTGACCAGGCATGGGAGCACTGGTCTGGGAGAAGGGTAGAAGTTCCCTCAGAGAGAGAAGCCCTCATTGTTTTTGGCATGAGGCAATGAATTCCCGAGGGATGAGGGAGTCAGAAGCAGGTGATCACTGAGAAACCAGAGATACCTGAAAACGACGCAGTAATCGCACTGCACCCCCATTTTAAAACGTGTCAGACCAGAACACGTCATTCACCACAGGACATAGATCTTTGGCCCACCATGTCAGTGCTGCCCATGATGTCACTCTAAACTAATCCTATCTGCCTGCACATGGTCTGGATCCCTCTATTCGCAGCCTGTTCATGTGTCTGCCTAAATGCCTCTGAAACATTGCTGTTACATCAGCTTCTACCACCTCCCCTGGCAGCACATTCAGGCACCTATCACACTCTGCGCAAAAACACTTTCATTGTACATCCCCTTTACACTTTCCCCTCTCACCTTAAACTTATGGCCCCTAGTGTTTTACATTTACACCTTGGGAAAAAGACCCAGACTATTCATCCTCTCCGTGCCTCTCATAATTTTATACACTTCTATCAGGTCGTCCCTCAGCCTGCACCTACACACCACCACAGGTAGTAGTATCGCTGGACTGTTAATCCAAAGACCCAGATAAAGTTCTGGGGACCCAGGTTCGAATCCTGCTACGGGAGATGGTGGAATTTGAATTCAATAAATATCTGGAATTAAGAGTCTGATGATGACCATGAGTCGATTTTTGGGGAAAATCCCATCTGGTTCACTAATATTCCTCTTTTCCAGTTCCTGCCTAATACTGTTCTAGTCATCCTGTCCCCAGTTTAACACTTTCACCTGAGAACCAATAGTATCCTTTTCCATAGCAATCTTAAAATGTACAGAGTTACGATCACTATTCTCAAAATGTTCCCCCAATTAAACTATGATCACCTGGCCAGGCTCATTCCCCAGTACAATGTTTAGAACAGTCCCTTCACTATTTGGACTATCTACATATCATTTCAAGAAGCCCTTCTGAATGCACCTAACAAATTCTGTCTCATCTAAGCCCCTGATGCCAAGGGAGTCCCCATGAATGTTGGAGAAATTAAAAGCTCCCACTGCAATAACCCTGTTGTTTTTATGCCTTTCCATGATCTGCCTACATATCTGTTCCTCTATCTCCCTGCTGGCTATTGGGAGGCCGACAGTATAACCCCACTCTAATGGCCAGACCTTTCTTATTCCTGAGTTCTACCCATGTGGCCTCATTGGATGAGCCTCCAAGATATCCTCTCTTAGTAGAGCTTTGACATTCTCCTTAATCAGTAATACACCTCCTCCACCTCTTTTACATCCCTCTCTATATCGTTTGAAACATCTAAACCCTGAAACGTTCAGCTGCTAATACTGCCCCTCTATCAACCATGTTTCTGTGATGGTTACAACACCGTAGACCCATGTATTAATCCAAGCTCTAAGCTGATCGGCCTTACCTATTATAGTCCTTCAATTGAAATAAGTATACTTCAGACTGCCAGCCCCACCATGTTCATTAACCTGGCCCTGCCTGTTCTTCCTCTCAGACTTACTTGACTTAACATCAACCTTCTCCTCAATTACCTCACATGCTGACCTACTGCTCTGGTTCCCACACCCCTACCACACTGGTTTAAACCCTCCTAAATGTCACTAGTAAACTGCCCTGGATACTGGTGCCCCTCCAGTTTAGGGGTAACCTGTCCTTCAGGTCCTGCCCTGGAAGAGATCCCTATTACCCAGATAACTGAAGCCCTCCCTCCTATACCAACTCACTAGCGATGCATTCAAGTGTATTATCTTCCTATTTCTGGCCTCACTAGCACGTAGCACAGGGAGTAATCCCAAGATTACAACACTAGAGTTACTGCTTTTCAACTTTCTGCCTAACTCCCTAAATTCCCTTTGCAGGATCTAATCGCTCTTCCTAACTATGTCTTTGGGACCAATATGAACAGCAACCTGCTACTGCTGTTACATCTGGGAGATATGAAGCAGCAGGAGGAGATTACTGAGAGAGAGAGAGAAGTGAATCAGGGGAGGAGATCACTGAGAGGGAGAGGAATGAGGCAGGAGAAGGAGATCACTGAGACAGAGAGAGAGATGAGTGCGATAGGAGGAGATCACTGAGAGAGAGAGAGAGAGGAGACAGGAGGAGATCACTGAGAGATTGAGAGGACTGAGACCGGAGGAGATCACTGAGGGAGATGAGTGAGATAGGAGGAGATCACTGAAAGAGAGAAAGAGGAGTGAAACAGGAGGAAATCACTGAGAGAGAGAGAGGAGTGAGACAGGAGGAGATCGCTGAGAGAGAAAGGAGTAAGGCAGGAGGAGATCACTGGCAGGGAGAAAGGAGTGAGACAGGAGGAGATCACTGAGAGAGAGAGATGAGTGAGACAGGAGAAGATCACTGAGAGAGAGAGAGGAATGAGGCAGGAGAAGGAAATCACTGAGAGAGAGACGAGTGAGACAGAAGAAGGAAGAGGCAGCCTCTGCAGAGGGAACTGAGTAAGGATGAGGAATTTGACATGAATTTTTTTTTGGGTTGTGAGCCTATGCATTTGAAAATGGCAAAATCCTGGAAAGCTATTGAATTCCTGACATATTCAAATCAATGGATGGTTAAGATAAAGACCAATCTGTTGAGCTTGTCAGTGATGAAGCAATGGTCTAACTCTAGTTCTGCTGGAGCTGCTAGCAACAAGGAAGGCAGGAGACACTGCAGTGCTAAGGCTCAGTCCAAGATGCACACAGTCTTGGTGAGCAGATTGAGAGGACAGCTTCGGAGAAAAATGGAGTCAAAACTGGATCTTCACAGATGCGGAAGTATCAGCGGGAAAGGAGAAGGAGCGGTACTCGATTTACCAAAGTTGAACTGGAGGAAACTTTGGGTCATTTCGGATTACTTGATGATGGGAGAAGTTAAAAACTTGGTGCCAGTAAACACATCAAATGCAGTCCTGTGTTTGTAGATTGAAACCACCCAGGGTCTGTGAAGCATGAAAAGGAGGGGACCAAAGATTATGTAATATAATGTAACATTTGTTCTTGTATATTACATGAGTCCTCTCATTTATCTTTAGATTGTACTCCCTACACCACTAAAACAACAGGACCTTGATCAGATGGAGTGGCAGACAGAGTTTAATTTAGATAAATGTGAGGTGCTGCATTTTGATAAGACAAACCATGGCAGGGCTTATACAATTAATGGTAAGATCCTGGGGAGTGTTGCTGAACAAAGAGACCTTAGGGTGCAGGTTCATAGTTCCTTGAAAGTGGAGTCACAGGTAGATGGGATAGTGAAGAAGGCGTTTGGTACACTTGTCTTTTTTGGTCTGTGCATTGAGTGCAGGAGTTGGGAGGCCATGTTATGGCTGTACAGGACCTTGGTCAGGCCACTTTTGGAATACTGCGTGCAGTTCTAGCCTTCCTGCTATAGGAAGGATGTTGTTCAACTTGACAGTGTGCAAAAAAGATTTACAAGAATGTTGCCAGGGTTGGAGGGTTTGAGCTATAGGGAGAGGCTGAATAGACTGGGGTTATTTTCCCTGGAGTATCGGAGGCTGAGGGATGACCTTATAGGGGATTATAAAATCATGAGGGGCATGGATAGGGTGAATAGCCAAGGTCTTTTTCCCACAGTGGGAGAGTCCAAAACTAGAGGGCAGAAGTTTAAGGTGAGAGGGTAAAGATGTAAAAGGGTCCTTAGGGCCAAATTTTTCATGCAGAGGGTGGTGTGTGTATGGAATGAGCAGCCAGAGGAAGTGGTGAGGGCTGGTACAATTAAAACATTTAGTTGGTATCTGACGGGTATATGAATAGGAAGGGTTTAGAGGGATACAGGCCAAATGCTGGCAAATGGGATAGATTAATTTAGGATATCTGGTCAGCATGGACGAGTTGGACTGAAGGGTCTGTTTCTGCACTGTATAACTCTATGACAATGTCTCTAAAAAGGGCTGTTAGGTACACAACCATGATCTTGTTGCATAGCAGAATGGGCCAAATGGCCAGTGAAAATCAACTCTGGCCAATTTCTGGGCCCCACTGGCCTGCAGGTTCACTTCTTCAGTCTTTTATGGGATGTCAGCTTCAGAGGCAAGGCTGTTCCAGAATAAACCTTGAACTGAGATGGTTTCTCGGGCCATTTCAGAGATCCATTAAGACAAAACCACGCTGCTGTGAAACTGGAGTCACACAGGCGCCTGAAAAATCAGGGATGGCCAATTTCCTCCCTGAAGTGACATGAATGAACCAGATTGGTTTTCACAAAAGTGGTTGATAGAGTCACCAGCTTTAATAATTGAACTCATAATTCAACAAAGGCACCCAGGGTAAATTAAGTTCAATAATGAATTATAAGAGGAACCTGATAAAACAAAATCACTTCCCCTCTGCCATGCAGGTAGGTACATGACGAGCATGTCCTCACTGGACAGTATTTCAGCTCCTGCACTTATAAAAGTACCACTGAGATACTGGTCCTGAATTTCTCCAGCATTCTCCCTGTCTCCGAAACATCAGAGGGAGGTCAGAGGAATTCCTGGAGAAACAGCAGCTTATCAATAGCGAAGCCACCAGCTTCCCTCTGACCTTACACTGGGGGATTTCTGCGGATATTCGGGAATACTGTTCTCATTCCTGCTTCGGTAATACTCACAGCCTCCAAAGCCTTCAGACCATTCTTAATATTGTTTATTTCTTTCTCCAGTTCAGCCAGGCTGTGTTGAAAGAAACATTTTTTTAAAATTAATCTCGGTGAAAGGAATGCAGAATTCTCAATTTCGCATCGCAAACATTTCCAAGTATCTTACCAAGCCTCAACATTCCTCGACACATTTTAACGCTTGTTTTTTTTCTCCCCACAG
>NC_063336.1:11430763-11500836 GCF_021869965.1 Rhincodon typus | reverse complement strand
AACACAGCAGGCCAAGCAGCATCATAGGAGCAGGAAGGCTGACGTTTTGGGCCTAAACCTCTAGGCCCGAAACGTCAGCCTTCCTGCTCCAACCGAGTAATTGGCCATTCACATCACGATGGGAACTTGTGGTTTGCAAATTCACTTCCATGTTTGACTATGTTCGCAACATTATCACTGTTTCAAAAAGGATCCATTTGCCATGGAGGGGCTAAGGATAGGAGAGGTGTTCCATAAATGCAACTTCCGACTCTCTCAATTGTATCAGAGGTGCAGACATCGAATGTTAATGTTCCTCTCCTGTTAGTAAGCTCAGAAACAAGCACTAAAAAACTTGCATTTAGATAGCAACTGTTACAACCTCTCGACTTCTCACAATACCTGGCAGTTCAATGCGGTACACTGAAATGGTGCCACAGTTATATTGAAGTTATTTGTAGCATCCTGGAACTGCCATCCTACTCAAGATCGAATGGGTCAGTATCTTACGGATATTGACCTTTCTAGCTGATATCTACATGGGATAGCCCACTCGCTCACAAAACCCACACCAGGACAATAAATGGCTTGGCGAACACTCTGAGCTCGGTACTTACTTTGACAACAGGATGACACAGTTCTGAGCCCTTCGTCCATCGATCACCGATAGCTCCTTCACTTTCCTCATCGTGAGGTACAGATCCTCGGTGGAGCCGAGCTCTTTCTGCGGATGTGTCGGGTTTAGGGGGTGGGGGGGAAGGTGGGGTGCGGGGGAGGGTGGATGGGGAGTTGGAAAGTAAAATGAAATACCATTCCATCAGCCAAACTTTTCAAAAGTTATCCGGGAGTCAGCTCAGTGAAATTCAGTGCTTAAACAGGTCGTGATTTCTCACTGGTAATGTGAATGGGTTGCACACTCACCTGTTCTGAGAGGTTAGTGTGAGGGTTAGGGAACAGGTCCTGCGCAGCAAAAGTCGCCCAGAAGCATAGAAAATGTAAACATGCAAAGGTGAGTTAGTATTCGGCAGTAAGCAGCTAAGCAGGCAATGTGTTGTAAAAGTACAAACTAATGTCTATCAAATCTTTATCTTAAGTGATTCCTTAGCGGCACATAACTTTATACCAAGCCACCAACTATGATCCACCTCTACCCTATGGTTCACTTTCACTGGTCAAGCAATGGAGGCAAGTGAGTAACAAGTACAACTTGTCTCAGTGACAGGTACAACTCTTCAATGTGGATTTTATTGTGCGGCAAGTAATGTATAATGCACTACCTGAGACTAATAATAACCACTCATCAAACTCTTTCTGATAGCCACCTCAATTTTAATACTAAAGAAGGACCTAGGACCAGACTGTCTGATTGGCTCATCAATTCGATACAGAATGTCACAGTTTAGAAATTACTGTCGGCAATATTAACAGACTGACATGCACCTTTCTCCAGTGCCACTCACTTCTCTGCCCTTACGCTCAAAAACCCACCAACACAGATCGGTACCTGTGTTTAAATTGCAGACCATGGAAGCAACTGTTAATGAACCAAATAAAAACTGAAAGAACTGCGGATGCTGTAAATCAGGAGCAAAAACAGAAGTTGCTGGAAAAGCTCAGCAGGTCTGGCAGCATCTGTGAAGAGAAATCAGTGTTAATGTTTCAGGTCAGGTGAGCTTTTCCAGCAACTTATGTCTTTGTTGTTCTTGTTGTTAATGAACCAAAGTCATTTTCTAGCAACAAAAACAGAAACATACAATCCCTACAGTGTGGAAACCGGCCCTTTGGCCCAACAAGTCCGCACTGACCATTGGAGTATCCCACCCAGACCCATTCCCTTACAACCCACCTAAGCTACACATCCCTGAACACTATGGGCAATTTAGCCTGGCCAATCCACCTAGCCTACACATCTTTGGACTGTGGGAGGAAACCGGAGCACCCCAGAGGAAATCCACGCAGACACAGGGAGAATATGCAAAGTCCACACAGACAGTTGCTCACGGGTGGCATCAAATCTAGGTCCCTAGTGCTGTGAGGCAGCAGTGCTAACCAATGAACCACCGTGCCGCCCCCCAAATTGCTGGAAATTGCTGGAGAAACTCAGTAGGTCTGGCAGCATTTGTGGGGAGAAAACAGAGTGGACAGATGCTGCTAGATGAACTTTCCCAACAATTTCTGTTTCTGTTTCTGATTTACAGCGTATGCAGTTCTTTCATTTTTTTATGTAGCTAGGGAAAGGTTGATACATACGCTGAAGCAGGGGTAAAGGGAGGGGAAGGAGTAAATAATAGGTGGAGATCGACCCCAGAGAGAGAGAGAGAAAAACAGTTGGTCAGACAAGGGAATGGGTAAATGTGAAGAGCTGCTAATAGGGACCATTAGTAGTTGACAATGGGTTGTTTGTGGTAGCAGCCCAAGTAATAACAGGGCCTGCTGTGTGGAGGTTGGTGTAAGGACAAGGGAGAAAGTACTCAGCCTTTAAAATTATTGAATTCGGTATTACCATTTCTAGGTTTGGATTTCATTCAACGGAGGGCACTTGTTGCCTCTTGCGGTTAGGATGAAATCAGCAACTTTTATTGTCACTCTTAATTCTAGGAGGAAGGGAGATCCCGAGCAACACTGAAATTTCACTGCCATTCTCCGCAAAGCACTGCAAAATTGAGGAATTAAGCACGTGAGTAAAAGCTGTCATGTAGGGGCACCAAGCATAGCTCTGTCTCGAAAACTCGGGAGACTTAGAGAAATGTCCACTTTGAGGCTCAAGCATTCCTCAGCTCAACAATAAAACAAAGGCATGCAGGTGCTGGAGATCTGAAACAAAAGAACGGAAATTGCTGGAGAAACTCAATCGGTCTGGCAGCATCTGTGGGGAGTAAACAGAGGGAACGTTTCGTGCCTGGTGACTCTCCTTCAGAACTGAATGCAGCTGGGAAGAAGTGGCATTGTCATTTTTATGGACCCCGAACTTACAGTTGCCTGCCACTCCCATACACCACCACGTTCCCACGTCAACATTTCTGTCACAGTCCTGCTGCAGTGATTTCACCCAGCCTCAGCACAAGCTCCAAGAACAACATCCCATTTTCCTCAAGGACCCTACATTCTCTCGGATTCAGCGTTGAGTTCAATAACTTTAGAGCCTGATTCCATGCTTCCATGATCTTTTAGCCACCGTCCCACCCAGTCCTGCAACAACATGGGTTGCTCACAGCACAGTCTCCCCATTCTCTCTCCTATTCTTCACCCTCACTTATTCAGCTTCTCTTCTGTCCTGGCTTACTAACCTTCTTGATTCTTTCATATCTCTCTCTCTCTCTCTCTCTGTGCCTGAGCTCCATCTCCAACCATCTGCTCATGTCTCTCCCCAGTAACCCAAACCAGCACCGCCATTAATTCACCCACACCACCCATCCAATCCGGTCTTCACTACAAATATCATTTTTTGCCCTAGATCCAATCCAATCTGATGAACATAGAACATAGAACAGTACAGCACAGTACAGGGCCTTCGGCCCACATTGTTGCGCCAACCTGTTATTCTACTAAGATCAATCTACCCTGCATACCCTACATTTTACTATCCTCCATTTACCTGTCCAAGAGTCGCTTAAAAGTCTCTAAAATATCTGACTCCACTACCACCGCCGACAGCGCATTCCACACACCCACCACTCTCTGTGTGAAGAACCTACCTCTGACATCTCCCTTAGACCTTCCTCCAATCACCTTAAAATTATGCCCCCTCGTAATAATCATTTCCGCCCTGGGAAAAAGTCTCTGGCTATCCACTCTATCAATGCCCCTCATCATCTTGTACTCTCTATCAAGTCACCTCTCATCCTTCTTCACTCCAGTGAGAAAAGCCCTAGCTCCCTCAACCTTTCCTCATAAGACCTGCCCTCCAGTCCAGGCAGCATCCTGGTAAATCTCCTTTGCACCCTCTCTAAAGCTTCCACATCTTTCCTGTA
Source organism: Rhincodon typus (assembly GCF_021869965.1). NCBI lineage: Eukaryota > Metazoa > Chordata > Chondrichthyes > Orectolobiformes > Rhincodontidae > Rhincodon > Rhincodon typus. The sequence continues at coordinate 11,496,886 of NC_063336.1, read as the reverse complement.
ATGAGGTGACCAGAACTGAACACAGTATTCCAAGTGGGGCCTAACTAGAGTGTGGTCTAACCAATGAAGGGTCTTCAGACTCGAAACTCCACTTTCTCTCCATGGGTGCTGCCAGACCTGCTGAGTTTCTCCAGCAACTCCTGCCTTTTTTGTTGTTTCAGGTTTGCTCAGCTCCAAGTGAGTGCAGCTCCATGCGAGGTAGCTGATTCCTTCAGTTCTCTCCCTGTTGGACTCGTCATTGGGCTGCCTCGTCATTGTTCTACAGCACGGCACGGCACGGCACGAAGGAAGGTCTCCACATTGAAAAAACAACACCAGACTGGGTGGTGAAGCCAAGCCAAGTCTGTGAGGTTGGCCACACACTGTCAATCCTGCCAATTTCCACAGTGACAGGAAAAAAAAATTGGAAAGGGTTGTTGAATGTCCAGGGCGATTGAGTTTAAGAGCCGCGAGGTTATGCTGCAGCTCTACGAAACCCTGGTTAGACCACACTTGGAATACTGTGTTCAGTTCTGGTCGCCTCATTATAGGAGGGAAGTGGAAGCTGTAGAGACAGTGCAGAGGAGATTTACCAGGATGCTGCCTGGACTGGAGGGCAGGTCTTATGAGGAAAGGTTGAGGGAGCTAGGGCTTTTTTCATTGGAGCGAAGAAGGATGAGAGGTGACTTGATAGAGGTGTACAAGATGATGAGAGGCATAGATAGAGCGGATAGTCAGAGACTTTTTCCCAGGGTGGAAATGACTATCACGAGGGGGCATAATTTTAAGGTGATTGGAGGGAGGTCTAGGGGAGATGTCAGAGGTAGGTTCTTCACACAGAGAGTGGTGGGTGTGTGGTAGTGGAGTCAGATACATTAGGGACATTTAAGCGATTCTTGGATAGACACATGGATGATAGTAAGATGAAAGGTATGCAGGGTTAGTTTAATCTTAGTAGGATAATAGGTCGGTACAACATCATGGGCTGAAGGGCCTGTACAGTGCTGTACTGTTCTATGTTCTATGTCAACAGCTGCTCTCGCACTGGGTTCCTCTGACATTTTTTCTAAGAATGGGCATCAAAGAAAACTTTACACACGCAGTGTGGCACCTGGTCACCACACACACATGCAACAGCTTCATCTTGTCAACGTTGTCTTGGAAGAATATTATTTGCCAGGGAGTAAAGCTGGACCAAAGTGATTTGTCGGCCTGCAGGATCGTTTAGACAAGACTCCATGTAACACACAGCCTTATATGGGGATTGGAGTGTCGATAGTCAAAAGCAGGACCACACTCCAAAAGGAAAAAAAGGTTGTGGAATGAGCCATAGACACAGACTGAATGGATTTAATCTTTTAAAAGGTTGCCCTTTGAACATGCAAGTTTTAAAATATTGTGGGAGGCTTAACCTCCCCTCGCCCTCTACTCATTTAAAGGAGGGGAGGGATTTTTCGCTTTGAGGGCCTTATGCAATTGCTGAATGGTCAGTATGCCAAACTCGGAGCAAGCAAGCCAAATGCTTGGGTTTGATAAACCATTTTCATATACTTCACGCTGGCACATAAACAATATGTAAAAATGCAACGACAGATTTAGATTAACAGGCGTCAAGCCACTTCAGCTTTGCTCAAGGACCAAAACACTGTATTTCTTGCTTTATGTACACAAAGGCACAAGCATGTGTATAGAGTCATGAATCAAGGAGTAAAGTGGGAGAGAAGCAGTGGAAAGTGGTTGCCTTATATGGATCTTTCTGCCTGCACAGTAACAGACACCTGGAAGTGTGAAGCAACCAGACAACCCCCGTCCCTCAGGCGACTTTGCACAGAACCAAGACCCTCCGTCATCCTATTCCTAAAGATTTGGCTGTTGAAAGATCCGTGAGAACACTGTCATGCTTCCCCCCCAACCCACCGCCAGGACTGACAAATCCCCAGGGTTAGCCGCAAGGAAAATGTAACAATGGTGGTTTTTGAAACGGCAGGAAAGTTTTTGTCACTTTGGTCCCAAATCAGAAAACACGGAGGTGCAGGGGAAGAAGAAGGTGTGGGATCAGAATAGCGGAGGACAACTTTAGAATGGATCGACATTATTTGCCAGGCTGAAACCGTGCACGGTGCTTAAAAAATCAAAACAGGAGAGCTGCAAGTTTTGTGCTCTCGGAAGATGAGCTGAAAGGGCCTTTGCTATCCAAACCCCACGTATGACCCTGAAGTAAAGGACAGTTATGAGCAGAAAGCACATCTTTATTCACAGGCTTGGGTCAAGCGATATCTGTTTTCTCTCGGTAGGCTTTTCCAGTTAGCAATCGGGTGCACTGGAGCCTACTTAAAGTGGATCCTGCTCAAGGGAATGACTCATGTTTTTTTGGTCACAATATAACCTGGGGAATCCCTTGATTAAATCCTAACGAGAAAATTTGATCACAAGAGCTGGGAACTTCATCAGTCACTTTTAATACTTGGATCCCAGACGACTCCACCAACAGGAATGATTCAAAGCAAATCATAGCATAATACAGCAATGAAGGTCATTTGGCCTGTCGTGGCTTGGTCAGATATTTGAAACAGCCCTCTACACAGACATTCCACACGAGGAACTATTCTCTCTGAGTTTTATGACTGAATTTGTTCACTTCAGCCTTTGGGCTGCGTTTTCCCAATCAGAATAATTCTCCGTGAGAACTTTTCACTTCTAGTTCATTTGCTAATTGCCTCCAATTCAGCGCCTCTTGCTTAGTCACTGGAAACAAGTCAACTGAGTCACTTTAACAAAAACACCTCGTGATTTAATAAGCACAGACTGGATCAGCCTCCAGTCGCGTGAGATTCCTGACGTTTGCTACGTATCCCTTGCTCGATCCTACTGGCACAAGACTCACTATGGAGAAAGAGAAACCCTACCTGCTGCCTCTGGTAGGCCGAGAACATCTTCTCAAAATCTTCCAGATCAAGCCTGTTGAAGGCTCGGAGGTCATCTATCTCATTCCAGACGGTGCCTCTAATCCTGTCCTGTAACAATCCAGACCGCAGAAATATCAGTGAGGTTGTGATGACTATGCGTGGCCGAGATCACAGAGGTCAGGATATATCAAAACAATCAAAATACTGCTCTGGAATACAGGCACTGGTGCAGCTCACCATCCTAATATTACAGTGCAAATTATTATTACAATACATTATTGTCAAATTTCAAACCCATTTCAATTTCACAATTCAACAAGACAATTGAAAGTAAAATCCGAAAGAACAGCGGACGCTGTAAATCAGGAACAAAAACAGAAGTTGCTGGAAAAGTTCAGCAGCTCTGGCAGCATCTGTGAAGGAAGAAAATCAGAGTTAATGTTTTGGGCCTGGTAACCCTTCCTCAGAACTTCAATTGAAATGTCTGCATTCTTTTCCCTTCAAACAGAATGACGCATGGATATGGCGTCTCCAGAACATCATTTAGCTGTCAAGCAGTTTATTAGCTTTGCCACTGAAGATGGGAAGAGGTAATATTTTCACCTTGTAAGCTAGTTGTCCATAACCAATGAAGGCTTGAGAACTCAGGGAGATAAATATTGATGTCTAGTAAACAGTCCACATTGCAGAAGTAGTGCTGGAGGTCTTAAAAAACATAAAGGTGGATAAATCTCCAGGACCTGATCAAAAAGTATCCCACGATATTGTGGGAGGTTAGGAAGAAATTGTAGGGTCCCTAGCAGAGATATTTGTATCATCTACAGACATGGGTGAGGTGCAGGAGGACTGGAGGGTGGCTAATGTTGTGCCTTTATTTAGGAAAGGCTGTAAGGAGAAGCCTGGGAACTATAGAGCTGTGAGTCCGACATCAGTGGTGGGGAAGTTGCTGGAGGGGATTCTGAGAGACAGGATCTACATGCAATTGGAAAGGCAAGGACTGATTAGGGATAGTCAGCTTGGCTTTGTGTGTGAGAAAGAGTGTCTCACAAACTTGATTGAGTCTTTTTGAGGACGTTACCAAAAAGATCGATGAGGCAGGGCGGCAGATGTTGTCTACTTGGGCTTTAATGCAGGCTTTGACAAGGTTCCACATGGTAGACTGGTTAGTAAAGTTAGATCACATGGGATTCAGGGAGAGCTTGCCAACTTGATACAAAATTGGCTTGATGGTAGGAGACAGAGGGTGGTGGTGGAGGGTTGTTACTGGGACTGGAGGCCTGTGACCAGTGGTGATCTGCAAGGATCAGTGTTGGGTCCACTTTTGTTTGTCATTTATATAAATAATTTGCATGAGAATTTAGGAGACATGGTTAGTAAGCTTGCAGACAGCACCAAATTTGGTGGGATAGTCAACAGTGAAGAAGGTTACCTAAGATGACACAGGGGTCTTGATCAATTGGGCCAATGGGCTGAGGAGTGGCAGATGGAGTTTAATTTGAATAAATGCAAGAACTTTGGTAAAACAAATAGGGCAGGACTTATATGGTAGTTAACGGGGGAGTCCTGGGTACTGTTGTCAAACTGAAAGACCCGGGGGTTCAGATACACAGTTCCTTGAAATGTACATCACAGATAAACAGAGTGGTTAAGTAGCAATTTAGCATGCTTGCCTTCATTTATCAGTTCATTGAGCATTGGAGTTGGGAAATCCTGTTGAGGTTGTACAGGACGTAGGTGAGGCCACTTTTTTGAGTATTGTGTACAGTTCTGGTCGCACCACTATAGGAAGGATATTATTAAATTGGAGAGGGTTCAGAGAAGATTTACCATAATGTTGCCGGGAATGGACGGTTTGAGTTTTAAGGATAGGCTGGACAGGCTAGGTTTTCTTTCGCTGGAGTGCAGGAGGTTGAGGAGTAATCTTATAGAGGTTTATAAAATCGTGAGGAGCATAGAACAGCTGAATAGCAAAGGTCTTTTCCCTAGGGTGGGAGAGTTCAAAACCTGAGGGCATAATTTTAAGGTGAGAGGAGAAAGATTTAAAAGGGACCCGAGAGGCAACTTTTTCACACAGAGGGTGGTTCATATGTGGAATGAGCTGCCAGGGGAAGCAATAGATTCAGATACAGTTACAACATTTAAAAGACATTCGGATAGGTACATGAACAAGAAAGGTGTAGAGGGATATTGGCCAAACACAGGCAAATGAGACTAGTTTAGTTGGGGAAAGTTGGTTCGCATGGACTAGTTGGACCAAAGGGTCTGTTCCATGCTGTATGACTACAATATGCCTCAAAACTGAATGGACAGTTTGAAACAAAACTGGGTACACAGAATGGTCATGGGCCAAGAAAGAATTGAATCATTTTTGAGAAAGTCTCGGATCTAGATCCTAGATTTTTTTTGAAGCATCCATTAAAATTGGGAGATAGGGGAAATTGACTTCTCTTTCTGAACCTTCTAGATTTAGTTAGAATATTATTGATTGTTTAAAATGCTGTGGTGGAATTTGTCACAGCTGTCAAAATGTGAGCAGAGTTTTCTGAGCAAGTTGCTGGACGTGAATTGATCTGAAGCCTCCTCAGTGAGATGGAAGCTCTTCATCAGAAAAAAGAATATTTTTGCAACATTATGGTTACAGATTATCAACCAGGCAGGGAAAAGGCACACGTCTATGGGACAGCCAGAGTGCACAAATGTTATAATTTAAGTTTAACATCGAAGTGACACTGCAATGTGCTTGACAGAGTGTCCTCTTCATTGTTCCAATTGCATCCACAAAGGTAGTGGTGAATAGAATTTGACATAAGGATGCTAACTGTTTAAAGTCGTACCACCAAAGCCAGTTTCCAGTATACAGCATTGCTTTTTATATCACAGTATAAAGTATCACCAACTGGGTGACTTCCTAGCGAGTCCCATGGGGGTCAGGTTACCATGAAACTCCTGCCTTCTCAACCTCTCCCCTGGCCACCAGCCGTCTTTCGCTACTGAGATAGCAGCCCCATGGTCTGGTAGGACTACGGCAACTTTGGCCTTTCGCCTTCACAAGTATTGATAATTAGGATTATGGTTAGTGATGCCCCTCCACACTGGAAGTGGGAAGTTGCAATGCAGTCATAAACGCAAAGTTTGTTCACCGACAGAAGTCTGCATCATCATAAATCGGTCTCATCTCAGCAAGAGAGGGGATGAAATCAGCGAGATGCACAGAATAACGTGTTCAATACGTGTTAACAACCCTTTTGACAATGTCATGACTGGTTATTATCTTGGGTCAAACCACTGTGGCTACTGCGGGAAACTATACCCTCAGGTCCTGATAAATGCACAGCCACACAATGCCAAGACAAATGTTTTGCTTGGAGCAGGACAGCTAGAATTTGCAGACTAAAAGTAGCCCATTTATAAATTCCTGTCCCCACAGCTCATTTAATCATTCATACAGGCACTTCAATCTAAACAGAAACAGAATCAATTTTGAGGAAAGGGTGGTGGGGGAGGGGAGGGGAGGGAAATAAGGTTACACAGTAAGCTTGTGTTGTCTAAAATGAGGAATCTGGCAGGAGATCTAGCGATACTGAGTGAGCCGAATAATCGGTTTCTGGGATCCAGATTGCATTCCCGATGAAGCATGTTAAAACAGCTGGGAGTTTGTGCCTTGGAATTGTCAACAAAGGGCGTGAAAAGGATATGGGAAGGTGGGACGCTGGGAATCTATACAGTATAGTTAATTGTAGGAATGAAAGAGGGCTTTTAGCATTTTTAAAAGCACATCGCTCTGTATCAATGTGGTCGAGTGGGTAGTTTTGGTAGCGTTGAGTCAGATGTGTTCCCACGCCAGCGGCTTGACCACTTGACTAACACCCTGATGCAACATCATGGGAACACTATCGCATCAGAGGTGCCAACACTTGGAAAATGTAATGATGAGAATTGTTGGAGAAGGGTGGGGAGCCTATCACTGGCGTTCCAGCCCAAATTTACTCCTCAGTCACTGTCACAAAATCAGACCATCTGATCATAATGGCAAGTCTGTTTGTTCGATCTTCTCTTTGCGCAGATTCTCTCCTGCATTTCCTACGTTACAACGGAACCACATTTCAAAGGCCTTTCAATGATTGTAAAGTGCTCTGCACATCCTGGGGTTCACGAAAACCACTATGCGCAGATACAAGTTCCGCCCGTGTCTCTCAGACACAATGCTTTCCCTTAAGGTGACCATTCTCCATCAGTTAGCCCATGTTATAGCTGATCTGTGCACAAGATAGTCCCTTAAACAGCAACTGAATGAAAGACAAGTGGATCTATCTTTGTCTGCTTGAGACTGCATACCTTCCTGTCTTTAACCTCTGAAGTTTAACTCTGCAAAAGGCAGATGGAGGAGGCGTCTGTAGTAAGCTTTTACAGCTTTTAAGCAACAGCTCCAACAATGGAATATTCCATCGTTGCCATATCCAAGATTATGCCCTTGAGACAGAAATGCACCTTGAACATGCAGCTTTCTGATCCAGGGTCAAGAATCTCCCAATTGAGTCCACTCTTTATACTCTGCATCGGAAACAATTGACATGCTCAGAACATTGATCAGGGCAAATGTAATATGAACCTCAGGAAGAATACATCACCAGTACTGTTCTTAGTGGTTTTACGAATCGCTCACTATTATTTTGGGAAATGCTATCCTCATGTTGTAGCTGACTGTTGTGACTGTCTAACAATGTACTGGCGTAAGATTGTCAATATGTAACAGCATGCCAGTGTTCTGATCCAAAGGCAGCCCACTCTCACCTTCTCTACAGCAGTTAGGGATGGACAATAAATGGCGTGGCCTAGCCAGCGATGCTCACATTGCATGTTTAGACAGTAGCGGTGTGCAGGGACATGGGGAAGAGGCAGGAGATTGGTACCAGACAATATAACCGGTAGGTGTTTCACAATGGGCTGAATGGCCTCCTTCTGCAGCATAACAGTCCTGTGATTCTGTGATGTACAGATAAATCAAAAGAAGGTATGCAAATGTCGGTTCCTTGATATGATTATATTCCCATTACTCTCTGGCAATGAGATAGTGTGGCAATGCCACTGTTTGACTGTGAAACCCAGACCTGAAGCTTTGTCTCTAATCACTGATAAAGATTGATTTTCAGAGATACACATTAGAAACACCATCATTTCCCCAATTGACAATCAAGTTTCAGTTTGCTTCCACATACACTCTTTTGAAATAACCACAATAAAACTAAAGCACCAAATTAAAGCAAATCAGATCAAATGAAAGCAAGTTGGGCCAAATTAAAAGTTAACAACCCCTTGAAGAGGCGTTATAATAGGGACCAAATATACAAAGCAAATTTAAAAGTTAATTAAAATGTTGTTTTGAGTGGTATAATGCACACCAGCTTGTGTGTTAGGCACTAGTCACATTAAGCCTCCTGTACATCGGTGAGACCAAGTGGAGGCTGGGAGGCCGCTTTGTGGAGCACCTATGCTCGGTTCGTGACAAACGACAATACCTTCCAGTCGCGAACCACTTCAACTCCCCCCTCCCACTCCCTGGACGACATGTCCATCCTGGGCCTCCTTCAGTATCAAAACGATGCCACCCGAAAACTGGAGGAACAGCACCTCATATTCCGCCTGGGAACCCTACAACCCAATGGTCTCAATGTGGACTTTACTAGCTTCAAATTCTCCCCACCCCCGACCTCATCCTAAGACCAGCCCTCCCTCTCGTCCCCGCCTCCTTGACCTGTCCGTCTTCCCTCCCACCTATCCACTCCTCCCACCTATCCACTCCTCCCACCTCACTGACCAACCCACAACCCACTTCCTACCTACACTCGCCTTTACTAGCTCCATCCCCACCTCCTTGACCTGTCCGTCTTCTCTCCACCTATCTGCTCCTCTATACACCTTCTATCACCGCCTCCCCCTCTCTCTATTTATTTCAGAGCCCCTTCCCCTGAAGGGTCCAGACCCGAAACGTCACCTTTCCTGCTCCTCTGATGCTGCCTGGCCTGCTGTGTTCATCCAGCTCCACACCTTGTTATCTCAGACTCCAGCATCGGCAGTTCCTACTGTCTCACAGTAAGACTCCATTTGCCCTCTCTCCAGACACTTTCCGAGATTGAATGTATTCGGGGAAGAGGGGCAGCCACTCAGGTATCACGACCCCCTCCACTGCCTGGAATTGTTGCTGGTCACCTTGGCCATGCCCAGAAGTGGACCCATAAAAAGGCCATCCGATCAGCCCACACTGGGTGCCTGAATCTCAATTGGAAACAAGTATCCAAGAGCAGCCCCCTTGGGAACAGGGGTCACAGATTCGTGTGACAACCGTATACCTGGAACATGTTCTCCTCAAGGCTGCAGCAAACATAGGCGTCTGCTTCGACAAATGTGTGATATTTTCAAACCAACCTGTTCAAGAGATGTTATGACACACCTCTGGAGCAGATGGGATTGAATCTGGGCCTCCTGCCTCAGAGGTAAGGACACTACCACCGCATTGCAAAAGCCCCAGGAACACTACATAGGCGGAATGTAATTTAATACCCTCAAGCTGAAGACAATTATATATATACTCACTACACAATTCACATATCTGATACTATCCTAATAATGCAATCATTGAGTCATAGAGATGTACAACACAGAAACAGACCCTTCGGTCCAACTCGTCCATGCCAACCAGATATCCTATATACATCTAGTCCCATTTGCCAGCATTTGGCCCATATCCCTCTAAACCCTTCCTATTCTCATACCCATTCAGATACCTTCTAAATGTTGTAATTGTACCAGCCTCCACCACTTGCTCTGGCAGATCATTCCATACACCCACCACCCTCTACATGAAAAAGTTGCCCTTTTTATATTTTTCGCTTCTCAACTTAAACTTATGCCCTCTAGCTTTGGACTCCCCCATCCTGGGGAAAAGACCTTTGCTCATTTACCCTATCTATGCCCCTCATGATTTGATAAACTTCTACCCTCAGCCTCTGACGCTCCAGGGAAAACAGCCCCAGACTATTCAGCCTCTCCCTATAGCTCAAACCCTCTAACCCTTGTAATCCAACGTCTTTGTAAATCTTTTCTGAACCCTTTCTAGTTTCACAACATCCTTCCTATAGGAGGGAGACCAGAATTGCACTGTCCTATTATAATTATTTTTTGCAGTGGCAAGGCACTTTTTGATTCATTCGAACAAAACAACATTGTCAATTAGCCCAGTGGCACTGGAACAAAATGTCTAGTTATTTCTACTTAGTTCACAAAATCACACAATACAGAAGAGGGTCCTCAGTCCAGCAAGTCTGCACCGACAACACTTCACTAAATCTATGCTAATCCCACTTGCCAGCACTAGGCCCATAGTCTTGAATGTTATGACATTTCAAATACCCAATCCAAGTACTTTACAAAAATTGTGAGGGTTCTTGCCTCTACCACCCTCTCAGCCAATGCATTCCACACCCCCACCATTCTCTGGGTGAAGAGTCTTTCTTCAAATCCCCCCTAAACCTCCCGCCTTTCACCTTAAAATTATACTCCCTTGTTATTGACCCTTCAACTAAGGGAAGAGCTGTTTTATCCACCCTGTCCATGCCCCTCATAATGTTATACACCTCTAGCAGACGCCTGGTCAATATCTTCATTAAGGACAGGTGAAGTGGTATCACTTTCAAACTGTGCACCTCACTTTCAATGTGGAGACACTTCATCTGACCAATGAAGTGACTTGGGCAACAAAAACAAAGTTGCTGGAAAAGCTCAGCAGGTCTGGCAGCATTTGTGAAGGAAAAGTCAGAGTTAATGTTTCAGGTCCAATGACCCTTCCTCGGAACAGGCCACAGCTTTAATGGAGTGTCCAGCGTGTTCGAAACAAACCAAAGCAAGCACTCAAAGTATTGATAAAGTCTTCTTAGACAGTCACTGGGATTGAGTTAACATGTTTTCGTTTAGTTTGGACCAGTTCTGAGATACTTGATGAGTCCAATGTCTGAGTTCCAGACTGAAGGTTGAAAGGTTGCATGGGAGCTTGACATGGAATCAATGAAGTCTCTCAATGTGTTTAGTGCCTTCCAGGATGAAGCTTCTCTGTTTTGGTCAGTCCCAAGCAAGGGATACCTATAAGGTAGGGGGGTGTGTGTGTGTGTGTGTGTGTGTGTGTGTCTGTGAGTGTGTCTGTGTATGTGTGTGTGTCTGAGTGTGTGTGTGTGAGAGAGAGAGAGAGACTGACTGATGAGTCTGTCTGTAGGGATGGGGGGGAATGGGGGTAGTTGGCTGTCTGACCTCTCCGGGAAGTATTCCCGCTGTCCCCCATGGGAGTCTCCTGCCACGGCCAAGTTCCAAGCAGGTTTGTTGCTTTGGAAACCTGGTGTCAGCCCAGCCCCACCCTGGTTTTGAGTGCTTAGTGTCTCAGTGTTGGTTGTGGAGTTGGTTTGAGAGGGCGCATACTGTTGGAATGCCTTGTTTGCCACTAGATTTGGGGGAATTTGCAAAAGCAACATTAGTGGTATTTCTCTAGTAAACCATGGACAGTAATGTTATACAAATAATCCAAGGGTTTTCACACACAATGTACAATGATTGGGGGATAATTAAGCTAAGAATTTAAATAAGCTCCTCAACTGTGGAAGATTACTGCCCAGTATTCTTCCTTGACATTCAATACTGTACAGATAAACAGGATGACAGCCCAGACTTCACATAATAATGTTACATTTTAAGCAGCTCTCTCTGGAACATACTCATCAAATGATAAGCATTTAAGTAGGGAGAGAGAGGGACCTCTGGAATTCAAATGAATTCTCAGTTTATTTAATCTCTTGTCCATGTAGCAGCCCATTATGTAAACAGTCACTGTGCTGGCTATTCAAAACTCAATCCATGTTAAACTCTCATTGTTTTCAGAGGCACTTTGCACATTCCTGCAGTAATCTGAATTTAATTTCCCTCCTGTAACCAGCGTTTCAGACACTGCAGCAAACAACGACTTCTGCAACTATAACCCGATACTCTGGGAACCAATTTAACCTGGAGAATGATGTATGTTCAGTTGCAGTACATTGCAGTACCAACTGTTGCTCAGAAACCGAGGTTAACTCTATAGCTCTTTGCTTTTTTCACTCATTTCATAACCCCACACTGCACCTTCCTATCTCAAGAGTGTTTAAAGGTCTCACAACAAGGGAAAGTGGGCAAGACATTGGAGGTAGTGACCTCTCCATGCATCTACTTATGAAGCATCAGAACTCCTCAATTAGATTCCAGTCCCAGATATCCCAGGAGAGAGTTCCTAGATTTAGTTAGGAAAACATTCTACAGCAGTATATCCCTAGCTCAATGAGACAGGAGGCCTGGCCCTTGGGAATGGGATGCATGGTGGTCTGAGTGCCAAAAAGATAGTGTTCATTGCATTGTAAAGTTTGGGTTAGTTATGAAAGAGGACAAAGAGAAATCAAGAGCAAGAATAGCTAATTGGGGAAAAGCCAACTTCAGTGGTGTAAGAGATAACACAGCGTGGAGCTGGAGGAACACAGCAAGCCAGGCAGCATCGGAGGAGGAGGCAAGCTGACGTTTCAGGTCAGGACCCCTTCTTCAGAAATGAATTGGCATCAAAGGTCGGCAGGCAAAACAGTCGCTAAGCAATGGGATAACAAGGTGTAGAGCTGTATGTACACAGCAGGCCAAGCAGCATCATAGGAGCAGGAAGGCTGACGTTTCGGGCCTAGACCCTTCATCAGAAGGGCTGCTTTTCAAGAAGCAATAGTTTGGGCACAGTTGAAGACAATATGCCCAAAAACGGAAAAGGGTTGTGTAAACACATCCAGAGCTCCCTGGTTGACAAAAAATATACAGATAAAGATGAAGAAAACAAAGAAGTGACCTTATGAGCGATGTTAGGTGGATAATACAACCAAGAACAGAGCTGAAAATGGAAGATTCAGAGGAAAACTGGAAAGGCAAAGAAGAGGAGCAAACAGAGAGTATGAAAAAGAGATCGGCAAAAAGAATCCAGAAGTCTTCCATAGGAATAGAGAGAGAAAAAGGGATGATAAAAGGTGGAGTGGGGCAGACTAGGGACCAAAATGGGAATTGTGCATGGATTCAGGGAATATGGTAGAGATATTAAATTAATACTTTGCACCTGTCTTTATGAAGAAACAAGATGCCATGCAGGTCAAGAGGTCATTCAGAAACTTGAGGGTTTAAAATGGATGAGAAGGAGGTATGGGATAGCTTGTCTGTACTTGGGTTCATAAGGTACCAGGGCAGAATGAGATGCATCCAACGATTCTGAAGGAAGTGAGACGGTATTTTACAGAGTAACTGGTTATGATTTTTTTTTTCCCAGTCTTCCCCACACTCAGGGGTGATGCCAGGGTTCTGGAGAATTGTAAATGTTCCACCTTTGTTCAAAAAAGAATGTCAGGAAAAGACCAGCAATGACAGACTGCTCAGTTTAACCTCAGTTGTGAGAAATTTCTAGAAATAACAGCTTGGGGCAAAATTAACAGTCATTTGGGTAAAGAGATAACAAGGTGTAGAGTGGATGAACACAGCAGGCCAAGCAGCATCAGAGGAGCAGGAAGGCTGGCGTTTCGGGCCTAGACCCTTCATCCCTTCCTGCTCCTCTGTTGCCGCTTGGCCTGCTGTGTTCATCCACTCTACACCTTGTTATCTCAGATTCTCCAGCAGCTGCAATTCCTGCTATCTCTGAAGCCATTTGGGTAAATGCAGGTTAATAGAGGAAAGAAAGTAAGTATTATTTTTACGGGTGAATCATGTTGAACTTGATGGGATTTTTATTTTGCTGGGGTAAGAGAGAGGATTAATGAAGGTAACACTGTTAGTGTTGAGTACCTGGGCTTCCAAGAAGCATTGAATAAAGTGCCTCAGAACAGACAAAATTAGGCTCGTGAGGTAAAACAGGAATGGAAACAGAACGGTCTGAGGGATGGGAAGCAGAAAGCAATGGTTAGTGGGTGTTTTACAGATTGGGGTTTGCAGTGGAGTTCCCTAAGAGTCTGTTTTCCTGGTTCATCCTGATCAAGATTAATGATCTGGACTTATTAGATCGAGGGGTACAAATTAAAATTTATAAATGATGCAAAGCTTGGAAGTATTGTAAAATGTAAGTTGGCAAGTCATGTTGCAGCTGGATAAGACTTCAGTTTGGCCACATTTGGAGTACTGTGTGCAGCTCTGGTCATCACATTATAGGAAGGATATGGAGGATTTGAAGAGGGTGGAAAAGAGGTTTACCAGGATGTTGCCTGGATTGGAGTATATTAGCTATAAGGAAAGGTTGGTCAAACTTGGATTGTTTTCACTAGAGCATTGGAGGCTGAGGGGAACCTGATAAAGTGTGTAAAATTATGAGAGGTCTGGAGAGGGTGATTACAGGAATTTGTTTTTCCCAGGGAGGAAATGTCAAACACTAGCGGGCATAGGCTTAAGGTGATAGGAGAAAATTTAAAGGAGAAATGCAGTGCAGCTTTTGCACACAGAGGGTGGTAGGTGCCTGACACACACTGCTGGTGAGGCAGTAGAAGCAGATACAATAGCAATGTTTAAGAGGCATTTAGACAGACACAAGAATAGGCAGGGAATAGAGGGATACGGAGCATGTATAGGCAGATGGCATTAGTTTAGAATGGCATCATAGTCAGCACAGACGTGGTGGACCAAAAGGCCTGTTCCTGAGGCGTATTGTTCTATGTTAACAGGTTGATGGAATAGGCAGACAAGTGGTAAGCTGACCGCAGATGAATGCACAAAATGCAAATGGATAATTTTGGTGGGAAGGACGAAGAGAGGCAATATAGAGTCGAGTACAGGGATCTGACAGCATAGAGTATGAAAGCTCAACAAGAACCTGCTTTGGCCTCAACTGGAGCACTCCATCCACATTTTCGAGCGGATGTGAAGTTATTACAGAAAGTTCAGAAAGGGGGATGTGGTGGCACAGTAATGGAATAGTAATGGTAATATAGTAGTTGCCCAGTACCCCAGGCTAATGTTCTGGGGTCATGGGTTTGAATCCCATCATGGAATGAAAACCTGGCCCAGTGCCAACTAGGTAATCAATGTCAATCAGGCGAGTCCCTCCTGCAGGCAGCCAACATAGACAAGGAGTCTCAAAACGCCTCCCTCTGTGCTGTAACCATTCTGCGCTTCTATGATATACAATCCATCTGGACGAGATTCCAGTCTCAAATCACTCCCAGATAGTCATAAACTACGCAAGCCCCTTGACGAAGATTCCGATCTGTAATCGCTGCGAAAGAAATAAGACTGGGGGAAATCAAAAGGGACTGCCAAATCACCTTCCCCAGTTTTAGGAAACTCGGCAAGAGTTATAAATAAGTCCCACCGGCCCTAATTGGGGAGATTGAGACAGAGATGTTGCTGATGAGTACACAGTATCCCCAAGGTTAACTACAGGCTGGATACATTTCACCGTAAAGGGCCATTCAGCATGTACTCACACTGACTATAAATCTTTCCTGAGAGCTGTGAGCCTATGAATGGATGGAGTTTATGACCACTGGTTATATGGCAAGAAACAAGCCTGTGCCAGGGGAATGAGAAATGTTGGGTTTCCCCTCATTTTAAAGTGATGGGCCCAATATATTCATAGCACAGCCAGCAATGAGCTGGACTGAGATCAGCTGGCCCTTGTTTAACTCAAGGCGAGGTGTAGACAGCTTTCCCAAACTTCCCTGGTCCCACGCAGCATTTTGCAAAAGAAATCATTTTTCACACAATGAACAGACAACGACCCCTTCAGTTATCTGTCGGATCAGACATGGCAGTTTCCTTGTCTTCCTTTCCCTGTGTTGGGGTTCCAGTGTTCACCGGTGTCAGGTGGTAGTGCCCCAGATCACCTCCTCTGATCTTTTAGCCCCTGTTTCCAGTTCTCCTTCAATATTAAGATGCGGCTGTAAATCTCCCTCCGCACTGTCCCTCAGACTTGCACAGGTTACCAACAGAGCTCAAGTCAAAAAGATTGAGTTACCCGAGGCAGAATCTCCCTCCCTGCTCACCCCATCACCCCTGAAAGTGGTAAGGAAGATGGCCATGGTAGGGAAATAATGGGGCAAGTCATGCCATTGGGAGGAAGTGTCCTGCTTCTAGCCACCTCTAGAATTAAGTGCTGGACAGGAAGGTCAGCTGAGGGGGGAGCTTTCTTGATTTCCCAGCAATAAAGGTGGCAGAGCAGGACCGCACTCCTAAGAGTTTGAGGAGGTGGTAGTGGTGTCCTCTAATTTCCCCAATTTGGGGGCAATCAGAGGCCCTGATCAAGTGGTGTGGGAGGGAAGGCGACTGGGAACAGGGAGGCCACTGAAAGACCCACCCCACCCTTTGGTAAGTGACTTACCTTCTCACTGCTGGATTCCCTGCAGAGTAGGCCTCAACCAGGAAGACTTTAGGGCCCAGTGGCTGCTGGGACGGTGGCGGCTGAGGTCTGGGAAAAGTGATACGTGCGCCTTTGATCTGTCCTAATGAGCTGATCGGTCAGCGGTGGATGACCTTGACGGTGGGGGTGGTGTGATAGTCTTCCCCCTTCACCCCCAACCTGCCCCCAACGAGCTTAAAAAGAAATCAGAAAATCCTGCCCTTGGAGTTGACAGACTATTTGCCTGTTGGTTTCTACCTTGTGTGGCTCTTGTTCCACCATCTCAGCCAATCTCCTTCCATTCTTTACTTCCATAGCCATTTGCCCAAACTGCCCCCTACACCGCTGTTCTCAACACACCATTCCAAATGCATGCTCCCCATTCCTGCCACAGCCATGTGCTTTCTGTAAGAGAATCTCCTGGTTTAGATACATCACAGATAAAGAGTCGAGTGAATTCCCTGCCACATCATCCTCTTGCAATGCCAGGTCATGCAGAGCGGATCAAATTCAGTGTAGGAGCTCCTTCACAATACCCGCAACATAGCAGTCAGTGCCTACAGATTCAGTGAAGACATCCACCAACATCTCCCTGCTGACATTCAGATCAGATGCTAGACTCTTCCAGGTATAAAGGCAGAAGATTGAATGGTATTATTTCAAAGAAGTTATCCCTGGTGTCCTGGTCAATATTGAGCGTCCTTCAAAATCATAATAATAGGCTGCTTCATCATGATCTCGTCTTGTCCTGCTCGGATCTCCCTCATGGACAATATTTCCCCACTTCCTACACCAGTAACCTTCCCACCTCTGAGCAGTTTTGGCTGCCATCATCGAAAGGGCATTTGAGCTGTAGCAACGGAGGGTCGGAGGATTTCAGCTCATGAGTTCATTTCCCACCTTCCAGGGTAGGTAGCTTCAAGGGTGGCATGGTGACTCAGTGGTTAGCACTGGTGCCTCACTGCGCTAGGGACCCGGGTTTA
Organism: Rhincodon typus; assembly: GCF_021869965.1. NCBI lineage: Eukaryota > Metazoa > Chordata > Chondrichthyes > Orectolobiformes > Rhincodontidae > Rhincodon > Rhincodon typus. Next base: position 11,479,607 of record NC_063336.1, on the reverse strand, counting down.
ATTCCACCCTCGGGCAAGAGTCTGTGTGGAGTCTGCACATTCTCTCTGTGTCTGCATGGGTTCCCTCCCACAGTCTGAAGACGGGCAGGTTAGGTAAGTTGGCCATGGGAAATGCAGGGTTTTGGAGATAGGGTAGGGGGTTGGGTCTGGGTGGGAGGGTCGGTGTGGATGTGAGGCGCTGAAAGGCCTGCTTCCACACGGTAGGGATTCAAAGGCGTGTTTTTGTAGTTGCATCATTGTTGAACCCTGAATGAGGTGAAGGGAGAGAAGGTGCACTCCATCACCCATTTGTTCCACATATGGACGAAACCCAGAAACTACTGTTCCAAAATAATTCTCTCTGCTCTAGCCAATAAAAACAATTAATGGCAGGATGCTGATTAATGGAAGGGCCCTGTTTATGATGACAATTACTCCGCATTCCACATTGACTGCCAAGCATGTCATAAAACCAAACACTCTGAACAACAAAGGATTGCAAGACATTGCAAATCTACATCAGGTTTCGTTCTATTTCCACTTAGACATTTTTTCTGGTCTCCAGACTACAATTTAACCTTGATGTTTCTTTCTCGTGTGATTTGCATTTGTTTTGGGGTTGGTGGGGGTGAAGCGGGGGGATGGTAGGGGGGTAAGGCTGAAGAGTAATAGCTGGGAATCTGGCCAGATCCAACTGAAAGGCTCACATTTGATGCTAAACGTGTCTCTTCCAGAGGTAATACTGGACACCCGGCCTCCCCTGGCAACATAAGGCTGTGTGAACATGATCTTTTATATACTCTCCCTCATCTGCTCTCAGCACACAGTTGCTAAAGCACCCAAAGGGAATTATTCACCGAGCTCCACCCCTAATGTCTGGGAGCTTTCACAGTCATCAAAAAGAAGGCGATACACTGCATTTCATAGGCAAAGTGGCCCCAGCTCCTTTGAATTTGCTCTGACTCCTTTAGGAATGGTTTTTCTTAGATGTGGGAGGTGCTATCACCACTGGTGTTACAAGAACGTGAGGAATAGGAGCAGGAGTAGGCCATCTGGCCCATCGAGCCTGCTCCTCCATTCAATAAGATCATGGCTGATCTTTTTGTGGGCTCAGCTCCACTTACCTGTCCCCTCACGATAACCCTTAATCCCTTTACCGTCCAAAAATCTACCTACCTTTGCCTTAAAAACATTCAGTAAGATGGCCTCAACTGCTTCGCTGGGCAGGGAATTCCTTAATTCCTGGGGTCACCGGACAATGGTAAGCAATAGGTTCTCCATTGTCTAACTCTGGGGAGATTGAGACCAGTTGCAAGTTGCCCACCACAGATAAGCACAACTTGAGGTGAGATCGCTGGGTAATCCAGCACACAGTTAATTCCATGCCAACTTATCTGTGTGTGTGTGTGTGTGTGTGTGTGTGTGTGTGTGTGTGTGTGTGTGTGCGGGGTGGGGGGGGGGGGGGGGGGTGGTGCTTGGACCAGTCAAAATATCAACTCAGATCAGGGCCCACCAGTGAGCGGACCGTTGGCCTGAGCATGCAGAACACAGGGAGGGCAGAGGGAGGAGGTTCAAGCCCTATTCCAGGTGCAAACTGCAGTTGACGGCCCTGGAGGAGCAGAGAGGGAGCACAGCCCTGTTGGAAGTCCCATCCTGTGGCCCGGCTCGTTCAGCCAACAACGCAGGTCACTGTTTGCAGAAGAACAGCGCCTCCCCTGTGTTGTGGCCATCGTTATATTTCCCCCAACCCGACGTTACGGAGAGAGAATATCTGGTCATTAGCCCCTTCCTGCTTGCAGAATCTCACTGTGCACACAGCAATGGCTGCCCACCCTCAATTACAACAGTGGCTACACACTTCAATAATTAGTTCCTTGGCTCCAGAGCACTCTGGAAGATCCCGGTCGCGAGAGTGACGCCGCACAACGGTAATCAGCTACCCATTGCAGACAGGCCAATGCAAGTTCCTCCTTACCTCCGCCAACTTGTGCCAGTTGAAAGACTTCAGCGGGTGCGATGGCTGTGGGATGGCTTTCTTCTTCATGCTCCCCATCGTCGGCAGGCAGGAGGGGGGTGGCACGGCGCAGCTGAAGAAGGGGGGTGCTCCGGGGGGAGGGGGAGGGGGCCCGCCAGGGGGCAGGGGTGGGGGAGGGGGGGGCAGGAACTCATAGGGGAGGGCCGGGGGCGGTGGGGGCAGCTCGCCCAGGACGGGAGGGGGAGGGGGAGGGAGGGGTCCACCAGGCGGGGGAGGGGGAGGGAGAGGGGGGAAGGAAAGGCCGCTCGTATTCTGAAACAGAGAGAGAAAACAGAGAGAGAGAGACAAAGTCAGGGTTTCTTTCAGAAGCAAAAAAAAAACCAGACTGGCAATAACGCATTATGGTGAAGAGGCACCAGCTTTAGGAGCAAAACCCCTGGAAGGAATTCAGCAGCGTCTGTGAAGAGAAAACACCAGAGTTAATTCCTTCAGACCTGCAGAAGGGTCACTTCACCCGAAACATCAACTCTATTTTCTCTCTCTCCCCGTAGACTCTCCAGACCTGCTGAGCTTCTCCAGCACTTTCTGTTTTCGTCTCAGATTTCCTTTTTTTTACCATCTTCAGGAGTACTGCTTGGGTAAACATTTACCTTTAAGAGACCGTTCAGCCCCTCTGGCCCTGCTTTACTGCATGGGCAGAACAGTAATGGATTTCCGCATTCCTCGCGTTTACACAATTACACAGTTTAAACAGTATTTTCCCATATCCATCCCAACAGGAGAGTCACACATGGTTTATCCTCCAGTACAAGCATGCCACAAAGTGTTCACCGCAAGCCACAATAACCTCATGACGATATAAACTCTTGAAACAGTCTACTGTTGAGCCATTGAGCCAATGACCCGAAGCCATATTTTTTCCCCTTTGCTTCTCCACGTCAGATTAGCGTGTTGGGGTAGCATCCTGGATTTCTTTGAGGAACCCTTCCCTGGAATAGCCTCAGGCACACCACATCATTTTGCTATACAAAACCCTGGTTCAGCCACATCTGCAGTATTGTGTCCAGTTCTGGTCGCCTCGTTACAGGAAAGATGTGGAAGCATTGGAAAAGTTGCAGAGGAGATTTACCAGGATGTTGCCTGGAATGGCAGGAAGGTCTTACGAGGAAAGGTTGAGAGAGCTAGGGCTTTTCTCTTTAGAATGACGAATGATGAGAGGTGACTTGATAGAGGTGTACAAAATGATCAGAGGTATAGATAGAGTGGACAGCCAGAGACTTTTTCCTAGGGTGGAGGTAGCTGTTACGAGGGGGCATAGTTTTAAAGTGAGTGGAGGTAGATATAGGGGAGACGTCAGAGGTAGGTTTTTTACTCAGAGAGTGGTCAGGGTGTGGAATGCATTGCCGGAGAGGGTAGTGGAGTCGGCCTCATTAGGGGCATTTAAGCGGCTATTAGATAGGCATATGGATGATAGTATAAGGTAGGAGTGGAGGTTAGATAGACCTCAGGTTTAGGGTAAAAGTTCGGCACAACATCGTTGGCCGAAGGGCCTGTACTGTGCTGTACTGTTCTATGTTCTATGTTCTATGTCCTATCAGCCATGTCCTGCCTCTGGTCTGACCTGAGGCCTTCCAAAGACCCCGAACCTTCGCCAGAGTGAAGGAATAAACCCTTCGGGATCGCTTACTTTCCCTGGACAGCAGGAGCGGGAGCAGAAGGTTTGAAATGAAAATCTAACGTCTGGCCACTTAGGAGAATGGTAGGATGGTGAGAGCAGTTCCCTGTGCTTGTGCCAGCTCTCTGCAAGAACAACTCTTCCTGGTCACATCTCTTCCCTTTTCCCAAAGCCCAGAAAACCTATCTCTCCGGATGATTATCCAATTGCCCTGGGACCGTGGATGGGTGGATCCCATCCAAAGAAGCCGGTCATGGCTGGTACAATCTCTACGAGTGGATCTCCTGAGAGGTACAAGTGACCTGACTGTCGGAATTTGAGAAGGAGTCTTCAACCTTGAGGGAGGTGGGGGACATGGGATGGAGTGGAATTCTGCTCCTTGGCTACAGCAGTGCGGCAGAAGCAGAGACCAGTGAATCTCTGTATTAGCAGTAATTAGCTCCCCTCACTGGCAAGGAGGACTCCATTGAAGGTCAACTCCCTGAGCTGCAAATTAGGGCGGAAGAACGAGTCACCAAGAAGATCTTGTAGGTGCTGGAAAGCCGACACGATAAACAGAAACGGCTGGAGGAACTCGGCAGGCCTGGCAGCATCTGTGGGAAGAAAGCAGAGTTAACGTTTTGAGTCCGATGAATCATCTTAGTCACTAAACTCAAAAAGTAAACTCTGCTGTCTTCCCACAAATGCTGCCAGGTTTGCTGAGACTCTCCAGCAATTTCTGTTTTTGCCCTTTTCAACAATAATTCCATCAGAATAATAAATTACAGAGGCTTGTTGTTGCTTCCATGTGGTAATTGCTCATAGAATCCTAGTGATAGAATCACAGGTTAATAATCATAATAATAAGAGGACAGGAATTATTGGGAGATGATGGCCTAGTGGCATTATTGCTGGACTGTTAATCCCGCGACCGAGGGAATGTTTTGGGGACTCATGTTCAAATCCCACCAGGGCAGATGGTGGAATTTGAATTCAATAAAAATCTGGAATTAAGAGTCTACTGATGACCATGAAATTGTTGATGGTTGTTGGAAAAATCCATCTGGGTCATTAATGTCTTATAGGGAGGGAAATCTGCCGTCCTCACCTGGCCTGGCCTACATGTGACTCCAGACCTGCAGCAGTGTGGCTGACGTTTCATTGGGCAGTTACGGATGGGCAATGAATACTGGCCTAGCTAGCGACACCCATGTTCCATGAATGCATTTTTAAAAAAAACCTTCTGTGCTATATTGCATGGGGAGTGGAATGCATGGTCAGATGTGAACTAAATCTCCTTTCTACTCCATCATAGCAACACACCACTCTGCAGAAAGCTGGGGAAATGGCAGTTTCTAGCACTGGCAGTCTGTCATTCCTATCTGGGGTCATTAGCTCGGTGAAGAACAGAAGAAACCGGAGTGTTCTCAGATATGGCCCCTCAAACCTGCTCTGCCCTTCAACACAATTGTAACTAATCTTTGATTTCAACTCCTCCCTCTCTTCATATCCTTCGTTTCCAAAGATCTGCTGATCCCAGCCCTAAATATATTCACCGACGAAGCACTCACAAGCCCTCTGGGCTAAAGAGTTTCACGATTGCGCAGTCTTTGGAGTGAAGACGTTTCTCTTCATCTCAGCCCGAAATGATTGTTCCTTTGCTATGTCCCCTCCTTCTAACTTACCCAGTCAGGGGAAATGACCAATGGGCACCGACCTTGTCAGAATTTTGGATGCTTCAACCTCCTACTCTAATAATTGCCAGAGTGTATAAGCCCACCTCACATTATAGGATAACCTTCTTGCTACCAATCTAGCCAACCTTCAACTCACTGCTGTCAATACAGGGCCATCCTTTCTTAGATATGGACAGAAAGAACGTCGTTGGGAGTAATTGGGCTCCAGGCAGCTGAAGGGATCTAACCTTAACTTCTAATGACCTGGGCTGGATTTGAAAGGATGCATGCTAAGTGGACAAACAGATAACCTACACATCATGAGCTCCTGGTCTGGTTTTGATCTCCTGAGAGGGCCAGAGACGAAATCTTCAGATTTTAGCCCCTACCCCACAACCTCTACTGACTTCGAGTTACCTCTCAGTCAGCAGGGAGATGACACAGCACCGAGGGAAAGGGAGGAATTGAAAGATTTCTAACCACAATGGAACAGCTGATAGTTACATGAGCATCACTTTTGGGGAAAGAATAATTAAAGGTCCTCTATAAATCTAGCTCAATGGCCGCACCTGTTCCCTTTAAAGGCTTGTGAAATCTAAAACTGGGATGTCAGTTCAAGGCAGCGTGGCTAATGTCTAGCCACCCTGGGACAGTGTGGGGCGGTAATTCAACTTTGGCTGGATGGGAAAGAGCCAATGAAAGGCCTGAAAACTGGATTTTCGTGTTCGATCTGAGACGACCCCTTTCACACAAGACCGTACGTCCTGTCAAAGTTAGACTTCATGCTAACGACAATCAATGGAACCGTCAGCAGCTCTTCCAAACAAGTGAGCTGATCCCACTGATTGCAACATTCTTTCTTTTGAATGTGAAAAAGAAACAAGAATTTGATTACGCAGAAATGTACAAGAATTCTCGTTCAGAAATTGACCACTCAATCAGTGTTTACATTCCTCATGGGTCTCCTCCTGCCCTACCTCATCTAACCCTTTCAGCGTAGACCTTCATCTATCATCTCCTTATCGAGGTCTCCCTTAAATGCATCTGTGCTATTCACCTCAGCTACTTCTTGTTGGTATTTACATCCGTGGAAATTCTACCTGGCTGTCTCACGTCTCAGCGAGATCCTGATGGGAAATTCCATCTCTTGCAGAATTATGCTACGTCAGATTAATCAAATTCCTCTTTGACTTTACAAATAACATGGCTGTTCTCTTTCCTGTCGGGAACCGTGAGGCATGTGAAACTTTATGTATGTGTGTGTTTTTAAAATGAGGGAAACTTGGCACTAAATATAAGAGAATTGTGCATCATGTAGTATAAATAGTGCTTGCCACGTTGTGTACAAAGATGTTTAACTATGTTGCAAAATATGAAGGACAGTTCCCTTGTTGACAATAGGGCAGCCAATCTTTTTCTCAGGGCATTAATAAAGTGAGTAACTGGTTCACCTCTCTTTCACAGTCTTCCATCATATTCCCGAGTTGTGCCTTGCAGATGGTCAATGAGACAGTCCAGGAAAACTCACTCCTCTCCTCTGAGTAGCATCTTGGCTTCTTTAACATCTGCATGAAGCATAACTTAAAAGTGTCTCCGTTGGTGGGATGGTACTCCTGACGGTGCAGCCTACTGTCAGGGCTGTACTGGTGTTCTGAGCTGGGTTATCTGCTGAATCTCAGAGCACTGAACATACAACCAGCGCCACCATTCATTCATTTGTGGGATGTGGGCGTCGCTGCCTGGCCAGCATTTGTTGCCCATCCCTCAATGCCCTTGAGAAGGTGGCGGTGAGCCGCCTTCTTGAACCGCTGCAGTCCACGTGCTGTAGGTAGACCCACAATGCCATTAGGGAGGGGAATTCCAGGATTTTGACCCAGTGACAGCGAAGGAACGGAGATCTGTCTCCCAGTCAGGCAGGTGAGTGGCTTGGAAGGGAACTTGAAGCTAGTGGTGTCCCCATGTGTCTGCTGCCCTTGTCCTTCTAGATGGAAGTGGTAATGGGTTTGGAAGGTGCTGTCTAAAGTGCTTTAGTGAATTTCTGCAGTGCATCTTGTGGATAGTACACACTGCTGATACTGAACAGTGGTCATAGTGGGAGTGAATGTTTGAGGATTTGCTGCCAATCAATCAGGTTGTATTGTCCTGGATGGTGTCAAACTCCTTGAAAGTTGTTGGGCTGTACTCATCCAGGCAAGGGGGGAGTATTCCATCACACTCCTGACTTATGCCTTGTAGATGGTAGACAGACTTTGGGAAGTCAAAAGGTGAATTACTCGCGGCAGGAATCCCAGCCTCTGTGGTCACTATGTTTCGATGTCTGGTCTCGCTCAGTCTCTGGTCAACGATACCCACCTCAGAATGTTAATAAAGGTGGATTCGATGATGGTAATTCCATTGAATGTCAAGGGGTGGTGGTTAGATACTCTCTTTTTGGAGATGGTCTTTACCTGGTACTTTTGTGTCATGAATGTTACCTGTCACTTTTAAACCAATGCCTAGATATTATCCGGATCTTGATGCTTCAGTATCTGAGGAGTCATGAATGGTGCTGAACTTTGTGCAATCATCAGCAAACGCCCCCATTTCTGACCTTATGATGGAGGGATGGTTATTGATGAGCAGCTGAAGATGGTTGGGCCTAGGACACTACCCTGAGGAACTCCTGCAGAGATGTCCTGGAGCTGAGATGACTGACCTCCAACAAATCCAACTATGTCCTTTATGCCAAACATGACGCCAATCAGCAAAGATTTCCTCTCCGATTCCCACTGACTCCATTTTTGCTCGGGTTCCTTGATGCCACACTTGGTCTTGATATCAAGGGCTGTCACTCTCACCCCACCTCTGGAATTCAGCTCCTTTGTCAATGTTCAAACAAAGGCTGTAATAAGGTCAGGAGCTGAGTGGCCCTGGCACAACTCAAACTGGACGTCACTGAGCAGGTTATTGCTGAGCAGGTACTGCTTGATAGTATTGTTGAGAACACATTCCATCTCTTCACTGTTGGTTGAGAGTAGACTGATGGGGCAAGTTGGATTTGTCCTGCTTTTAATTGCAGGACATACCTCGACAATTTTCCACATTGTCAGGTAGATGCCAGTGTTGGAACTGTACTGGATCAGCTTGGCTAGGGGAGCGGCTAGTCCTGGAGGTCAAATCTTCAATAAATGTTAGCCTAGCCAGCAATACACCCATTCTACAAATGGGTTTGGATTTACATCCCAGTGCAGTACTGAGGGTGTACCACTCTGTTGAAGGTACTGTCATTTGCATGAGGCATTAAACCAACTCAAATAAACATAAAAGATAACATTTTAATATCGAAGAAGTGGAAAGGAGTTCAACTGGTATCCCAGAAAACATTTAATATTCAAAAAACGCTTAAAAGGCATGAAAGAGAAATAGAAATTGCTGAGAAATTCAGCAAGTCTGGCAGCATCTGTGGAGAGAAAACAGAGTTAATGTTTCGTTTTAACCCTTCTTCAGAACTGATGGCAGCTGGGAAGAGGTGGTATATGCGTTGAACGCTGAACCGGGCTTGGGAGGGTTGGTGCAAAGGACAGTGGTGGAGCCCACTTAAAATACATGATCTGGTCAGAATTGTGGATGAGGATTATCACGTTGCTAACTCTGCAACAGTGACCACACTTCAAGAGTACATTTTTGGCTTCAGATTGCTTTAGGACAGCGTGTGATCACGCATGCAAGTCTAGGTCATCTGAAATCTGTCTTGCCAACAATTAACGACAACTCCCTTTGGAGCATTCGGAGTAACGCACTTTCCTTTAAATGGGGTAGCACTGGGATCTCGAAGGGGCACGAGCTAATAGCAGCTGGAAGGACTTACTGAGTTTGTCAGTTCGTTCAGACGGACAGAGAGTTCCACCACTTGATCCCTTGTTTGGCGCAACTCTGCGGACTCTTTCTGGAGCTTGTCCTTCATCTTATTGAGAGTTTTCATCATGTCATCCTTCTCCTGAGTTTTGGTCTCGCACTCCCTCTCCTTCTTCTCAAGCCTTGCCAGTAATTCCACGTGTTCTGCCCACAAAAAAAGACAATCACATGCTCGTGTGTGCGCCAGGCAGACAGCCATGCCACGTTTGACCCCTGGCATGCTCCAATAGGGGGCTCGGTGGCATGAGCAAAAACCATAGCGTCTTAAATATCGGGATTCCTCACAAAACAGAACAAATAATCCCCCAATAAAATCGGTCGCCCACCAGTTGCAAATCCCATCAAACTATCATTCCATCGAAAATAAATGGGGGTGAAAATACAGTTACTATGCACTCTACCCTGGAGTTTTCAGGAATTAAACTCTAAGACAGAGCCACCAGTAACTCAAGGGAAATACTGGGAAATATTGCACTCTATATTTAAAATACATAAAAATTAAGTAGTTTCTAAAATATTGCATTTGGTTTCTTTCTCTGTGAACATTCTCCAGATTTGGAGAGAGAATAATGGTCTGCAAATGCAGTGCAAGTGAATGTTTTCAAATGTGGGTTTGAGGCTGGTGGAAACAGAAGGTCTTATGATGAAGGTCCATGGCTGACAGCCCTTCAGAAATGGTTCTGTTATGGGTGAGCAACCAGCTCTGCCAGCTTACTACCAAAGGTGATAATGCTGATGCTATGCCAACCATGATGCCTTTGGTGTTAGTTGGGAACACTCTGCTCCACTGCACACCATAACTTTGCTAAGGCCATCTGAAACCACTACCTGTTGAATGAAATGATTGTAATGAAATCTATTATTTAAGGCTGAGGGACAAAATCAAGTGAAACAGGTCCTTCAGTCCATCTCAGTAAGAGGGATGACCTTATTAAAGCATGCGAGGTTCTTAGAAGGAATCACGGAATTGTTTATGGGGCAGATGGAGGCCAATCAGCCCATCATGTGTGTGCAGGCTTCTCAAATGAGCATCACTATTTATGCCCTCTACCCTTGCACATTATTACTGACAGGGCAGATGCAGAAAAGTTGCTTCATCTTGTGGAAGAGTCCAGGACCAGAGGACGTAATCTCACAATAAGGGATCACATGTTCAAGACAAAGATAAGGAAGCATTTCTTCTCTCAGAAGGCACTGAATCTGTGGAATTCTCTACCACAGAGGGCTGTAACAGTTGGATGTTAAATATACTCAAGACTGAGACTGACGGATTTCTATCAGTAAAAGAATCAAAGGTTATGGGGAAAAGGCAGCAAAGTGGATTTGAGGATTATCAGATCAGCCATGATCACACTGAATAGCGCAGCAGAATCAATGGGCTGAATGTCTTATGTCTTATGGTGTCATGGTTTAAGTTGTACAACTCAGTGAGTTGCTGTGATTTGCAATGCACAGTCTGAAAGTGAGGTAAAGCAAATTCAGTAACAATCCTCAAAGGGGAATTTAAGGAACACGCACAAAAGAGAAGAAAATGCAGGATTGTGGAAAAGTGTAGGATGTATTGAGTCACTCTTTTAAAGAGCCAATACAGGCAATGATGGGCTGGTACCTCCTCCTACTGCGCTGTAGTTAATTTAATCATAGGTACACCCGCTTTCAGAATGGAGCCAGCACCATCCAAACTGTTAACAGGATAGTGAGGGTATTAACCCTTCCTGAGGCTGTTTCTAGCTCATTCAAGCAAGTGAATGCAGTGAAAATAGTGCACAAACCCATTTGTATAAGGGCTGCCTCTCACTTTGCTCAGTCCAGGGAATCTGTAACACTGGTCAAGGAAGATGAAATAGTCAAAAAAAAACGCCAAAAGAAATGTGTTTACCATCAAAAACCAAGCTTTTGGTGATACTGTCTATTGCTTGGTCAACTGGCAACAGTCTTATTTCTTAACGAAATGGATAGACAAGTTGGATACAAAAACTATCACGAAGCAACCTTCAGACAGGTCCTGGATGAGATAATCTGAGGGGAACTGTAACACCATAATGATACTGGAATCATGATATGGAACAACAATGTCAACGGCAAATATAAATAAAAGTAGAAAGGGCTGGAGAACTCAACAGATCTGTGGCAGTATCTATGGAGAAAGCGATAGGTTCACATTTCGAGTCTGATAGGACTCTTGTTTGGAAACTAAACTGAGTGGACTCAATGTGAACTCTCCTTTGCTTTCCACCAGATGCTTCCAGACTTGCTGGTGTTTCTCCAGTACTTTCTGTTTTATTTTCAAATGACCAGCGTTTGTAGCACTTTGCTTTTGTAACTGTGTTAACCACGTCCGCATAAAATTCTGTCTCGGCAATCTTACCTTTCCTGAACTTTTCTGCTTGATCCTTCCACTGCTTCACTTCATTTTCATTCACCAGCCTGAAGATATTAAAAAGACTTTCATTTCCATTCAGTAGATCTGTCATCCACTACAGTTAAAAATTCAATGTGACCAAACCTTATGGGCGATGGCTGGTACAACACAGAAGGTGGGGGAAGTGAACAGGAGATTGGATGGACCATTGGGAAGAAGACGCTATCTTTCACTGAGGAAATGGGTTGAGATCACATGGGGAGTGCGAGTCACGATGACAATACACACATTGTGACCTGTGTTTAAGGATGGTGGATGGTCCAACTTTTTTTCCATCTCTTGGCTGGCTAGGAATCTCTCCTGCTTTTCCCACCTGGCATTAGCCTGTGATAAGGTTTTGGAGGTCGATAACCAACCCCATTATGAACATACTTTCCTTGACCATCAAGGCCTGTAAAGGGATTCAAACCCAAGAGTTTCTGCCTCAGGGGGATGTAGCCGACTGCACCCCAACACCTCACAGCACTAATTATGAATTGTATCATTGGAGGTCAGGTATATACTCAGTAGACTGAATGAACTGATTGACTGGTTACTTGAGTGCATACGAAGAAGCACTTATTGACATGGGGTGTGGGTCTTGTGAGGAGGTTAAAAACTGTAATGTAGCACAGTTGCGATTCAATCTGCAACTCTGTGAATATATCTATTGCAAATAAAAACTACCTCTTGTGCCTTCCTTCACCCACTGGCTATCAGTCAGGGAATATTAAGTTGTGGATGAAGTGTACAATCTCACTGAGAAGGGAGTTTGCGTGTTAATGTACTTTCAGACCCTCAAAACTCTCTTTGGGATGTTGGATTCCACATGAGAAGAACAGACTCCTCATGGGGTATGTCCTTGAAATGGGCATGGGCTGAAAGGTTCCCCATTTATTGCAAAAGGAATTGAATACAAAAGTAGGGAGGTTACACTTCAATTGTACAGGGCACTGGTGAGAAATGTCTGGAGTACTGTGTACACTACTGGTCGCCTTATTTAGTGAGAGATGGAAATGTGTGGGAGGTAGTTCAGAAGAGATTTGCTAGAGTGAGCAAACTGTCTTTGAGGGAAGATTGGACAGGCTGGGCTTGTCTTCGCTGGGAAATCCTGAGGTGGATGTGGAGAGGATAGTCCCCCTTATGGGACAGTCCAGAACTGGAGGTCACTGTTTAAAAATTGGATGGTTGCTCAGTTAAGACAGTGTTGAGATTATTTTATTTTCTCTCTAAGGGTTGAGAGCCTTTGGAACTCTCTTCCTGTAAAAGCAGTGGAATCCTTTGAACCCTTTTTAACGCAATGGTAGATCATCTCTCATTAACCAAGAATTTGCAGATTTATCAGGGACATTTGGGAATGTGGAACTGAGGTTATTATCAGCCATGATTTTTTTGAGTCATGGCTTGAGGGCCTGAGGGGCTCTGACTTTTAATTCAGAAGTTTGTACTTACTTATTGGAAGTTGGCACATTTTCCAGGTGGTGAAATTTGGCACTTTGCATTATTTTCCTCACTCTTTCTGCCTGCTCTCAGCTCTCGCTGAGTATGGAACATCAGGGGGAAGAGGGTTAGGGGGCCAGTCAAAGCAGCAGGACCCCTGGAGACAAGCTCTTCCTCGTTCTCACACGGGTTGATAATGATGGGTGTTGTGGGCCTTGATCAAGGAGTAAGCAATTCTGTAAAAAAACTGGCAGCAAGCGAGCCGGGAGAGATCAGGAGAGGTGACCAGGTGCGCTGTAATGGAGGAGGGTGGTGCAATCAGGAAGCAAGGTTTCAGGGAGAGAATTCCAGGGTGGTGAGCCTCAGCAACTGAAGGAGCGACAACGAGTGGTAGAAAGATGGATAATGGAAGAGCCGCAGGAGGGCGGAATAGAGGAGGACTGAGTTGTCAGAGGGTTGTAGAAGGAAACAGAAGAGACTGGGGGCAGTGACACTTGGTAGGAGTTGAAAAAGAGGGGGAGGATTTTTAATCTCTAAATGGTTTTTGGGACCAAGAACTATTGTAGTTTGGCGAACACAGGGGTAAAGGGGAAAAACACCCAGGGATCTTCCCGGCTCAATCAATGAACTCTTTTTAATGGGTACCACGGTAATAGAAGAGGGCTAGACACTCGCTCCCCAGTGTGAATGAGTCTCATGCAATGCTCACATCCGAATGATGTTCTTCACATTAAAGTTCTCCAATGGTGCGACGTCAGGATCCTCCCCTTTCTCGTCCTGCAGCACTATCTGTTGCAGTATTCTGTCGAGGAGTTGCCAATGCTGGCTGTTGGTCCCGTTCCTCTTCCCTGAAGGGGCATTTCAGAATCAAAAGTACGGTTAGAAATGTTCACCAATGAATACTCTTCACGGACTGAGACTCAGAAACATCGCGAGGAAGGATCGGTACAAAGACGCGGAATGGTGAGAGGGCCAAAGAAATAAACTGCGGAGGGAGTCCAGAACAATAAGTATACTGTTGTCCAGGGTAGGTGTGATATTAGCAAACACTTTCTCATTGCAAAAAGTTGTGGAAATTTGAAACCCTGTTTCCCAAGAAAGCTAATGAGGCTGATGGAGCAGGGGGAGCCATTTTCCTTCGGAATGGATATCGGAAGAATTGTGTTCAGCATGAGGGCAGTGATTGCAATGAGATCAGCCAGCTTGACCTCATAGAATGTGAGTTCCCTGATTGGGGCTGTTAATCTGGTTTAATCAGGAAGCCCTGGCTGACATAAATTTCAGGGACACTGATCCCCTGAATGCCTGACTCAGTGAGAGGCAGTGCTATTGTCAAAGGCTGTGCATTTGTAAGTAAAGGGCAGTTGGTGATGGAATGTCAGCCTCTGGAGAGTTATTTTAGCCAGGGTTGAGGTATATGGAATCGACATGGATAAAAGGAATTACGGTGTAGGGAACAGGTTGGGGTGAGGTTGGGGAGAGGTGCAGGGATTTTAAAAGGGTACTTCCTGCTTCTCTGTTTCACGGAGGCATCCTGTCAGCTCTCTGAGGCTGACCCCTCTTTGACAATCCTCTGTGTAATCAGTGGATCCCAGCCTGGCCAACACCCCTTTAACCTCTACACTCTACGCATTGTTTGATTCAGCAGCTGCAACTGAAATTAATGGTGGAAAGGGCAGGCGATAGCGGCAGAATGTGTAACTCGAGGATAAGACAGCGGCATTTGATATCCTTGGACAGAAGAAGTGAAGGCTCATCCAGCGTTTATAGTGAGCAAGGATTTCTATTTGAACGTACATCTGCTGAATACATTTTCCACTTATTGCAATTGGAAAGTGCACCCCAGGGCATTCCATTGAACAGAGCCTGATGAACAGCGTGCGATCATTCATTCATCACTCAGACTGAAATGTAAAATAAACAATACGTTGCCTGCAAACTGAGATACATCACACGGGTGGGGGGGAGGGCACTTAACAAATGTGTCTTGCGTGAGAATGTTCAATGAGCACGAGCAGGGAGCGGGCTAAATAATCCACGGCAAATCTAGCACCAATCTCCACGGTCTCACCTAGCAATAACATCTATTAAATTACCTTCCATGGTAACGCGTCTGATATTCCCCCCTCGAACCTCAGAAAATGGTGGTGAAAGAGATTCGCCTATCTTCAATATCTCCCTCATATTGCAACAACTGGTGGTTTAGGGCTTACAGAAACATCTCGTCTTTCTACCCTGGTGAAGTGACACTGTGGAAGCCGGTTTCCTGTTGATTTTCTGAGTTAAGTCCATTTTAGACCAGCTTTTTGCAGAGGTGCCCTTACTTCAGGGTCAAATAGCCATGCATTATTGAACGGTCAGCCATCTGCACCCCCTTCCCCAGCTGCACCCCTTACGCCATCCCATCATGCCCGCAACATGAAGGTTGGAGAGAGACACTGCGGAAGGATCCCAGCATCTCTGTAACTCAGAGTAAGTCATTGCACTCAGGAACTAAGTGGTAAACCACTTGCTGAAGGTTCACTTGTGCAGAGATGGTTACAGAACTATAGTAACTTTCCCTTCCTTAAGTCTGAACGCCCAACACTCCATCCATAACTGTGGTAGTCTGTGTCGCTAAATCTATCTGTCTCTGCTTCCTAAATAACAGTTTTCACGCAGTGTAAGCGATGCTTCCAATTTTGGATCAGACTATAACTAAAGGACATAAATTTATGGTTACAAGTTAATCCACTGGGGAATTCGGTAGAATCTTTTCAACCAAGGGTCAGTTAAGCTGTGGAAATTGCCAACATATTTCTTAGGTAACAAAAACACAAGTTGCTGGAAAAGCTCAGCAGGCCTGGCAGCATCTGTGAAGAAAAAATCAGAGTTAACGTTTTGGGTTGGGTGAAACTTCTTCAGAAGCTGAAGGACGACGGGAAATGATAGTCTTTATGCAGTTGACAAAGAGTGAGGGTGTCCATATCTATTCCACTCTCTCCTCCCTGCTCTTTGTCAATACCATAAAGACCATCGTTTCCCATCGTCCTTCAGTTTCTGAAGAGTTAGATGGGACTCAAAACATTCACTCTGTTTCTCTCTCCACAAGACACCACCAGAGCTGCTGAGTATCTCCAGCTGTTTGTGTTTTTATTTAAGACTTCCAACATCCGCAGTATTTTTGCTTTCACTATAGAAAAGAAGTTCGACAATCCATCAGCTCCACATTCATCAGTACTGATGCCAGTAATTCATTAACTGAATTTAACTTTCCCAACTACTGCATGTTGGTTGGAGATGTGACTCTGGATTTGTAGTCTTACAATCACAATGCTACTGTAGCCCTGGAGTAAGTGAATTAAGTAGCGTGGGTGCATTTAAAAGTAAAAAGGATCTGTTGATAGCCATAGACAAGGTTGTACGATGGGCTGAATAGGTTTTTTTCTACATAGTTCTCCGAGCAAGAAGGACCTCTTAGAATTTATTGAACAGTCCCCACATTGAAGGTTCAATGAGTATGGCTGAACCATATCACTCCACAAGGTCCTGAATTCAAAACCTTTATTCTCTCAAGTTAACTGATCTCATTCAAATTAGCATGAAGTGCTTCAATATCTGTCTGTACATCTGTCTATTGCTATCTACTGCAATCTCTTCTGAGCCTGTATCATCACCTCAATGCCTCTGACTGCATTTGACAGGCTGCCCTCCCATCCCCACCTGGGCTTCTAGCTGCCTCCTCGCCAATGGAACTCAGACGCTGAATATCGACGCCTTCCTCTGAGCCTTCTCAAGACCCTTGTGTTTCACTGGCCATTCTTCCAAACCACCTTTCCTTCCAAATTTAGCAACTGTTTGTCTTCTGTCTACTGGCTGTTTTTGTTCGTTTTATTTTTACTCATACATGGGATGTGTACCAGAGTTTCTCTTTGACCTGGGTGCCTTGCTAGGTGCATTTTAATGGGCAATTAAGAGTAAACCTCATTGCTGTGGGTCTGGAGTCACGTGTAGGCCAATCCAGGTAAGGATGGCAATTTTCCTTCCCGAAAGGACATCAGTGAACCAGATGGGTTTTTACAACAACCATCAATGATTATATGGTCACCAATACACCAGCGTTCTTTAATTCCCATTTTTAATTGAATTCAAATTTCACCATCTGATGGGATTCAAATCTATGTCCCTGTAGCATTAACCTGCCCTCTGGATTACTAGCTAGTGACATTACCATTATGCCTCCCTCCATTAATTATACTAGAACCTGTCATTCCATTTCAAAGGAGGATGTGAAATTTAAAAAACCAAGAAGAACTGCAGATGCTGGAAATCAGAAATTGCTGGAGAAACACAACAGGTCTGGCAACATCTGTGGAGAGAAAGCAGAGTTAATGCTTCAGGTCCCATTCCGAAGAATGGGTCACTGGACCTGAAATGTTGACTCTGCTTTCCCTCCACACATGCTGCCAGACCTACTGAGTTTTTCCAGCAATTTCTGATTTTATGCGTGAAATTCAAACTTCCATTTGACCATATCTGGAAGATGCTTGATGGCCTGGCTTCAGTCCACTCCACCTCTATTGTAAGTCATCAGGATTCAGGAGAGAATGCAGTTCAAATGAGAATTCCACTCACAGGGCATTTGGAGGCAGTGCTGGAGGACAGATACCAAATGTGGGTAGGCTTCCGTATGACTCAGCTTTTTCCGAATCAACTCGAACATCTGGCTTGTGCTCCTGGTGTCAATATGCACCTGGACAATAGAGAGATTAAACTGCGTCTCAGTACATTATAGTGCACGCACATTTTTAGCACACCTCACACAAGTATCAGACGACAAGTACCTTAACAACTTGCATGTAGTATTTTTAACACAGGAACATTATCAAACAAAATCCACGAGTGAACCACATTGGAAGCTAGTAAATAGCGGTGATGTTGGCAAGGTAACCAAGGGTTTGAACAAAGAGAAGTACGGCACAGGAACAGGCCCTTCGGCCCTCCAAGATCAGAGAGGCACATATTACAGTGCATCTTATAGAAAGGAAACAGCCAGGGAATGGAAATAGATTCCAGAGCTAAAACCAGAACAACCAAGAGTGCAGCAATTAAAACAGAGATTGGTCAAGAGGCCAAATGTGGAGGACGACAGGTATCTCAGAGGAGTGTGCTGCTGGAGGAGATGATGGACACAGGGAGGGATGGAGCCAAATTAGAAGATACTAGAGTGGGGATTGTGGTGTCACACTCGAACAAATGGATGCATTAATCTAAAGGTAACTGTTATAACAAACCGTTGTAAAGAATATCATAATGCAAGCTAATGGTTAAAGAAGAATTATCACCACTGCCTACACAGATTAGCTAGGGTTGTGCCATGACCTTGCCAGCAATGCCAGGGTCTTGAGAATTATATCATTTTGATATATGCTCCTGACAGAGCAGAGTTTCTACTTAACTCATAAAGCTGCCAATTTTAAGCTGAACAGTAATTCCTTAAGGGGCAGCATGCATTGAGTAAGAAGCTAAGCTGTCACTGAAGTTCAGTGACCAGAGATATTACCACTGAACTGGCGTGGACTGCTGCAGTAGTTAGAAAGGACTCAGGTTGTTTAGGCTTGTCAATGAGACAGTCTACAGACGTCAAAGAGCAAATTAAATGTGCCTTGGCTCATCCGGAATTGCAGAGATTGCTGGTTCTTCAGAGTCTTTGAGGAGACAGACTCAGCAAGCAAGCAGACAAATCGTTGTTGAGTGTTGCGGAATACAGAGAAGAGGTAGATCAACGGAGTCATGATATAGATAGAGTAAAGTTGCCATAGGTCTGCTCTCTCGTTGGAGAGAGAGATGACTGATGGTGATTTAATCTGAGAGTCACCATGCCTCAGGCAAGGGGTGAGGTTGAAAAGGCAGGGCCTTCATGGTGATCTCAGTTGATGCAGGAATCAAGCCCATGTTGTTGGCAACTGTACGTTGTAAACCAGCTGTCCAGCCACTGACCTAACAGACTCTACTTGTGATACAGATAAACCACGTTCTAACTGGTATAATAGGTACAAGGAGTTCAATGTCCTACTCTTGGGTCCAAGGATCCTGTAGATTTTCAGGTTTTAGTTAGTCTTGGTGCTTACATTTCAAGCAATTGCTGATTAGTGACTCCATTTTGAAGACACATTTGTACAACCAGCCATCTCAAGGAGAAGCATTCCCTTTGAAACTGCTACTTTCTTCATTCACCGAAAAGCATTTCACTCCTGACTGTCATTTAGAAATATATACAATGGCCAAGCAGAGTCATCTTGAAGGGGAAATCACAATGTTACAGTTCTTTGAGGAGGTAACAAACAGGATAGATAAAGGGAGATAGTCGATATAATAGATTTGGATTTTTAGAAGGTATCTGATAACCACACATTGGGTTACTTAATAAGATGGGAGACAAGGTGACTGGGTAGTACATGAGCATAAATAGAGGATTGACTAACGAAAAGAAGATAAAGTTGGGATAAGGGGGGCATTTTCAGGATGGCAACCTGTACCAAGTGGAATGCCACAGGGATCAGTGCTGGGGTCACAATTATTTACAATAAATTAATGGTTTAGATGATGAAAGTGAATGTACTGTAGCCACGTTTATGGATGACAAAAATAGGTAGGAAGACAAGTGGTGTATACTGTGGGAAATGTAAGGTTATGCACTTTGGCAGGAAGAAGAGAGCTGAATATATTTAACAGAAGAAAGACTGCAGAAAGCTACAGCACTAAAGGATTTGGGAGACCGATCACAGAAAATTAGCATACAAGTTCAGCAGGTAGTGGAGGGTGGAAATAGAACGTTGGCATTTAGTTTAAAGGAAATTAAATATAAAGATGGGGATGTCTTGCTTATACAAAGCACTCATCAGACCACAGCTAGATTACTGTGAACAGTTTTCGGTCGCTTATCCAAGGAAAGATACACTGCCATTGGAGGCAGACCAGAGAAAGCTCACTAGGTTGATCCTGAGTATGGAGGGAATATCTTATAAGGAGACATTGAGTAGGTTGAGGAGTTTAGAAGAATGAGTGGCAATCTTACTGAAACATACAAGATTCTCAGGGGACTTAACAGAGGAGGTACAGAAAGGGTGTTTCCCCTTGTGGGACCTGAGGACAAAATCTCAGAATAAGTCAGAAGTCGCACGACACCAGGTTATAGTCCAACAGGTTTATTTAAAATCACAAGCTTTTGGAGCACTGCTCCTTCGTCAGGTGAAGTGCAAATTAAGTGTGCCTTGGCTCAAACCAGAATTCCAGAGATTCCTGGTTCTTCTGAGTCTTTGAGGAGACAGACTCAGCAAGCAAGCAGACAAATCTTTGTTGAAGTGTGAGGAATACAGAGCAGAGGTACATCAATGGAGTCATGATACAGTCTTCACCTGACAAAGGAGGAGCGCTCCGAAAGCTTGTGATTTCAAATGAACCTGTTGGACTATAACCTGGTGTCGTGTGACTTCTGACCTTGTACCACCCAGTCCAACCCCGGCACCTCCACATCATGGCTCTCAGAATAAGGAGTCACACATTTCAGACACAGATGAGGAGGAATTTCTTCCCTCAGTAGGTGGTGTGTCTGGGTTGTTATGTGTAATCAGGGCTGGGAGAGACAGAGTTTTATTCAATAAGGGAATTGAGGGCCATGGGAAAAGGCAGGAAAGTGAAGTTGAGGATTATCAGATCAGCCACGATCTCATTGAGTGTTGGAGCAGACTCGATGGGCTGAATGGCCTTCCTCAACTCCAAAGTCTAATGGTGTTCTGGTTACAAAATAGGCAGCTGCTGGTATAATAATGAAAATCCCGATGTGCGAAACACCTTATTTTGAAAATCTGTGATGGCAGGTGATACTTGACTTGTCACTAGGATCCCCGAATTTACAGATGCAGGATTGTCACTCACCATGTCAAGCCGTTTCGCAAGTTCATTCTCATCCTCATTTCTGACCATCTCAAAGAAGTCTAAGTGCCTGAACACAAAGAAAAAATGCTCAATTGTCAGCACTCTAAATCTATCCTGTCCAACATTCCTGCTTTTGACCAAAGCCCTGGGCATATTGCTTCTTAAGAGCTGTGGGTGATGTGACTGATGAGTGCAACAGGATAAACAGATTGAAAATAACTCTTTCATCCAAAACAAGGAGACAGAAATCCTGGAATTCCTCTTCATGAAGAATTGTGCATGATAGACCAAATGGTCTCCTTCTGCATCAGAGCATCTGTGACCCTGTGAGAATGTGGAACATACGCTCCCTTAAGATAAAGTCAACTTCACTGTTTAATGGTTATTTATAAAGGGTGAGTTTGGGGGCTTTTTCTTTTTAATTCATTCATGGGATGTGGACACCACTGACGGTGTCAGAGTTTATTGCCCATTGAGAAGGTGGTGATGAACAGCTTTCTTGAACAGTCCCTTTGGCATGGATAACAGTCCCTTTGGCCCACAATGCCTTTTGGAAAGGACTTACAGGATTTTGACCCAGCGACACTGCAGGAATGGCAATATATTTTCAAGTCAGGATGGTTGATGGCTTGGAGGGAAACTTGTACGGAGTGGTGTTTCACTGTATCTGCTGCCCTTGTCCTTCTCGATGGTCACGGTCATGGGTTTAGAAGGTGCTGTCTAAGGATAGTTGGTAAATTTCCGCAGTGCACAGGTGGTGTACACTGCTACTACTGAGCATCAGTAGGGAAGGGAGTCAATATTTGTGGATGTGGTGCCAATCAAGCGGGCTGTTTTGTCCTGGATAGTGTCAAGCTTCTTGAGTGTTGTTGGACCATTACCTGTCTAATGTTGCGTTCTCGTGGTTTCGCAATTTATCAATCACGGGTTGGATTCCTAACATGAGAAACTCATATCGGAGGTGCAGTCGGAATTCCAGATTGTCCTGTATAGGGAAATGAAGACATTATTAAACCCTGGTACATCACAGTAGCTCAGCACATTCCTCCACAGTCGACAACAGTTTTTACCCTTCTATCCCTCTGGACAATTTTGTGTTATTGAGGTGCAGGCAGTCAATATTCTTCTACAGTTTAGCGTGTGGCTCAAAGCCACTTACAATACTCCAGCTTAGATCAAAATCAGTGGTTTAGAAAGTTGAATTTAACTTCCAAGCTGCTGTAGTCTCTATTTACAATGTGTAGGTTTGCAAAGTCTAGAGAGCACTCTCTCCCACTTCCACACCTTTATTCTGCACCCATTTTATGTCTTTCTTTCTCTTTCACTACCATTGACAGCCCCTTTGTTTTTTGCATGGAGATCTGCCCTCGTCATTGTCACCACCAAAATGGATTACCTGGTCGTCATCACATTGATGTTTGTGGGACCATGTTAACTGCCTTAACAGGAAAGATGCTTTGGGAATGTGAAAGGGCGCTAAATAAATAATAAATCTTAGTTGGACATGGGTTCTCTGGTAGTTTTCAGCATCACTCCATATGGCACTTTATTTCTGTATGTTTCACGGCAAAAATGAGCCGCCATTCCGAAGCCATATGAAGTGCTTGGAGTAGGTTATATTGTCTGGTGTAAATTAGTTTCAAAGTTGAGACTCCCCTCTACAAAGAGTCCTGAAACACATTTAAAATTGCTCCCCGATGATACAGGCCTTGAAAAGTTACTGAGAAAGCACAGAGACTTGCTGCTTGAAAAGAGTCGATGCCCAGACTCCTTTTTCAAAATGGGTACACCAGGATTGACAAACTTTTGACGCACAGTTGGTGGGGAGGGCACAGTTAAATGTCGAACCTTGAGCCACAAGCTATACTTCCAGCTGCTTGTCAGACAAACCCCATTGTAAACACTGAGATTTTCTCAAAGATAGTAGGAACTGCAGATGCTGGAGAATCCGAGACAACAAGGTGCAGGGCTGGATGAACACAGCAGGCCAAGCAGCATCATAGGAGCAGAGAGGCTGACGTTTCGGGCCTAGACCCTTCATCAGAAAAGGGGGAGGGGAAGGGGGTTTTGAAATAAATAGGGAGAGAGTGGGAGGCGAATAGAAGAGGGATAGAGGAGAGGATAGGTGGAGAAGAAACAAACAGGTCGAAGAGGCGGGGATGGGGCCAGGAAAGGTGAGTGTAGGTAGGGAGTTAGGAAGGGGATAGGTCAGTCCAGGGAGGACGGACAGGTCAAGGGGGCGGGATGAGGTTGGTCGGTAGGAGATGGAGGTGCGGCTTGTTTGCATTGATGGTTAGACTCCTTACTTAATGAGTGGTGAGTTGAGACCCCCTGGTTAGAATGGATTTCAATGCTTAGACTTTCTGTTTCGAAGGCAGTGATACTGAAGGCATCACTTTTAAGATGGGATAAATGCAGAAAATGTGAAAAAGACTCCAAAGGTGTGCTGGGTATGTGGGGACAGAAACAGTTTTAGCCTTGCAACCACTGCCAGTTCAGACAAGAGACTGACTTGTAAGGGTTAACTCTGCCCTTTCTCAGCAGATAATGTCAAGCATTTCTCTGGCCTTGCGTCTTATCATGATATTTCATTTTAAAGCAGTGATAACTTGTGTTCCAATAAGTGTCCCGGTGGTGAAATATTGAATGTCACTGAATGATCAAAGCTACATTCTTGGGATTTGCTGCCCCCATTGTTTAACCCATGGAGGTTGTGTTTGTTCACTTGAGGTTCATCACTCAGTCAGGCTTTGAACCATGAATAGCCAGTCAGAAAACACAAGCTAGGCTGTGTAACATTACGGTATGGAGCATTGCCTGAAATCTTAACTCTGTTTCTCTCACTCTCTCTCCCTGTCTCTCTCTCTCTCTTTCGCTTTCCACAGATGGTGCTGAAGTTCCTGAGGTTTTATAGCATTCTCTGTTTTTACCGTTAGTGCAGCATTAGCTGGGAGACTGCCTTCAGCTTACCTCTCCAGCACCAGCATTTAACACGGCATTGATGAAGGACATTATTGCAGTTTTGAGGTGCACTTCATCCCTGTACTTTCCAGTACTTCTGTCCAGCTCATTAAGTAACGTCTAAAATAGAAAGAAAAAGCCTTTGAGCTTACATGTGTTTGAACATCATCCAAAGTTTTTTTAAATCCTGATTCTGTATCTGGGAGGTTCTTCTGCTGCCCATTATGTGCAGGTACGGTAGAAGCTAAAGCAATAACACAATAAACCAGACGTTGCATTATCTGTACCATGTTCACCAAACTTTTGATCGCATGTCCTGATATCTCCGTATGTTTGATAACATGTTTGATAATTTTGTTTGATAACATTCCTGCAAAACACCTCAGTGTGCTTCTGTGGATTAAAGAAGTTCAGATTGGCCTCCCTCGTTTCTCTGACAATTCTACAACTATGATTTTATTGTGGGGGTAAAGGTGCTACATAAATGCAAGTATGCAAATACATTGCTGCAAATTCCAACCAT
The DNA here is from genome assembly GCF_021869965.1 of Rhincodon typus. Taxonomy (NCBI): domain Eukaryota; kingdom Metazoa; phylum Chordata; class Chondrichthyes; order Orectolobiformes; family Rhincodontidae; genus Rhincodon; species Rhincodon typus. Next base: position 11,455,187 of record NC_063336.1, on the reverse strand, counting down.
GCCATTGCAAATTAGGAATGGACTGTGGGCTAGCACAAGACAAAACAGGCATCAAAGCTGACAGGTTGTCAGAAAAGTCTAAACAGGAAAGGAACTGGTCAATTGTTAACTTGTCTGGTCAACTCCTGTCCGACTAAAACGAAGCTACTCACATCTCAAGCAGAAGAACATATAAGAACATAAGAACTAGGAGCAGGAGTAGGCCATCTGTCCCCTCGAGCCTGCCCCACCATTTAATAAGATCATGGCTGATCTTTTTGAGACTCAGCTCCACTTACCCGCCCACTCACCATAACCCTTAATTCCTTTACTGTTCAAAAATTTATCTAGCCTTGCCTTAAACACATTCAGCGAGGTAGCTTCAACCGCTTCACTGGGCAGGGAATTCCACAGATTCACAAACCTTTGGGTGAAGAAGTTCCTCCTGACCTCAGTCCTACATCTGCTTCCCTTTATTTTGAGGCGATGCCCTCTAGTCCTAGTTTCACCTGCTAGCGGAAACAACCTCCCTGCCTCCACCTTATCTATTCCCTTCATAATCTTATATGTTTCTATAAGATCTCCCCTCATTCTTCTGAATTCCAATGAATATAATCCCAGTCTACTCAGTCCCTCCAACCCTCATAATCCAACCCTCTCAACTCTGCAATCAACCAAGTGAATCTCCTCTGCACCCCCTCCAGTGCTAGTATATCTCTTCTCAAGTAAGGAGACCAAAACTGCACACAGTACTCCAGGTGTGGCCTCACCAGGACTCTATACAGCTGCAGCATAGCCTCCCTGTTTTTAAACTCCATCCCTCGAGCAATGGCAGACAAAATTCCATTTGCCTTTTTAATTACCTTCTGCACCTGCAATCCTACTTTTAGCGATTCATGCACAAGGACACCCAAATCATCTATGTAAATTGTAAACAATTGCGGTCCCAACACTGATCCCTGAGGCATACCATTGGCCACTGACCGCCAAGCAGAAAAACACCCATTTACCCCTACTCTTTGCTTTCTACTCGTCAGCCAATCCTCTATCCATGCCAATACATTACCTGTAATACCGTGCAACTTTATCTTATGTGGCAGCCTTTGGTGCGGCACTTTGTCAAATGCCTTCTCGAAATCCAGATACACCACATCCACAGGTTCCCCATTGTCCACCATGCAAGTAATGTCCTCAAAGAATTCCACCAAATTAGTTAAACATGACCTACCCTTCATGAACCCATGCTGGGTGTTCCCAATGGGACAATTTATATCCAGATATCTTGCTATTTCTTCCTTAATGATAGATTCAAGCATTTTCCCCACTACCGAAGTTAAGCTAACTGGCCTATAGTTACCTGCTTTTTGTCTACTTCCTTTTTTAAACCATGGTGTCACATTGGCTGTTTTCCAATCTGCGGGAACCACCCCAGAGTCCAGTGAATTTTGGTCAATAATTACTAGTGCATTTGCTATTTCCCCCATCACCTCTTTTAGTACCCTGGGACGCATTTCATCAGGGCCAGGAGACTTGTCTACCTTTAGCCCCATTAACTTGCCCAGCACTGCCTCCTTAGTGATAATGATAGTCTCTAGGTCCTCACCTGCTATAACCTTCTTGCCATTAGTTTTCGGCGTGTTATTTGTGTCTTCCACTGTGAAGTCTGGCACGAAATAACTGTTTAATGTCTCGGCTATTTCCTCATTCCCAGTTATTAAATTGGCCTTCTCATCCTCTAAAGGACCAATGTTTACCTTTGCCACTCTTTTACGATTTACATATTTATAGAAACTTTTGCTGCCTGTTTTTATATTCTGAGCTGGTTTACTCTCATAATCTATCTTACTTTTCTTTATAACTTTTTTTGTGGCTTTCTGTTGGCCTTTAAAGATTTCCCAGTCTGCTAAGCACAAACATGCATATTTATAAAATCCCAAACTGAAAGAAGAAGCTTTCCTACTGATGGATAATCCCTTTGTCATCACTGTCTCGTAATAATAAACAAGTGGTTTGGCCAAATTGCCAGGATTTCTGCCTCTATAGCAAAGTGAGAACAATTCAAGCTTCACTGTAATTGGGTATCGAACAGTCATGCTCCATTTTTTAAATGAGATATTGAATCGAAGTCCTGTCTGTCTGTACCAGTCAGGAGGACAGTGAGACCCTTCCCAAGGCATTATTTAGAGAGTTTACCTGAATTCCTCCCTTAAAACAGATGAAACTGACATTTTCACTTCTTTGTGCGATGTAGTTGTGCTTAAAATGACTGACACGTTCACCTGCACAATAATGTTCACCATGTTGCAGTCGATGATAGCTGTGACTCAATGGTACAGCCTTTGAGGCATTAGGATGACGGAAGAAATGTTTAGCCATCTTTCAGACAAGACATTTAACACAAAAAGTCCTGCCTGCTCCCTTGGGCACGCGTAAGAGATAAGCGACTTTATTTTGGAAAGTGCTCTCCCCTGTGCTCTGAGGTGTCTCCCAGTTAAATGGATCATCTGGTTATCATCAGATGCATTGTCCCTGGGTCCCTTTTGCAAAACTGACTGCTTCCTTCCCTATATCACAATCCTGTCGACAGTTCACAAACTGCATTGAGGTTGTAAAATGCTATGGGACACCCTGTGGCACACACATTATCTGAGCTCAGCTTAGAGTGGAACAAAAAACTCGGAGCTGAAGGAGAGGTGATCCAGTGAGTGCAGACAGTTTCAACAGAACAGACAGTTGTAAGACCACAGGGTCTTGAGAGGACAAGTTTGAATGGAAACAGATTTAGGTGAAGTGAGGTTCGTGTGAAGACAGTACCAAGTGTGTACAACCATCAAGTGAAGAAGGATCTAACGAGGCCAGGATCTGTTGGGAAGAGATCGTTCCAGAGTGATCTGGTGACGACAGCATTAGTGAAGCAGGGTGATGTTCAGAGAGGGGCGGATTCCTGGAATGCCACCTAATGCCATGAGTAAATGGGCTCAGTTAGCTGGATGGCTTGTGACACAGAGTAATGCCAACAGTGTGGGTTCAATTCCTGCATTGGCTGAAGTTACCATCAAAGTCTCAACCTTGCCCCTCCCCTGAAATGTGGTGACTTTTAGGGTAGATCACCACCAATTTATCTCTCTCTCTCTCTCTGATGAGAGTGTAAGACTACAGTGAAATTAGTATTTTATATCTCAAGGCGCACTGTTGTTTCCTGCAGGAAATATCCTGTGCAGGGAGTCAGTAACTTTGGAAGAAGGAGGAGGAAAGAAAATGATGGGAAAAAGCTGGCAGGTTAATCAACAGGTTGGCCCCATGGGATCCTTCTTAATAGCTCACTCCTAATTTGAACCCATTTGCAGATTTCTGCACACTGTATTTTGCACTGCTTTTCAGCAGGTACCAGTGCCCTCTCCAACATTCACATTTCAAGCAACATCACACTGGCCATAGAGTGCATCAGGATGTGCTAAGATTATGAAAAGCACTTTGTAAATGGAACTCTTGCCGTCTCTTGTTAATCTCAGGGGGTGCTGAGGGACTTCCCTCCTTCACCTGGTGGATGTTGCTTCTCAATCGGAGAGATGGTGAAAGTAATGGGCGTTTTATTTTGTTTTCCTTCCCAGTCTCACCTCACCACTGCTCTGAGAGTACAGATGTGGTGAATATGAGGTGCCACCTCTTACTGGGCTAGTCATGGTGTTGCCTCTAGCACTGGCCTCCCATACTATGTGACTGGGTGCACTAAATGGTTTGGTGTGCCTGTGTGTGATGGTCAGTGGGTAACCCTCCTGCATCAGCATTCCTTGTAAAATCAAGGTAGGACCCTCCCTACCAAAACGTGAGGTTGTGCCAGAACTTTCTGACTGACAGTTGTCAAGAGTCAGGAGCCACGGCTCAAACCCTTAATCCAAGAGGATGTGCTTTTACAATAGGATCATTTTAGCGGCCCTCCCTGGTTTAATTACGACTATGAGTAAAAGCCCATCCTGAACAGGTTCTGAGAGTTGGCCCAAATAGACCAGTTGACATTTGGAATGGGGATAAAGGCAGAGCATTAGTTCACTGTTTGGGATGCGAACTACAACCTGGGTCACTTCAATACGACAGTTGCTGTGTTAGGGAGTCTGACCTGATAGAAACAACGCCATCCCTCTACCTGATGTCAGAGTTGGGAGTTGGTAAACGCAGCGAGCTTTTTTCCAGTATGGCCTTCATGAACAATACAAATTTTTACCAGGTTCATCTTTCTCCCTCCACGTTGTACAAATCTTTATGGGGAACATTTGAAAATTCCTTAAATTGGAATAAGATCAAAATCCATCCCTTTGTTGTGGGTTGACTAGTGCATCTGACCCAATGGTCAAGGAAAGGGAATAGGAAGAGACAAAAACAGTTACAATTTCAACTCAATATCAAATGCAGATTGGACAGGACATGGCTGTGATGCACCACTCAGTCAAATATCTTGTTCTTTAAGGATCATTTCAACCTTTGACGATAGTATAAACAGGGCAATGCCAGATTGGTTATACAGTTCTTCTGATATTTGTTGCTGGTGTGCAATGGTCTGACATTGCCTGTGAACACTGCTGTCAATATTTCACACTTTTCCCACTGTCCGGAATCACTGGTGAGGACCAGCTGACATGAACAAAGGAGCATAGCATTGTCATTGGGATGTAAGTGCAGGCAAACAGGAGACATGGGATAGATCATGATTTATGTGCAACCAAATCACTCCCAGGTATCCATTACTCCATACCATCGACCATCTGAACCCCTCAGTTAGAATCCAGTCTGTAATTCACTCTCAGGTTTCCATTATAATATATATCAACCTTCTGAACCCCTCGATTAGATTCCAGTCTGTAACTCACTCTCGGGTTTCCATTATACTATATGTCAACCATCTGAACCCCTCAATTAGAATCCAGTCTGTAATTCACTCTCAGGTTTCCACTATAATATATATCAACCTTCTGAACCCCTCGATTAGATTCCAGTCTGTAACTCATTTTCAGGTATTCATTATTCTATATATAAACCATCTGAACCCCTGGATTAGATTCCAGCCTGTAACTCACTTTCAGGTTTCCATTATTCTATATATCAACCACCTGAACTTCTCAATTCGATTCCAGTCTGTATTATAGAATCCCAACAGTGTGGAAAGAGGCCATTTGGCTCATCAAGTCTGCGGGGCATCCCACCCAAACCCAGACTCCATCTTATCCCCGTAACCTGCATTTCCCATGGCTAATCCATCTAGCTTGCACATCTTTGGGCTATGAGAGAAAACCAGAGCAACCGGAGGAAACCCATGCAGACACAGGGAGAATGTACAAACTCCACACAGACAGTGGCCCGAGGCTAGAGTCGAACCTGGGTCCCTGGCGCTGTGAGGCAACAGTGGTAACCACTGAGCCACTGTGCTGCCCCTGAATGTAATCTCAAAGATGTATAACTGGCTGAACTTTGGACACTTATTGTCCTTGAGGAAGCCCTGCCTTACCTGGAAGCGAGTCCTCTCTGCTGCATAAACCTGGTAGTGCAACATTGCTTGCAGTATTTTCTTGTGCCCTCCAGCTACCAGACAAACTGCACCCAGGATCTCCAGCACTGCGATCTTGGTCTTGATGTTCTCCGTCCTGAGGCTGTGCGAAATGATGTTGATGCTCTCTGGGTGAGCCAGCACGTGCGCCCGGCCTTGGGAATTGTTCATCAGAGCCTTGATGCACCCTATAACGGATGTGTGAATGCGGCTCTCTGACGTGTCGTAGTCCATGCTTCGGAGGAAGTTCAACAGGCACGTAAGCCCATCCAGTTCGATGAATCGCATCACAAACCTGTGGGGTCAAAGAGCCACAAGATTAATGCACTGTCCCCCCCCGCCTTCTGTTTTTTACCCACCCCCTCCCATCCCCACCACTGCTCCCACCCACCTCCACCTTTGGGGTACAGTCGGGTCAGCACAAGAGACGCTTCCTCAGGCACAAGCTGCTCTAAACAGAACCAGCAGTCCACTGCTGTAGTCCAGAGGTAACAATATCCATCTCCAGCCTGTCCTTCCCTACCTCCAAGTCTTTGGGCGAGGTTCTGAGGAAGGGTCAACGGACCCGAAACGTTAACTCTGTTTTTTTCCTTCACAGATGCTGCCGGACCTGCTGGGCTTTTCCAGCAACTTTGTTTTTGTTCCTCGAGCTTTGTTGATTCCAGGTGGGATATTGTCAACGCCCAGATTTGGAGGAATGAGTTAACCCCACCTCAAACACTTTCTTCACCCACACCAACAAGATGAACCACAAAGGACCCCCTTTCACTGGTAGATGTTTTTCTCCCAAACCAAATGAACTTATGCCTTTTTTTTGAAGACGAGCGAATTTAACTAGACTTTCATGAATTATCAAACATGTGAATTTATTAGTGACTAAATGCAAAAAGAAGTAACAAGACTACACACACGCACACAGACTTGAAATAAGAAGCGAGCCCAACAAAAGATTGGGTTCAAAGATATAGTGCGCAGTCTCTGAGTTGCTCGCACAAAGTAAATAGTGGAATGCTGATAGCTGAGCAGTCGATTGAGGTTTTTGGCTCTGCAGCTGAGCAGAAATGATTTTCTATTGTTTGCTTTGGACTGGCTCGCTGACTAGCATCAAGCCTTCGGGGATCCCCAGCCACAAACCAGCCCGAGACCCCCAGCACCTCCTGAAGCTTTTAACATGCCCTGACAGCAGAGGAACGCAGTGGGCAAGGGGACTGAAAATCACAGATGGTTCTGCTGTTAATGAGCTAATAAAATCAAGATGGCAAAAAACAAGGCTGACCACTCCCATGCCCACTCAACTTCCGGAATTTGGGAAACCCGCCCAATGCAATGTGCTGCCTACTGTCCTTGTGCCAACAAGTAGTCTTTGCTTGGACCTCAAGGGATCAATATGAACATGGCAGATCTGGCATCAAGAGAAATCATCCTCGGCCTTTTCAATTGTAATTCCACACTCACAAATCCAGTTTTCTTCAGACATGGTCTGAATAGCCAAAATTCTTCAGGATGTTTGGGAAGCAGAGGGAACGAAGCTGGAGATTGTTGGGATACATAAACTGGTTGATTGGTCTCCACTGCCAAAGAATTAAATGTTTCCACCTTGGCATTCTCTCTTCATGAGCCACAGGCATGGGTAGCACGGTGGCTCAGTGGTTAGCACTGCTGCCTCACAGCACCAGGGATTTGGGTTCAATTCCACCCTCGGGTGACTGTCTGTGTGAAGTTTGCACATTCTCCCTGTGTCTGCGTGGGTTTCCTCTGGGTGCTCTGGTTTCCTCCCACAGTCCAAAGATTTGCAGGCTAGGTGGATTGGCCATGCTAAATTGTTCATGGTGTACAGGGATGTGTAGACTGGGTGGGTTATAGGGGGATGGGTCTGGGTGGGATGCTTGAAGGGCCAGTGTGGACTTGTTGGGCCAAAGGGCCTGTTTCCACACTGTAGGGCTTCTATGAAATCTGACAAGCACAAATCCACACTCACTTAAACAGGCAGAATCAAAGGTTAGACCCCAAAGCATCAAAAATTAAATGGTGACACAGTCCAATCCTCAGGATTGGATAGATCACACTTTCATTTTACTGTCTGTAGCGGTGAAAGAAAATGGCAAACACAAGGCTGGCACACCTTTACTTCCAGGGAGCCTCCTGCTGATTTGGATGTGGCCCTTCAAGAAGGGGATAGTCTGTCCCCACCTGCCAGGGACTGATTCCTCCCTTCCTCTCCCGCCACCCCAAACCCCACCTGCCAACTTCCCCAGCCCTTTCCCTTTCTCACCCTAACTGTCCTCCTGTTCCTGGGTGGCTCCTGGTAAAGCAGGAATACTTTGAAGCAACATTACGTCCCTCTTAAAATAAAATCTCAGTTTTTCTTAAGAGGAAGGTGCTGATTCGAAGTGTTAATGCCTCAGTCATACAAGAAAATTGAAGAAAAATCAGCGCACTGCCTGCATTACAACAGTGAATAACACTTCAAAACTACTTTAGGCAGGTGCTTTGGGATATCTTGTGGATGAGAAAGGTGATCTATGAAGGTGGGTCTCTCTTCCTTTCCTTAGAAAACTGACAAATTTAAGACAGCTTAACCACAAAGTTAATTCTGCTCCCTTGTACTGTTAGATTTGGCAATATGGGAGGCCATGGCATAGTGGCAATGTCACTGGGCTAGTAATCCAGAGCCCCTACTTGTGTTCTGAGGACATTGGTTCAAATCCCCCCATCACAGATAGTGAAATGTGTGGGGGAAAAGAAAAAAATGGGTGACTGGCAACTATGTAATTGGAATCAATAGTTGGTAAAACCAGCTTGGTTCATTAGTGTCCTTCAGGGAAGGAAATCTGTCCTCCTTACCCAGTCTGCAATCTGAGACCAGACTGACAGCAAAGTTGCTGACTCTTAAAAACCAAAAGAACTGCGGATGCTGTAAATCAGGAACAAAAACAAAGTTGCTGGAAAAGCTCAGCAGGTCTGGCAGCATCTGTGAAGGTAAAAACAGAGTTAACGTTTCGGGTCTGGTGACCCTTCCTCAGAACTCAGTGTTAATGAAAACATTAACTCTGTTTTTTCCTTCACAGATGCTGCCAGGCCTGCTCAGCTTTTCCAGCAACTTTGTTTTTGTTGCTGACTCTTAACTCTGGGTAAATTGGGATGGCCAATACACGCTGACAACATCCAAATAAACAAACAAACAAAAAATACCTGTCAGTCAGATCTTACAATGATAATACAAACCAAAGAGGAAATGTGCCATAGGCAGCGTTACAAAATAAAACTAAGCTGAAAGTTTCCCCATCATTACCTCTTACTTTCTCAGGTTTTCCTCCTTCCTGTCTGATCTCCATATCCTGTTACACCAAACAATTAATAGTACTGGATTGCTTAATAGTTGCAATTGAATTTAAAGTGGCAGCTGTGAGCCAGGAACACCAAATAAAACACTTGTGATTTTGTTTTTATGTTTGATGATGGAAGTCTTAGGCACTGTGGTGGCACAGTAGCTCAGTTGTTAGCACTGCTGCCTCACAGCACCAGGGACCTGGGTTCAATTCCACCCTCAGGTGACTGTCTGTGTGGAGTTTGCACATTCTCCCTGTGTCTGTGCAGGTTTCCTCCAGGTGCTGTGGTTTCCTCCCACAGTCCAAAGATGTGCAGGCTAGGTGGATTGGCCATGTTAAATTGCCTGCAATGTTCAGGGATGTGTAGATTAGGTGGGTTATAGGGGGATGGGTCTGGATGGGATGCTTTTGAGGTTCAGTGTGGACTGGTTGAGCCGAAGGGCCTGTTTCCACACTGTAGGGATTCTATGATTCTATCACACTGCTGAAAGAGGAGGGGGATCTTCAAGTATCCTGGCCCATGAAGCATTCTATCTAAAGCAAAAAGTAATAGTTATTCATTCCTTTCTTTGAAACATTAATTTGTGGGATGTGACTGTCACAAGCCAAGCCAACATTTATTGCCCATCCTTAATTGCCCTTGAGAAGCTGAGCTGCCTCCTTGAAATGCTGTGATCCACGTTCTGACTCTCTAGGATTTTGACCCAGCGAACAATGAAGGAACGGCGATATGTTTCCAAGTCAGGGCGGTTAGTGGGTTGGAGGGGGACATTTGCTGTTGTTACACGGTTGGGCAGGGCGATTGTGAAGTGGAAGTCAGGAAGCTACAATGTATGGCTCCTTTAAGAGATATTTTTTTGTCTGTCTGTGAGCAGCAGATGAAGTTGCCAGTACACAGAGCCTCAAAAAGTGAAACAAGCGTATCAAAAAAATCCTTAGAGGTGGCAGGCAAAGTAGCAATCTTGTTTCGATGTTGTGACAGGCTTGAATTTGGCCAATTAATTTAAACCAAGCACTTAGATACAGAAAGCCAATTGAGTTTAAATCTGATGGTGTTAACAACCTGAAACCAATCACATTATAAGCATTTGATTATGTCATTAAGACAAGGGGATTTGGAAAATCATAGAGAGCCATTCACTACATGTTCAAGTTCAGCTCTCAGAGAAAGCCCACCTAATTAATCAAAGGTACCACGGTATTTTAGCACAAAGGCCTCATTGAAGAAATTATAGAGATAAAACATCCCTGACAGCAGCATGAGCAGAAGAAAGGCATTTGTAAAGAGACTGGAGATGACAGAATATTCCAGAAGACAGTCTGTGCAAACTTGGAGAGATTAAGTTATAATTTATTGCTTCTTATTAATTGGGTTTATATTAGTGGGATTTGTCTTTATTTAAACAGCATTCCAGTGGAATTTAGTCCAGTTAGGGAGTAGTTAGTAGTCTGGGGGGATTGTCAGCTTGTTAGTAATTTTGTTAACTTGTTTATTGTTGGGTTAAATAAAAGAATTGTTTCTTGGTACTTCTAAAGGGGAGATCAGGGATATTTTTTCTTTTAATCACTCTTTGAATAGATTACAATGGGAAAGATGAGCTTCTCTGGGTAGACAAACAGGAGGCTGGAAGAACACAGCAGGACAGGCAGCATCTGAAGGAATGGAGCAATCAATGTTTCAGGTGTTACCCTTCCTCAGGACTGGAGGGATGAGACGGTGGCGAAGACAGGAGCTGAGGAGGGTCACATGGCTGTAGTAGTGGGTTTGTTTCGTGGTATGGTCGAAGAGTTGAAGGGCTGAACATGTCACGGCAGTGTGGCAGTGAGAAAGGAATTCATTGAGTTCATGTTTGAGGGATGGAAAGAACTTCTTCAAAGTGGGCATCCTTGGAAGAGACTTTGCAGTGGTAAAACTTAGAGACAAAAAAAAACACTGCAGATGCTGGAATCCAAGGTAGATAAACAGGGGGCTGGAAGAACACATCAAGCCAGGCAGCATCTGGAGGAAAGGAGCAGTCAACATTTCGGGTATTACCCTTCTTCAGGACTGAAGCTTCTCTGGGTGTTTTAAGGGGTAATTATTAGAGGGGAACCCCCTACTCCCGTCATAGCAGATTGGGGCTTGTGTTTTAGTTTAATCATCAGAGGGGCACTGTGTGCACACAGTGATTGACTCCTTCACCGACAGAACAACAGTCATTACACCTGACTGAACAAGAAGGGGGTTTGAGGTGGGGAGGGGTCTCTTAGGGGCACAATAGCTGTGAATAAGTTTTATCATGCAAACAGGCCTTAAAGCACAGGCCCCTAGGCTGTGTGGCTTTGGTCTTGATTTAATGCTGCATTGTTTATGCACTTATCACAGCTTGTATCTCAGACACCTTCTCTGCCTGCGCTAACAAGTCAGCATTTGTTGATTAGAGAGAAAAGAGTCTTAAAAAATCCGAAGGGAAAATAAATTCAGAGGCAAATGCACAGATTCCTATCTGTAAAATTATTGGGCATTAAATTACTGAGCATAAATCTTTCAGAACAGAGGATTTTTCGGTATGAGACAATGTCTCAGGGTGGAGGGGAAAACAAACAAATATAGGTGGGACAAAGTGGATCAAAGCAGATTGGAAAGGAGCGTGAGGAAAAAGAGACACAGAAGGTGAAAAATGCAACACGATTAAATAAAAGCGTGTGAGAAACATAATGTCACCAGTGAATATTCACTGATTGAAATAGAAATAAACTTTGGAAGAAATGTTCAGACAATTGCTGATTCTTCATCATCTTATTGAAAAGTCACAAATGATCTCATTGTCTCTCAAGTACTGGGTGTGGCTTGTTGCTGTGAGTTTGTTAAAATATTGTGACATTTCGTAGACCACAGGCTTGGAATTCCACAGTGCCGTGTAGCTGAACTAATTTTACTCTGATTAACGGTGCCTAATCTCCACATTAATTCTTTGCTTTCATCAGAAAGCATGGGGCTGTGTCCAAATGCCTTTGTCCTTGCTGTGTTCAGCTGAACAGCATTAAGAGTTAGCTCCAGAGCACCAAGGCTAGGATTCTTGTTGGATGGAAGCCTAGCTGACTTGAGATACTGTTATATGAGCAGGTCAGCTCACTGCGTTTCCTGAACTGCTGCTCACCTTTAAGATTGCTGGCACCAACCTCGTTAAGTGTGGGAAGCTACAGGACCTAAGACAGAAGTTGCTGGAAAAGCTCAGCAGGTCTGGCAGCATCTGTGAAGGAAAAAAATCAGAGTTAACATTTCGGTTCCGGTGACCCTTCCTCAGAACAGGGTCTGAAGAAGCGCCCCAACCTGAAACGTCAGCTTTCCTGCTCCTCTAATGCTGCCTGGCCTGCTGTGTTCTTCCAGCTCCACACTGTGTTATCTCCAACTCCAGCATCGGCAGTTCTTACTGTCTCTAGCCAACTGTGGTATGGCTGTCTGACCATAATGGCAACATGGCCAAGTTGGGCTGAAGGGCCTGTTTCCGTGCTGTAGGACTCTGATTCCATGACTCTATCTGGGTGTCATTTGCTGGGCAAGCACCTGTTGCACATCTCAATTGCCCAAAGGGCACTTAAATCTGAAGTCATTTTAGGAAGGAGTGATCATAATAATACTATGATGGAAATCTATGTAATTTTGGAAGTGAGGTGAAGGGTCTAGGCCCGAAACGTCAGCCTTCCTGCTCCTATGATGCTGCTTGGCCTGCTGTGTTCATCCAGCTCTACACCTTGTTATCTCAGATTCTCCAGCATCTGCAGTTCCTACTATCTCTGATTCAATCAGAAGTAGTGTCTTAAATTTAACCAAAAGAGACTAGAAAGGTATGAGATGAAAATAGGTTATGGTAGATTAGGAAATGACATTAAAATGTATGGTCATGGAGAGACAACGACATTTAAAGAACTAACACACGGATTACAGGAAAGATAAATTAACGCATGCTTAAAAATACTGGTAGGATTACACAGAGTCAACATGGATTTATAAAAAGGAAATCATGTTCAACAAATCTGTTGGCATTTATAAAGGATGTTTATTAGTCGATGCGTTGAATACAAGAACAAGGATGTTATGAAGAAACTGTACAATAAGTTAGGTAGGCCAAGGCTGGTGTACTTTTTATTTAATCATGGGAGGTGAGTATCTCTGGCTAGGCCAGCTTTTATTGCCCATCACTAATTGCCCAGAGGGCAGTTAAGAGTCAACCACATTGCTGTGGGTCCGGAGTCACATGTAGGCCAGACCAGGTAAGGATGGCGGTTTCCTTCCCTAAAGGGCATTAGTGAACCAGACGGGTTTTTCATGGTCATTGTTAGATCCTTAACTCTTTATTGAATTCAAATTCCACCATCTGCCATGGCAGGAATTTGAACCCGGATCCCCAGACCATTAGCTGAGTTTCTGGATTAACACTCTAGCAATAATACCACTGGGCTATCACCTTCTTGTATCGGTTTGCTCCCTTACCTGTGGAAAGATATGCTTGCCATAGAGGAAGTGCAGCAAAGATTCACCAAAATAAATTTTTGGGTGTTTGTCCTAGGAGAAAGGACTAAATAGAGTGGGCCAATGATCTCTGCAATTCAGAAGAATGGGCAGTAATCTCACTCAAATGTACAATTACCTTACAGGTTTAAAGAAGGAAGGATATTCCCCAGACAAGGGGAAGTAGAGGTCTCGGAGCACAAGAATCTTTGGAATCCTCTGGCCCTTAGGGCTGGGGAGGCTCAGTCGTTTAACATGCTCAAGACTGAGTTTGATAAACTACATTAAAAAAAAATCAAGTGATAAGGAGGTAGATGATTCGCCATGATCTCATTGAATGATAGTATGAGCTCAAAGGGCTGAAGGGCCTACTCCTGCTTCGATTTCTTGTGGTCTTATGTAATAGATGTCAACATAGAACAGAAGGTAATCCAAGGGAATATTATCCTTCAGTCATGCCCGGGTTGTTTGCTTCTTTGCCAGGGGATGGGATCAGGTTTGGTGAAGGGATGGAGTCCTTGGCTATGGGAAGGAGCCACGACTTGTTGACCACAGGAAGAATCCGAAACAGAGTCATTCCAGTGGCCTCACACACCGGCTAATGTAATACAAAACTAACAGCATTGGCAGCAGACTGAGTGCAGATCACACGGTCTTAGTCAGTAATGATGTGTTTCATGGCAAGGCAGAGAGGGGAGAAAGTCAATGCATAAAATAAGCCTTTCTGACTTGTGCCACGTTGAAGAATGGATGTAGAAATCCATTAAACAACTTTGCACCATGTGAGAAATTAATCTGGCCGGTGGCCCTTTTTTTTCCCCTCTCAAACTGTTATGCAACCAAAAGCAAATCTAAATTGGGCTGCAATTTGTAGATTGGAAATGAGTGTGCTCAGGTTTGGAAGGCTGCCCATTCAAAAAGGAACACTGCGCTTTCTTGAGCAGAGTTTGTCACTTAATTAAAGTGCTGTGGCTGTGACAAACCTCCATTATACTTTACCTCAGGTGGCCAGGCAACTCTCCACCTCCCTCCAGCCCTGAACGTCAACAGTCAATAAGGCAGCACTAATTGGTTGCACATAGGATGTGTAATCAAGCACTACTCTTGAGGGGCTGGGGATTATCATCTGAAATGTACCAACAAGCCTGGCAGGAGACTTTTGCGAAAAAAAGGAAGAAAACTGGCCAAGAAAAGCAGGGAGTGGTTTAACAGCAGCTACATGTGCAAATGGCTGACAGGCTTGGCAGCTCAAATGAAGCACACTTACTGCAAGGTCATCTTACTTCCATTGGCTAATGATTTATTTGATAGCAGGTCTGGGAGACCTCAGTTACGTGCAGATACCAGAGAATCTGGATTGTTCCTCTCAATGCAGAGGACAAGAGGCGACGAATTAACGGAGATGTGCAAAATCTTTTGACAGGATAAATATGAACAAAACGTTCCACCAGGAAGTTGCCCGGTCTCAAGGGCATTGGCTATGAGGAAAGGTTAAAAAGACTAGGATTGTTTTCACTGGAAAGACAGCAGCTGAGAGACCTGATAGAGGTCTACAAAATTATGAGAGGGATAGATAGGGTGGTCAGAGGCTTCTTCCCAGGGTTGAAGTTTCAATTACAAGGGAGCACTGGTTCAAGGTGAGAGGGTGAAAGTTTAAGGGAGATGTGTAAGGGAAGTTTTTCATGCATAGGAACCTGGAATGCATTGCCAGAGGAGGCGCTGGAAGCAGGCACGTTGGTGACATTTAAGAGGCATCTGGATGGTTACATAAATAGAGAGGGAATAGAGGGATACGGACCAAAAAGGGGCAGAAGGTTTGTTTTTTTAGTTTAGTCAATGCATGATGATCAGCACAGGGTCGGAGGGCCAAAGGGCCTGTTCCTGTGCTGTATTTCTCTTTTGTTCTTTGTTGCTCTTTTGTTTCCACTGGCAGATTCAGTAGTAATTTATGAAAAGGAAATGGGTTCTGAAGGGGAACGTCTGAAGGGGCTTGAGCAGGGATATGTGGAAAGGGTAGTGGAGTGTGGCTAATTTGGATAACTCTTTCAAAGGGCTAGTCACATCAGGCTGAATGGCCTCCCTCTGTGGTAGAAGATTCGACATCAGAGATTGAAACAGCTGACACTGGGCAACAGCAGTTTGGTATCTGACTTCTCTCAGCTCCATCACTGAACTGAAGGTCTGCAGGTATGTCCTAGCCTAGCTCATCTGTGTCAGCCTATTGTTTGAACTGGAGAGATTGGGCTGTTAAGGGGGAAAAGAGGTCAGACATTGATAATCCATCCATTCGTTCTCCATACAAAGGACTACCTCTCAGAGACCACTGACTATTGATTAGAAAGAGCAGGGGATCTAAATGTCTCTAACCTCAGAGTGAAGTGGCTCATCATCACCCAACAGTTTAGAACCTGGTAGGCAGGTGCCAAAGAGATGTTCGGCTGGGTATGCCCTTTCAAATGGATATCTTCAACAAAATCAAAACAAGGGAGATCCCTCTCAAGTACTGGCCAATATTTATCCTTCAACCAACACCAGGAACAGATTTATCTCCGTCATTGTTTGAGGGATTTTGACTCAGAGAATTTAGGTTTGCCAATCGTTAAGTGGGTGCAGTTCACAAAACAAGGGATGAATTGTCTGTGAGGGATTTTGGGAGCTAAGGAAGATGCTGCATTAAGACAGATTTGTGTTTTTAATGTCGCAAGGTCAGTGAATCGAACTTTGTCCAAATCTGCCCTTGATATCAAGGCCACATTTGACCGAGTGTGGCATCAAGGAGCCTGAACAAAAAAGGAGTCAATGGGTATCAGGGGGCGAGCTCTCCACTGGTTGGAGTCATACCTGGCACACAGGAAGATGGTTGTGGTTGTTGGAGGTCAGTCATCTCAGCTCCAGGACATCTCTGCAAGAGTTCCTCAGGGTAGTGTCCTAGGCTCAACCATTATCAGCTGCTTCATCAATGACCTTCCCTCCATCATAAGGTCAGAAGCAGGGATGTTAACCGATGATCACACAATGTTCAGCACCATTCGTGACATCTCAGATACTAAATCGTTTACATCCAAATACAACAAGACCTAGACAATATCTACTTTCAGGCTAACTATTAGAAATTAGTGAATAGCGAGCAAGGGCCATCTCTAACAAAAGAGAATCTAACCTTTGTCTCTTGACATTCAATGGCATAACGATCACTGAATCCTCTTCTGTGAACATTTGGTAGCTGACTATTGACGAGAAACTGAACTGGCCTAGTTTCATAAGAATAGTGGCTACAAGAACAGGTCAGAAACTAGGAATCCTGCAGTGAGTAACTCACCTTCTGACTTCCCAAAGCCTGTCCATCATCTACAAGGCACAAATCAGTCAGGGAAAAAGGGGTTTGGAGGAAAAGGCAGGAACGTTCAGTTCATTCAGGATTATCAGCTCGGCCATGATCCCATTGTATAGTGGTGCAGTCTTGATGGGCTGAAAGCCTAGTGCTGCTCCTCCATCTTATGGCCTTACAATCTCTAGTCAGAAGCGTCACAGAATACTCCCCACTTATCTGGCTGTGTCCAACTTCAACAACCACTCAAAAAGCATGGCACCATCCAGGACAAAGCAGCTTGGCTCTTAAGACAGCACCTTCCAAACCCACAAACACTTCCGTCTGGAAGGCCAAGGGCAGCAGATACATGGGAACACTACCACCTGCAAGTTCCCCTCCAAGCTACTCGCCATCCTGACTTGGAATTATATCGCCCTTCCTTTGCCGTCAATGGGTCAAAACTCTAGAAGCCTCTCCCTAATGCCTTTGAGTGTGTACATTCACCAAATGGACTGCAGTGATTCAAGAAGACAGCTCACCACCACCTTCTCAAGAGCAACTAGGGATGAGCAGGAAATGCTGTCCCAGCCAGCGGTGCCCACATCCCATGAACAAATAATAAAAAAAATTAAGGTAACGAATGAAGGTGTAATCTGTTTCGCCATTTCAACAGGGCAACCCCTCCATCCCATGAATCAGCCCTCTTTTGATTCAAGGACGCCGAATATCCTGGGAAAATGCAGAAGCCCTCAGTTTTCCGAAGCTCCGCTGACTCCCAGGCTATGTTTGGGCTAGAGAGATCCAGCACACTTTGTGGAAAGAGGTGCCCCAGGTGGAGAGTAATGCCAGTTCTCCACTCGAGCTGCCACCTTTGGTCCTTGAATCAAGGTGGGGTGGGTAAAGGTTGAGGCACAGAGCTGCCACGATGTACCTGAGGAGGAAGGGGAACAAGTTTGAAGTGGTCATGGACTCATTCCCAATGTCCCATTCCTGTGGTTGTACAGTCAGCCTCTTTGAAGTGACTGAAGCAATAAATAAGTGGAATTGCTGTTCTTTCGATAACACTTGCCACAGCCCTGAGTAAGTGTTTTGCCTGCAGGACCTACGACTACAAGGATCTTTCAAATGTTAAAGATTAAAAACAACATCATGGGGAATCAACATTATTCTGTTACCATGGCTCTCCAGTGTAATTATCCACGGCAGAATTTGGGCTTGCCTTCTGTCTAAATTGGCAGTGCCAGTGTTTTGTTTGTTCATTTTCAATTAAGTTCAGCGCAAATGCAATGAGGACGAAGAAGTTGTTTCCATTTCTGTGTGAGGTTTTCACTTGAACACGGCAAAGTACTTTAATGTTAATCTGCTCGTGCCTTTCGTTTTTACTTAACGTCAAGAGGGAACATGACACGTTCTCGGGGCTGTACTCAGGTACTGCAATTGAAGGTGGAATCCATCCAAGTTCTCATATAGTACAGTGCACTCCGACTCAATATGGATGGGGCAGCTCTCCAAAGGAAAGCACAGCGTGACCGTGTTAGCAAATTTGTCACGGCAAATGAAGCCTGACCAGAGGAGCCCTTCCACTGTGTTCGAGGTGGCCCAGAGCTCTGAATCCAGCTCGATTATCGGGCTGGAGTGGATTCCTGAAGCCTTGCCGAAAGACCAAGACAGCACAAGCCAAACTGGAGGGGCAGAGACCCACTTGATCTTTTTGATCCCAAGCATCAGCATCGACCAGCACAGCACTCCACTGTCTCATAGGTTACCCTGGTGTCACCCAGCTGTTGCTGCATTCTGCACAAAGGAAGGCCAGCCCAGCTCCTGTCCTCAACTAATCGTTCACCATTCTCTGTCACACACACACACACACAGGGACACACACACACAGGGACACACACACACACATAGGGACACACACACACACACACACACACACACACACACATACACACGTGCGCACACATGCACACACACATACACACACGTACACACCCATACACTCACACACACACAGACACAAACACTCACTCACTCTCTCTCACACACACACACACACACACTCACACAGACACACAGACACACACACACAGACACACACACAAACACACACATACACTCACTCACTCTCTCTCTCTCACACACACACACACTCTCTCTCGCACACACACACTCACACAGACACACACACACACACACACAGACACTCACACACACTCACTCACTCTCTCATACACACACACACTCACACACACACACACGCACACACAGACACACACACAAACACACACATACACTCACTCTCTCTCTCACACACACACACACACACACACACTCACACAGACACACATACCCCACCTCACTCCCACACCCTGCCTCAGTCCCGCCGCCCCCCTTCACATTTGGACATATGACATAACTCCCTCACTGTCGCTGGGTCAAAATCAAGGAAATAATAAAATGCAGCACAGGAAGAGGCCACCTTGCCTGTGCCAGCTGTTTGACAGGGTTCTCTAATTAGACCCACACCCTACACTTTCCCATTGGAGCTGCAAATTACTCTTCAAGTCTTTGTCCAATTTCTTTCGGGAGGTTTTAACTGAACTGCAACTTTTCAAAACCTCTGCTGACTCCAGATTCTTGTGCATCCCTGAGTTTAATTGTTCCACTACTAAAGGTCCGGCCTTCCCTGACTGAGGAATGCTCTGAAATTGACTCCCTAAACCACCCCAACCCCCACCGCACCTCACTTTCTGCATTTGACACACCTCTTAAATGCCACATCTTCAAGCGATCTTTGGGCCATCTGACCATTACGTCCTTACAGTTATTTGATCATTTCACCAAGTATCACCTTGGGCAGTGTAGTCAGTGGTACTATGTAAGTGTAAGTTGTTGTTGAGACTGTCTCCCCCACTATCCCAGGCAATACATCTCACATCAGAACCACAGAGGTTTGCCTCAAACAAAGCAGAAATTCCCGGATAACAAGGTGTAGAGCTGGATGAACACAGCAGGCCAAGCACCATCAGAGGAGCAGGAAGGCTGACGTTTCGGGTCTGGACCCTTCTTCAGAAATGGGGGAGGGGAAGGGTGTTCTGAAATAAATAGGGAGAGGGGGGAGGCGGATAAAAGATGGATAGAGGAGAAGATAGGTGGAGAGGAGACAGACAGGTCTAAAAGGCGGCACGGAGCCAGTAAAGGTGAGTGTAGGTGGGGAGTTAGGGAGGAGATAGGTCAGTCCAGGGAGGATGGACAGGACCAGGGGGCGGGGATGAGGCTGGTAAGTAGGAGGTGGAGGTGGGAGTGGGGGTGGGGTTTGAGGTGGAAATTCCAGGAAAAGCTCAGCAGATCTGGCAGAGAAATCAGTGACCCTTTTGTCAGGACTGTAACGTTTCCCTCGTGCCCCCTTCAGTTCCTGTGCAGCTCTCATCGAATGAGTCTTCAGTGCTATGTTGAAGGAGAGATAAGGAGTTCGCTCTGTGCTGTCCTGGACAAGAGCTATTGTTCAACTATCGGATCATCGGATCATTTCCGGTGACCCGAAACGTTAACTCTTTTTTCCTTCAAAGATACTGCCAGACTTGCTGAGCTTTTCCAGCAACCTTGTTTTTGTTCCTTGTGTTCTGAAGCCTGACAGGGAAGGACTCAGTGGAAAGGACTATAATTTGAGTACTTTTTAAAGATACTTTTATTCTTATTCTGAACTTTGAGTAAGTTGAGTGCTTCTTAAAACTTTGTATTCCTATGCTAACCTATTTTTTAAAACTCTTTCTATTCAGTAACAAACACTTCAAGTACCCGAAGTACCCAGTACCTAAGATAACACCAAAGCAGCAACATTACAAACTTTTCACTGCACGTGACAATAAAGACTATTCTATTCTAAAAAAAAGTGAATTAATTTTTTCTTAGTATTCCATGGCAATGTTAACTCCTTGTGCAGAGATATCATAGATCATAGCGTCCCTACAGTATGGAAACAGGCCCTTTGGCCCAACAAGTCCACACCAACCCTCAGAGGATCCCACCCAGACCCATCCCCCTATAATCCACCTCAGCTACACATCCCTGAACACTATGGGGTAATTTAGCACGGCCAATCCACCTGGCCTGCACATCTCTGGACTGTGGGAGGAAACCGGAGCACTCGCAGGAAACCCATACAGACACAGAGAGAACGTGCAAACTTCACACAGACAGTTGCCCGAGGGTGGAATCAAACTTAGGTTTCTGGCACTGTAAGGCAGCAGTGCTAACCACTGAGCCACCGTGAGGATTGGAGGCGGAACAGGGAGACCCCCAGAGGGACTGAGGAGCACAAATACATTGACAGAGCCGGGACACAGGGAAAACTGCCTGTAACACCGACAGATCCATCTCCCAGCAATCCGGTACCTCATTGGTTGTGTCCTAAGAGCTGTCTTAAGTCCTTCGACGACTGTGTTTCTCATCTCCATTTCCTCTTCATCGAAGGCAAAAACCGTCTGCATCTGTGAAAGGGAGCAGATCATTCACTCGTCTGTCGTGGACAATACACAAACGCCTCCCTCCAAAACCAGGCCCACAAATAATTCGGTGAAAAGCCTGCCCCCTTCACAGTACAATGCTGCCGTAGACACCGAGTCAACAGTACTGTAGCAATATGGACCAATTGCCTGTGGTGGACAGAAGAAAGGCCCCTTACGGATGGGTGTTTACAAAGGATCTGAACTCAGGCAGGGAAAGAGTCGCTGCATTTCCAAAGCAACAATAAGAAAGCCAGAAGGGGCAAGGAAAGGAATGCCAGAAGATTATGACCAGAGCACCTGAAATCCTTGCCAATAAAGGTGGAGTGCAGAACAGGTCACAGTTGGAGGGCCAAAAGGAAGGGACAGTGGGTGTAAAGGTGGGGTGGGGATAAAAGAGGGAGCTGGGGAGCACACAGAGAGATTTGATTCCAAATTGGATGTGTTTGGGGAACGGGACGCTAACTTGGATCAGCCTGGACATAGGAGAGATGCCAAAATTGTCAAGAAATTGAGTGATTGACTGATTGATTGATTGATTTATCGAAAGGTCTCATGAAAAGTGAAAAGCACAAGGTACCATTTTAAACCCAATTGTGTTTGAATAAACTGGTTCAAGTGGGGAGTTTGGCAGCAACAGCTTGCATTTGTATAGCACCCTTTGTGCAGCAAAATACCCCAAGATACTTCACAGAGACGACGACCGAATAAAATGGGACACCCTGGGCAGGAATTTGGTTGTGAGACGGGGACTGCAATGCACTGACAGCTGTTGACATGCTGCTTCCCCAGGCCTGATTTTGGTGGAGGCTGGCCCCTTTACAAACAGTTACTTGCACTGCCATAACAGATAGACACCAAATCAAGGAGGGGGCCCCTGCTCCTCCAAGGAAGGTTCCAGAAAGTAGGCAGGCTGGCGGTGATGTGTGAAACACACTCAGAGTAAGCAAAAAGCCTCACTGCAGAAAGATTTGAGCATGTGGAAGCAGGCCATTTGGCCCATCAAATTAACACCGACCCACCAAAGAGCACCCCGCCCAGACCCTCCCTTGTAACCCTGCATTTCCCACAGCTAATCCACCTAGCCTGCATTTCTTTGGACTGTGACAGAAAACCCACGCAGACACGGGGAGAATGTGCAAACTCCCACATAGACAGTCACCCGAGGGTGGGATTGAACCCAGGTCCCTGGCGCTGTGAAGGCAGCAGTGCTAACCACTGAGCCACCGTGCCACCCAGCAGTGCCTGATGCTGCCGTGTGGACAGAGGCCTGACCCGACGCTACAGCAGTCTGGCAGCTGTGGTCATTATTATTTCCGTAAAGTATTGAAAAATGCTGAGACACATGACCCGTGTTACCTACAACAGCAGGCTCCCTCCACTCTCAGGGCCT
Source organism: Rhincodon typus (assembly GCF_021869965.1). NCBI lineage: Eukaryota > Metazoa > Chordata > Chondrichthyes > Orectolobiformes > Rhincodontidae > Rhincodon > Rhincodon typus. The sequence goes on along the minus strand of NC_063336.1, from coordinate 11,432,640 downwards.
TCGGCTTCAGGAACCTGCTCACCAGCTTTAACTGCATGTCGTAGCTGTGAACCACTCATTCCTCGGGATATCATGTCGATGGACTAATCCCAGTGCAGTGCCAGGTCAGGAAAGAAAATTTGATCGCCGGGTCTTCCCCTGGTTCCTTTACCTTATCCAGCCCTTGAAGTCCTCACTTCTTGGGGAAGGTGATGGCCAAGTGGTATTACCATTGGTCTATTAACCTGGGGACTCTGGTAATATTTCTAGGGAGCTGGGTTCAACTCCCACCATAGCAGATAGTGAAATTTGAATTCAATAAGTATCTGGAAGCAAGAGTCTAATGGTGTGGAAACTATTGTCACTTTTTTTGTGGGACAGCTTCTCTTTAGGGAAGGATACTGCCATCCTCGCCTGGTCTGGACTACACGTGACTCCAAACCCACAGCAATGTGGTTGACACTTCACAGCCCCCTGGGCTATTAGGGATGGGCAATGAACGCTGCTCTAGCCAATGATACCACAGCCCATGAATGAATAAATAAAAAAAACTCCTCCAAAACGGGCCTCTTCGGAATCCCTGGCATTAATCGTTCCGTCATCAGAGATCCCATAAAGCTCTGGAATTCTGTCCCTAAGCTCTCTGTCCCTCTCTCCTCTCTGGCCTTGTGGCACAGAGGGACTGGGGGTTGCAGCTGTGACCAGCTCTTTGAGCACTGTCCACCGGCAGAGAGATGACTTCGGCCTCTGCGGCAAATCTCGAAGTGAGTTGGTGCTCAGTTTTGTGCCATGATCAGACCGGTGAGGCTTATTGGGCTGTTCCACTGTGCTAGGAGCACTGGACGAAGGCAACGTTATTGCTGGGAGTGGGCTCGAGATTGTTCCATATGTTAGGTCGTCGGCCGCAGTTTCTCAAAGCAGCGGATTTGCGGCGGATTAAAATAGATGCAAGATGGGAAGCAGTAACGAGCAATGGACTATTAACTGGCTACCCACACACAGTGGCTTCATTGAGCTTTCCATGTGTGCTCATGGCAGTGGGTTGCTGGAAGAGAGCAGTCAACTTTCCATCTTAGTGGGTAAACAAGAGTTGTAGGCAGTAACGGATGGAAATCAGGACGGCATCTGGATGTTAACAGCAGGGGGGATTAACAATAACTGCATGTGATTCCTTTCCTGACAGCACACGAAGCAGAAATACTTTATTAAAAAACATGATTTATCAGGGGATGTGTTGCTCACCCACAGCTGTGACCTTTGCAGTTTGAGGGCACGGTTTGTGAAACCCTTTGCTCGGCCTGTCATGGGTAAAGGATATCATTTGTGAAACACACATTTTGACACTCGCTGGTATGCGTTCTGCTCTTGTCGCAGGTTTGCAGCTTGTTATTTAGTTGAGAGGGGTAGATGAAACGCATTGCCCCCTGTGGGAACACCCTAAAGCAATAGGGCATAACCTCAAATTTAGTCTGCGAGCCAATTGGTGGGGGGCGGGGGGTTTCAGAAAATATTTCATCATTGCTGAAATCGGTAAGGCCCCAAACAAGCTGTTGAGACTGGGTAAGAGTGAGGTTGACGGATTTTGAGTAAGTGACAGTGTTAAGGTTATGATCCCAAAGATACTGAACGATACAGGGACAGGAAAGATGGGCCCACTGGCCTCCTTCTGCGCTGTAACACTTGTGTGATTCTGGGAAATCAGACATGAGCTCATTTAAAGGTGAAAGGGCCTGGAGGGGCTGAATGGCACACTCCTGTTCTTAAAGAAATTTATATTACAAGTCAAGTCGCAAGGAGCCAGCTAAGAAAACACACACACACTCACACACACACACACACTCACACACAGACACAAACACACACACACACACTCAGGGACACACACACACACACACACA